>NW_027533254.1:5960-19095 GCF_008692635.1 Crocuta crocuta
CATAATGTAGGGAAGGGAAGAGAAGGGTTTCAACAGAGAGATTAGCCCACAGAAAGATCCTGAAGTGGTAAAGACCTTGATGTGTTTGGGATCAAAGAAAACACTAGTGTGGTTACAGTGTGGTGATCAAATAGAAGAACATGGCAGATGGGGCTGGGGAGGTAGGCAGGAAATAGATAATACAAGGTCTCACTGGATTTCACTGTAAGTAAGATTAGAACTCTTCAAATGGTTTTTAGGAGAGTGATATAATCAATTTTATATTTTAAAATCACTCTGATATGTACAGAATGACTTTTAATAGGACTGGGGGCTAAGAGACATTGAGAAGCAAATTAAGGCACTACTACAATGTTACCAGTGAAAGATGATGGTAGCGTGGGCTAGGAAAGTAGTGGCAGAGATGGGGAGGAATGAATTGAGCTCTATGTATTCAGAAGTAGAAATGATAGGGTTTGGTGATGGATTATAGAGGAAGGCAACAGTAATAACTTTCAGGTTACTGGTTTGTGAATTGAATATGTGCTTGTGCCACAGGTTTGGTGATGAAGAGCAATGATGAAGTCAGTTTTGTATGAGAGTATTGTGATATAGCAGCAGATGTTAAACTGGTCTGAAACTTAGAAGAGATATCTGGGCTAGAAATCTGAGTTTAGAAGCCATCAGCATGTAGATGGCATTTAAAATCCTGGGAATGGGGCGCCTGGGTGGCTCAGTTGGTTAAGAGTCCAATTCTTGATTTCAGCTCAGGTCATGATCCCAGAGTCATTGGATTGAGGCCCACATTGGGGTCTACACTGAGTGTGGAGCCTGCTTAAGATTCTCTCCTTCTGCTCCTCCTCCCTCTCGAAAATAAAAAAAGCCTGGAAATGGGTAAAATCATGTACAGAAGCAGTTCAGAAGGAGAAGAGATAACTCAGAATGGAGCCCTGGGAATTCCACAATTTAGAGGTCATGTAGAGGAAGAAAAATCAGCAAATAAGACTGAGGAGAGATAGAGAGGTAGGAGGAAATCCATACATGCCAGTAGAGGGAAGATAAAATATTGTTTTGAGAAGAGAATGGTTTAGGGAGGAAAGACTGCTAAACTATACTGAAGGTCGCTGAGAGAAGAAACAAGCTGAGGACAGAGAAGAGTCCATTGTATCTGATACCATGGAGGACATTGATGACCTCATGAACAGAACTTTTGGTACAGTGATGGGTGCAGAAGCCACACTGGAGTGAGATAAAGCAATGAAAATGAATAAAAAGTGGGGGCACCTGAGTGGCTCAGTCAGTTAAGCATCCAACTCTTGATTTAGCTCAGATCAGGATTGCACAATTTGTGGGATCAAACCCTAAAAACCCCTGTGCTGACAGTGCAAAGCCTGCTTGGGATTCTCTCTCTCTCTCTCTCTCTCTCTGTCTGTCTGTCTTTCTCTGTCTCTCTCTCAAAATAAGAAAGAAAACATTTGTTTTAATGAAAATGACACTGTGTAGAAAATGTTTTGGAGAAGACTGGCTCTGAAAAGAAATAGGTTTGGTGAGAGTTGGAACAGAGAGCTCAAGGGAAGATGTTTTTACAATGTGAAATAATAGAAAATGTCTGAATGCCATTATGAAGAAGAATTGATCAGAAAGGGAGAAGTTGAAGATGAGAGAGACCAGGAGGATATAGTGTTTTATGGCCCCTGTAAGGGCTGGAAGGACTGAGGTCCAGAGAACATGTGAAGGGATTGGTCTCTGATCAAAGGAGTGACACACCATGACAGACATGTACTGAATACCTACCATGTGCTTGATTTTGTTTCAAATACTATGGTTATGACAATGAATAAAGCATGGTCCTGCTTTCATGGGGCTGTGAAAGAGACAGACAAGTAAACAGGGAATTATAATCAGGTTGGTTAATGCTGTTACAATTACAGGGTCCTATGTCAGTCCTGGAATAAGTCATTGTTATGGGTTGAATTTTGTCCCCCAAAGAAAGATATTTGGATTCCTATTGCCAAGTACCTTACAACGTGACCTTACTTGGATAGGGTGTTTACAGAAGTAATCAAGTTAAAATGAGGTCAGTAAGGTGGGCCACAATTTAATATGACTGGTGTCCTTATAAAAAGAGGAAATTTAGACACAAAGACACACACAGGGGCAATGGCATGTGAAGATGAAGGCAAATATTGGAATGCTATTTCTGTAAGACAAGAAACACCAAAGGTTGTCAGCAAACCACCAGAAGCTAGGAGAGAGGTGCGGGACAGATTCTTCCTGACTGCCCTCAGAAGAAATCAATGCTGACTTGATCTTAGACTTTTGGACTCCAGAACTGTGAGGAAGTGAATTTTTGTTCTTTAGACCACTCAGTTTGTGGTACTTTGTTATGGAGGCCCTAACAAACTAATAGAGACACCCAAACCAGTCTGAGAGAGAGGTCTTGGTCAGGTTAAGGGAATCCTTCCAGTGGAGGTGTTGCCTGAGCCGAATCAAGATAAATAAGTAGGATTTCATGGATGAGGCCTCGGGAGGCCATTCCATGTAAAGTGATCATCACCTGTGACGGTTTGGAAGTGAAAAAGAGTAGACATGTCCAAACTACTGCCAGTAATCCAGTGAGGCTGGATATAGACTGTGTGGCCATGGTGGCAACAGCTGAGACCTGAGAAGCTGGAGCCAGTTTATGAAGAGCCTCTATTCCAAGCCAAGGAATTTGGACTTTATCCTGAAGCCAAGCGATTGGCCTTTAAATATTCATTCCCCCTCCCAACTATTCCCATAACTCCGTTTTCTCCCCCAGGAAGCCTTCTCTTACAGCTACTGTGGAACTTCTCACAAATATGAAAAATAACTTGTTTCTTACCTCTTCAAATGCGCAGTGAGCTCCTTGAGACAAGGAGCTATGTCCAGTTTACTAAGATATGCCCAGTGGCACATATTTGGCATGTAGCAGTCTCTCAATAAATGGCTGGTGTGTTCCTAGGGACAGTATTGGTACTCCCTTGGTTCTTTGGAGTCATATTCCAGAACACTCCATATTTTGTTTCTACTCTTCTCTCTTCTTCCTTCCTCTCACCAATGACCCATTACTGATGACCCCATGACACTTGGCTCTCTTTTCACTTCTCCACTTGGCTTTCTTTTTGGGCAAGGGCCCTGGGAGCTCCCAGTATGCTTCCTTCAACCCCAAATTGGCAGTTCCCCTCATCAGGCAACCTCTCATGCATTCAAGTTCCTATTGTGCCCAAGGAAGCCTGGGTCACACTGCACAAAACCCTGCAGTCCAACCTTGTCACCTTGCTCCTGACCCTGGTCCTGCCATGACTAGTGCTTAACTGGGCCTAAGCAGGGTCATTAGGTCACTTTAAAGGAAGTAGCTCTGGCCAGAATGGACCAAACAGGTGGAAGCTTTGGTAAGAGGATGCAGTTGAGACTACAAGATGCAGCAATGGGGTTGTCGGGCTCTGCCGGTGGGCAGGATCAAATAATCTGAACAATCTCCAACTGAGCCAGATTTGACCCATGGAATATCCATTGAAAAAGATGAACTAATGTACCAGAACAGGAAATTAGGAAGAATGATAGTCAAGGCAAGAGGCTAAGCAGAAACCACCTGCACTAGATTGAATTCATTTAAAAAGTACATCCTCTCTCGAGGTGCCTAGGTGGCTCAGTTGGTAAAGCGTCTGACTTCAGCTCAGGTCATGATCTCATAGTTCATGGGTTTGAGCCCTGCATCAAGGTCTGCTCTGACAGTGCGGCTCTCTCTCTCCCTCTCTCCCTGCCATTCCCCTATTTGTACTCTGTCTCTCTCTCTCTCAAAATAATTAAATAAACTTAAAAAATAAAATAAATAAAAAGTACATCCTCTTAAAAAAAGTAAATCCTTGCATATCTGCCCATTTCTACATGCATAAACACACCCCAACATGAGCCAGCACACAACACATATCCCACAGACACAAAATGCTGACACAGAGTTCCATACTCACACTGGAAGAACCTAGTGTGACATGCTTTGCTTGGCAGATATTGTAACACCTTATGTGTTTGCAATTTGCAGGGAAAGATGTGCTCTTTACAAGTGCATGTGCCAAATAATAGAAACATCCTTTCAAGTAACAAAGTCTTTTTCATTGTGATGGTTTCAAACAGATATTTTTCTGTCTTCTTATGCCAATTGAATCTGATACAATTTTACTTTTTCTGGATGATTTCAAGCCATCTTTATGGACACTTATAATTGGGGCCTAGGCTGAGACATACAATGTTGTTAGGAGCTATGTTGAGGTGTATTGGACTCTATCCCTCCACTAAACAGCCCCAGTATTAAATGCCCTATTTACACAGACACCCATATTACCCATATATATATATGAATATATACACACATCATATTTCATATAAATGTCTCTATATAAGATACACACATAAATCATACTTATAGATACACACACAATACGGTTACTTACAAGCAACCTATTCACTCCCTGCATTCAGATTTGTAAGTGGCTCCTTTTCCTATAGCCAATAGCTTGCCTCTTTCATCATTTTCCTTCTTTTTTGCACACTAATTGTTGGGATTAAGGAGTTAGCGCCTCATTCACTTCGGAGTTGGTGGTTTTAATTGGTCACACCTGACTTAGTTAAAGCAGGCATTTTAACTATAAAGGACTACACAGGGAGATGGGCACAGGAGGAGTTATTAAAAGCAAGTACAAAACAGCTCCTTGGGAGGTCATTATTTTGCATTTCTCCCCTGCCCCCCACCCCCATGTGTTTATTATTGGTAACAAGGTGAGAGGAAACCCCGTGATTTCATGAGATGCCTGGAAAAATACTTTTACTTATCAGTACCTTCCTTTCTTGCTAGAGCACATTTCTTCTGAAATAAGATACAACAAAGTGGCCAGCCGAAGCATCCTTTTTGTCTAAAGGGCAGTGTTAATAAACTCTCTGGAGCTTCAGGGCTCATCCCTGGAGAACAACCCCATCCTCCCTGCCCCCCCCCATACACATACAGACAGCCACGTCATTACCTCAAAGTTGTAAATAACTTGGACACCACCTATGCTGGTGGTATTCATGAGTGTGCCACTTGAGGGAGGGGAGAGAAACAGTTTCAGAAAGTTTCATTAGCATCTGTTTTACTAACATATAAACAGTGTGTTCATCACAAACCCTATCTGTTTATTGAAACCAGGCTAGCAGAACCTAGTGAGACATGCCTTGGTAGGCAGATATCTTAACATCTGATCTGTTTGGCATTGGCCGGGAAGGAAATGTTGCAAGTGCATGTCCCAAATAATAGAAGCATCCTTGCAGTAGCCAAGTCCTTTTCATTGTAATTGTTTCTAATGGATAGGTCTCTGTCCTTTCATGCCAAGTGAACCTGACATAATTTGCCCTTTTCAGGTTGATTCCAGCCATCTTTAGAGACACTGATCATTGAGTTGGGCTGGGATATAAGGGGTGTCCTTAGGAGCTATGTTGAGGTGCATCAGACTGCTTAATCATCCAATAAACAGTCCCAGACTGTCTTTTTATTTTTACAACTATCCTGTCTTCTTTCTAAAGTCTTTGCTTGATGATAATGTTGTTTATGCCTTCAGTAGCCCTTTGACATTTTCTATTCTACGCTAGACTCAGAAACCAAGCTGAGTTACAATTGTGTAGAAAGTAAGACTAAAAGCCTTAGGAGTTTTTCTATAAGTACTCTGCATGAGTTTTGGTGTATAGATTTTATATCATCTCTTCTGGATGCTCTAAGATTTTTATAGGTTAAGTCTTAGTTTTTAGCTCTGAGAGTACTAGACAATTATGGTTTCCAGGAAGGGAACTTTCAGATAAATGACATATCATTGTAGTTAGGGTTAATACACATAATGTAAACCTCACAAAAAGAAATGTTTGTTTGGTAAGTTAATAGCTTAAACAGAATCATATGGGTAATTAATGCAAGTTTCATTTACGTGTGAAACTCGACTATACTTTTCTATTTATTAATACACATCCCATTAAGCAATCCTCTCAGTAATACTATTCACTGTGTATATATTTAGAAGTAATAATAACAAAGAATAATACCAAAGTCAATCTATTAACAGTTAAGTTCATTTGCATAAAGTCAGCTTGGTACGTAGAAATATAGAGAACTCATGGAAGCTCTCAATCCTTGGGTAGTGGTAGTGGCAGCTGAAAAAAAGAGAGAACCAAGGCCAAGTTAGTGGGAGAAGTTAAAGGTGTGGAGAATCTTTTTTAAAGTTTGCTTTTATTTATTTATTTAGAAGGGGAGGGGCAGAGAAAGAGGGCAATAGAATCCTAAGCAGGCTCCGTGCTGTCTGTGCAGAGCCTGACTCAGGGCTCTAAGTCAGGAACCATTTGATCATGACCTGCACTGAGATCAAGAGTAATATGCTTAACTGACTGAGGCACCCAGGTGCCCCAACGTTCTGGAGACTTTGGCTCAAGAATAACTGGTATGGGGTCATATCTCAGGAAAACAGAAAAATGTCCCACAAGCATGAGTCACAGCCTTCTCTTGTAGCATGACTGGAATGAAATATGTTTCTTTTTTTAATTTTTTAATGTTTTATTTATTTCTGAGAGAGAGAGAGAGACAGCTTGGACAGGGGAGGGTCAGAGAGAGAAGGAGATAGAGAATCAGAAACATGCTACAAGGCTCTGAGCTGGCTGTCAGCACAGAGCCTGATGCGGGGCTCGAACCCACGAACTATGAGATCATGACTTGAGCCAAAGTCAGACGCTTAACCAACTGAGCCACCCAGGTGCCCCTGGAATGGAATATGTTTCTGAACTTATTCTGTGAAGGAAATTTCTAAAGAAGATGAGTCAATATTAGTAGCGGTATTACTTTATAGTTTTGAAAGATATTCTGACTTTTTACTAAGTCAGAGTGGTCTTCCCACCAATTAATAGCAGATAGCTCAGCATAACACCCTCAAAGTCCATCCATGTTGCTGCACATGGCCAGATTTCATTCTTTCTCATTGCCATGTAGTATTCCATGGTATAGATAAACCACATCTTCTTGATCCATTCGTCCATTGATGGACACNCATAATACTTGGGCCCTTCTTAGAGCTTATATAAGCCCTGCCGGTTTCTCTGGGTCTAACTTATTTGAACGGTACCACTCTACTTATTCTCCAGAGTCATTTATCAGACCAAGCTCAAAAAGACTTTTGACCATTTGTAGAATGCAAATTCATCTCAAAAGACAAAAAAAGTTAACCTCAGCTGAGGAAATCCAAAAGAATGTACCTAAGGATATAAAGCAAATACTCAAAAAAGGAATTCCAGTGATTTTGTTTTTAGTGTCAATGGAGTATGTATATCATTTCCCAGTGGGCTTCTGTGAAAGGAATAACTCTCATTTGGACATACAAATTCTGATGGATTTGTCACACAATCCCTCCTATTACTTTAATAGTGGTGAGAAATACATTTTGCAATCAGCTTTATTAAACCCCAATCTTGAGAGCTAAAAGAGTAATGAATCCAGATACCATGTCTTCACACTTTGTGCCTTCATTCATTTTTATGGCAGCATGATCTTGCATTACGGGTGAAGTTGAACATAGAAGGCAAACTTGAGAAGCCTGTAGAGCTTGAGAAAAGGAAGAAAAAATCTTAAAGTTTAGAAATTTTGGAGCCTATGCCAGAATGCTCTCTGAATCCAATTCATTTGGCTGAGTTCCTGATACCTATTGAATTCTTGGCATCCTCTGTTCATAAGGTCCTGAATTCTGTCTCCAGGTCCTCTCTCTGGAGTTTTACTGCTGAAGATACTTCTCTGGAACACAATTACAACCTTTCTCAATTAGTGTCACTGCCTTGAGAATCATAAGACATTCCTCACTTTCTAGACTGGCTCCTTTGTATAGACATGCTAATGTGGATCGGTTTCTGATGCTGAGACAGGTACTATTGACAAGCTTCCTCTAGGCCAAGTCTGAAACTCATTTTGCTTTTTCTTGCCCCTGACTTACCCATTCCCAGTTTCCTCTCACTCTCATCTGAGTACCCGCTGAGGTACCAACAAGTCATTTGGCCCAAATGGTGGAGGTTAAAATATAAACTGAAGCTGGAGCTCTTCTAATCTAGTGTGACAGTTTGTACTGATCAGGTTAATGAGGATAATTTCTCTTTGGCTTGTACAGAGATATGAAAATTTAATCTGATTTGCTATTAATTACTCTGTACAATCATGAACATAATGTTTCACTAAATAGAGAAAATCTATTTGTATTGCAAAGGCAGTGTGTCGTCAACCAAAGCACAATAATAGAAAAGTGTTGCCATTTGTGTTTGGCAGGGAAGCTGTATGACCAATGTGAGCAAGGCACACTCTTTGACGTGCTTCTCACAAATAGGGATGGGTCTTGAGTTATACATTCTCCTCCAGCTCCCTCAGGGGAATTGCGTACATTTGTGAGATGATTGGTAGGGAATACAGAGGTACACTGTGGTTTGGGGAGCAGATGAAACTAATTGGCCCACAAGATGATTAAATAATCACATCTTCAATGAGAGCAACATAATGCATTTATCAAATAAATGAAATGACTTTAGATGTCTCTTTGTATTCTTTTATTAACAAATATTTATTGAACAGTGATTCTGTGTTAAGCACTGTGCTGGGTACTGGGGATGTAGCATTCCAACAAGACAGACACAGATCCTGCCTTTGTGAAGTTTATAGTCCAAGTAGAAGATGTATATCTATGTGCCTATATATCCATGTCTATAATCACTCAGCTAATTCAGGAGCAGCGAAATTTATGGTGAAGAAATGACAAGGCCAGAGTGCTCTAAGAGTATATCATAAAGAGACTAGGTGGTATCCAAAGAACAAGACAGGTGAAAAGTAGAGTGAGGAAGGGGAGAAAGAACAGCCTGTGTGAGAGTTTTGAGGAGGCATGTCTGAGGAACTTAAATTCTGAGAGGAAAGAAGCTCTTAGCGCAAGAAAACAGATGAGACTGGAGATTGAGGCAAGAGTTTTATGGGTTTTGGCCATGAATGGGCTCTAGATGGGCCACATGTTTATTGGATGTTGTGATGGGTAACGTTAGTCACTTCTGTGGGGCATTTGGACTTCATCCCAAAGGCAATGGGAAAGTTGTTGAAGTTTCTAAGCTGAGTTGATCTTAGACTAGTAAATTAAAAAAATCCCCAATGGCCAAGACGCTAAATAAGCTCCCCCACCTACCTCAGAAAACTTGATGCAAGAAAAAGAAAAAAAAAAAAAGACATGTATGCATAGAGCAAATGAAGCATTTCCATTCTGCATCTGCACAGAAGGCCATGCAGAACCCCTGAGAGGCTGAAAAGTAATTACACTTCTACTCTGGATCCATGTCTTAACCACAAGGAGTGTGTTCTGCAGGCTGTATTTTCTAATTGAGGGTAATTACAAAAAGTTAAAACTAGATTAGGGACAATTAGATACTATACAAGAGGGAGCTCTGTGGGTGGTCGGGAAGGGAGTAGGAAGAACCAGCTGGGAAAGTGTTTCCCCAACTGTTTGGCATTCTTTGACTCATATTGTAGGTGGAAGTTCTTGGAGGGTTTATCTGTGCTCCTGGTGGTGCCCACCTGGAGGGTGGGCAAGTGAAATAAATGAGTTATACACACACATGTATGCACACAAGCATACATACCACTAACAGCCAATCGAGATTACATTTTCCTCAAGCCAAAAGGTTTCATAAGCCAATAAATGGAAACAAAGAGGAAAATAAAGTGAAGTTTGTATTACAACTTGATTGAAGATGTCTTATTTGAGCAACTGCTTTTTTGTCCCACTCTGGATCTAGATACTGTAGGAGGGACATGGCGAGTATATGATCTTGTCTTTAAGGAGCTTCCAAGTCTACTTGAGAGATTTGGTATGGCTGGAGCACAAAAGGGGAGAAGGGGACTGGTGAAGGATGAGCTCGAGAAGTGGCCAGAAGCCAGGCTTAGGAGTTCTGACTCCATCCAAGGGACAGGGGGGAACCATGGAGATTTCCTGGAAACAGGGAAAGGACAGGGCCAGGCTTGGATCATAGAAAGCTACATCCGGCCACCCTGGGGAAAGTGGATGAGAGGACATGACAAGGAGCAAGGTTGGGAGGGGAGGAGGGCTCAGTCAGAGCTGCTTGTGGAGAAAGCTGGGGGTGTCATGACGATGAAGGGGAAGCTGGGGAGGAGAAGCCAGAGTAGGCATAAAAAGTGACTTACTTCACTCTCTTCATACACCAAACATTGATTGCTTTGATTCATTCAATCAACAAATAATTCTTTTGCATCTGTTCTGTACAGAGCACCATGCTAGGGGACATTAAGAGGAATAAGAATGATGTTATTCTAACCTTCAAGTGTATGGCATAACTAAGTGTTCAAGTGAGTGGAACAGTCAATAGCAGTTCTAGGATTTTAGGGATGGTTCTGCTCAGTGGAGGGGCAGATGATCTAAGAAATAACAGAAGGGGAGGTGAATGTGAATGAACCCTGAGGACAGGCACGGTGAAGAGCATTGCTAGGCAGAAGCTAAGAGAGTATAATAGGAAGTACTAGACAATAAGTTGGGATGGGAAAGGTATGCTGACTATGCGTGTATATAAATGTGTGTGTGTGTGTGTGTACACATGGGTACACATACAGAACACAACCAAACACCTTAGCACCAACAGATATTTCTATAAGAGAAATCAGAAAGAGGAAAAGAAGGAGAGGGAGAAAGAGATTTTTGTGGCATGCAAAATTGGGTCTTCCACATTTTCTCCTAAAGGACATCTATATATGGTAATATATAGTCTGATGGAGTTGCGTTTGTCTGACAAACTCAATTTTACCAAACAAGGATTAACCTGGAAGTCCCAAGTGCTTTAGCCTGTAGGGCTCGATGGAGGGTCCTTTCTCTGCTGGCCAGTTCCCTGGAAGGAGGGAGAAGCAGCACCTGAATCATCAAGTACTCAGTCTAGTGCCTGGTTGAGCAGTATGTGCACCATGACAAAGGAGGTCAGGAGGAAAGTGGCCTTCTCTATCACCTCACTATTAGAACAGGCCAGATTGAGTAGAGGATCCAGGTCATTGAAGAAGTGGCCAATCTCATAGGCTGCACAGAATGACAGCTGGAAAGTCATGATGACAGTGACCAGGGCGTTTAGGAACCCATCCATCCAAGGCCCACTTGCAAACAGGATGCATGTGTGGAGATTCATAAGGGGTGGGTACTGGAGAGAGCTGCAGACAGCAAGATAGTGGTCAGAAGACATGGCTTGGCAGCACAAATCACTCAACTCCCATTAATGAACTGAAGAAGGAAAACTGGGCCACACAACCTGCAAAAGAAGCTGCCTCAGGACTTGAGAGAGGGTCTACAGCATCTTGGGGGCAATGGAAATAGTGGACCAGATGTCAAGGAAGGAAAAATTGGACCAAAAGAAGTACATGGCATGGAGGCTGAGCTTAAGGGAAATGGCTGTGAAGATGAAAGCATGCCCTAGCTCAGTCACTACATAGATGCCAAGAAATATCCCCAAATGAAAAGCTGTAGCCCATGGAGATTCCCAGATCCCAAGAGGAGAAATTCTTTGATTATGGTTAGATTACCTGTGTCTGTGAGATTCAAACATTAGACCCCCAAAAATGAGAAAAATATCAACAATTGGAAAAAGAGCTGTGCTCCTGAGGGAAGCAACAGCACCAGAAACGCCATAGACTGTAAAACTCAAAGGTTTTGTCTTTTCTCCTCCAGAACAAATTTTCTGTTTTGTTCTACCAGGTATATTTCCTAATACTTGTAACAGAATCAGAAACTATACCCTGGGGAGTGAACACAGAGGGCGTCTCCTCTGCTCTTTTCCACTCTTTTCCTTGACATAACATGTGACAAGTCTAACTCTGGAAGTCTCACAGTGGGAGGCAAACACTTCGTAATAGGGACGTCGTGCAGAAGCTTCTCTGAACTTCTGAAACTCAGCTTTTGAGACTCAATAAAAGAATGAGTCCAAGATCCTAAAATAACATCAGGAATTCAGACCACCCTATCTCCCACTGAATACCTAAATCAGGGTGGGTTTCACCAGAAACATAAATGGAGGGAGGAGGGGAATTCAAAGGTATTGATCTTAATGTACCTGTAAGAAAAATAAGACTCTGTCAGGCTCTGGGGACACGTCGCTGATTGCTTCCATGGCATCAAATTCCTATGGAAATTGGGGGAAATGTATGTAAAGTTATTCACTTGAAATGTTAGAGAAAAATAATGTTCCATCCTTCATAAATGAAAATGACATTCCTGACTCACAAGCAGTAGGATGTGCATTTAGAGTTATTTTTTTTCCAGCAGCGGGGATGGGTTTGCAGTGAGTCATGGTTGCTCTCTCTCCCTTTCTCACAACCCCTCCTCCCCACCCCACCCCCCGCCAGAGCTCAANTCAGGCTGTGTTGTGACCTAAATTAGGGGTAAGTGTGAGGCAAGAGTTAGGGGCTCGGTTTAGTTGGCATTCTAAGCTGAAGCCTCTGTCTGGCCAGGGAATAAAGCAAAGCCATCTTTACTTCTTGTTCCTAAAAGGTTACAGTTAAGTCATATTGTTGTAAATTAAATTCTATTTTAAATCCAGTTAGGGAACTGGCTATTCAAAGGAATCTTATTAAGAATACTTCTGTGACATGAATTTTTCCCCCCATAATTTACCCTTTCTACTAATCTGGATTGTTAATACACTGGGCTTGTGTAAAGGAAAATCCACACCTATACTGGGGTATTCAGGATATTTAAGGTGTCTAAGGTGGTACTGAATATAATTACAGCACATAAGGAAAATCAATCAGCAACTAGAGTTGTCCCTGGAGGGGTGGGAGTGGGGGGTGTTGGGGAAAGCTGTTTCCTAATTGGGGGAAAAAACTTCAGTGTCCTATTACCATTTTACCTTGTCTTCAGAGACTGCCAGCCAGTATTCAGAACTGACATTAACATCATTAGATTTTTATCATTCAATCCCAAGTCTCATTAATTAATAATGAAATAAACTTGATTTCCCCTTTTAGCTTATAGGCGTACTCCTTAGTGCCTACAAATTCAATGGCACACCAGCCTCCCTACATCCTCTCCCATCCTGTCTTTTCTTGCAGTGAAGACAGATG
>NW_027533254.1:19105-19436 GCF_008692635.1 Crocuta crocuta
ATTTATTCTTTCAAGAGAGAGGCTTCAGCTCAGAATTCTATTCATTCTTTCAGTCATTTCTTCAGTTACCAGATATTTTTGGACACCTGCTATGTGTCATATATTGGGCAACATAGGCACTGGGGATAAAATCAGGAGCAAGAAAGTCATGGTCTTAATGTTCCCAGAGCTTAGATCCTAGTAGTGGAAGTGTATATAAATAAAATAAAAAATAACTGTAAAATTACTACTGTGATAAATGCTATGAGGGAGAAATATGGGGCCTAATACAAAGAATAATATGCCTGGAGAGGTGACCTCATTTTGATGAGATAGGCAGGGAAGATCGCTC
>NW_027533254.1:19970-21145 GCF_008692635.1 Crocuta crocuta
CTTCAGCTGAAATATGGTGGATATGGAGTAGCCAGCTATGAGAACAAACAGAGGGGAGGTATTAACAGGTATAAAGGCAGCATGTGCAAAGGGACTGAATGAAATAAGCACCTCAGCACTGGAAGAAGTAAAACAAGCAACCAACAAAACCAACTGTGGCTGGAGGGCCACAAGTGAAGAGGGCTAGGGAAGAGTAATAGGAGGTGAGTTTGTAGGAGGTGTGGTTTGATTTACATTTTCAAAAGATTCCTTAGGCTGCTCTGTGGAAAATGGACTGTAAGAGGCTAAAGGGGAAAGTGAGGAAACAGTAAGAGATGGTGCCTAAGATCAACCTAGAATAGAGTAAGGTGGATTAATGTTAGGGCTTTTTAATAAAAAGGAAGAAAAGCTTGCCTTTTACAACAACATGGATGTACCTCGAGAGTATCATGTTAAGGGAAATAAGTCAGACAGAAAAAGAAAATGCCATATGGTTCTCTTTATATGTGGAATCTAAACAATAAAACAAACAAACAAAAAACCCAAACAGACTCTTAAACACAGAAAACAAACTGGAGGGAGGTGGGTAAGGGGCTGGATGAAGTAGGTGAAGGGGAATAAGAGGTACAAACTTACAAAATAACTTACAGAGTACAAACTTACAGAATAAATGTCACTGGGATGAAAAGCACAGCATAGGGAAGATAGTCAATAATATTGTAATAACATTGTGTGGTGACAGGTGGTGGTTACACTTACACAGTGAGTACACAGCATATATGGAGTTGTCCAATCACTGTGTTATACACCTGAAACTAATATAACATTGTATGGCAACTATACTCGAGTAATACATTTTTTAAAATTTACAGCTTTTTACGTAAGAGAACTGACACATCTTTTTGTGCTTTTGTATATGCATATTAGACTTTAATAAAAAGTTTACTCTAATGAAATGACATGGATTAAGCAACTACATGAATGATCAGGTCTTTTCCTGAGATCTGAGATGAGAAAATCAAGTAGGTAATTTAGTTTGGGTGGTGGTTTCTTTTGCCTCCCTCCCTCCTTCCCTTCCCTTCCTTCCTTCCTTCCTTCCTTCCTTCCTTCCTTCCTTCCTTCCTTTTCAAAAGATCTAGTGGTGTATGCTCTCACCAGTCAGAGTGGCTAAAATGAGCACATCAGAGGACTCCAGC
>NW_027533254.1:21387-31433 GCF_008692635.1 Crocuta crocuta
TATGATCCGTTGCTGGGATTACAGTTTTAATCCTTATATGGGTCAAGTCAACAATCTGCTAACAGACAGAGCCTCAGCCCCTAGAGACAGAACTCTCATTGTGGTCACACAATAAGTACTTAAGTGAAAAGCCTGACAAATTCTTGTAGTTGTTCTCAAAAGGGACCAGGGGAGAGGGTGAATGGGTCAATATAGCTTTTTACTCCCTATGTAGAAATTGCTCAAAGCTCAGTGTTAGCAACTGTATATCAGGAGCATCCTCTGCATATGAAGCACAGGAAAACCACAATTCCATGAGAACTGCTACACTCCTAAGTTAGTCTCCACAAAACATTTATTAATGGCAAGCCAACTACCCAGAGCTTTCTATTGTCTGAGATTTTTTTTTTAAATCCTGTTTTGTCTCATTTTGCTTTTACATGCGAGGGACAGATAATGCAATGAGCTTCGTCAAGAAAACAATTTTCAAAGATGTCCTAGGGTCAGAATACATTCAGTCGTACTCTTTCTTTCCTCCCCATCGCCTTTTATAGTTATGACCAGTCAGAATTAATGCTTAAAATAATGGTCAGAGGCTCTGAAAGATCCTCAATCAGTAAAGAATGTTTCAAGTATATCATTATGCTTGATGTACTAGGTCGGAACAGTGGACTTAGATCTATCTTAGTGGATTTTTTTCTTCCAAACACGATGGAAAACAGCTTGTTCTTAACCTTCATTTACTCAGAAAATCCAATTAAAAATATACCCTTTCTCTTGGTATATGCTTAATCAGATTTTGCCCTGATATTAATTCTCCTATGTCCTTATAATAATCACCAAAAAGTATTCATTAGCATAAAAACTGGTGCCCAATATAAAATAAAACCCACAAATTTACCTCCTCTCATAACCTCCAAGATGGTAACAGTTGCAAAAGTACAATCATAAAATCAAAAATGTAGCAGCATAGCGAGGGAGTAAAGAGACTAACTATGGAAGCCCAAACTCATTACCTCTGCCAGAGTCAATCCAAGAAAACCTTGTGGAAAAAGGGGATGGTGAGGAGAAAGCCAAGAAACAGTTGAAAATTAACTTCTGGAAGGGAGATGTATATAGCTGGATAAGGAGAGCAATGATCTGGCTATACCAACCAGATACCATATGATCCAGAAGTCTCACCTCTGGGTATTTATCCAAAGGAAATCACTATCTTAGAGAGGTATCTGCACTTTCCATGTTTATTGCAGCATTATTCATAATAGCCAAGATATAGAAAAAAAAAACCTAAATGTCCACTGATAGACGAACATATAAAGAAAATGTGTATATATGCACTGGAATATTATTCTAGCCTTAAAAAAGAAGGAAATCCTGCCACTGCAACAACATGGATGAATCTCGAAGCCATAGTGCTAAGTGAAATAAGCTAGACAGTGAAAGACAAATGCTGTACGTCTCACTTCTATGTGGTATCTAAAAAAGATGAGTTCATAGAACCAGAGAGTAGAACCGTGGTTACCAGAAGCTGGGAGGTGGAGGGAATGGGGAGATGTTGGTCAAAGGATACAAACTTCTAGTTGTAAGATGAATAAATCCTAGGATCTAGTGTCTAGCATGATGATCAGGCATTAAAGTTAATAATACTGCATTGTATACTTGAAATTTGCTAAGAGGGTAGATTTTAAGAAGTTACTGTGTGAGAGAATAATGCGTTAATTAACTTGATTGGAATAATCATTTCATAATACATGTATATTAAAAATCATCATGTTGTACATCATAAAAACATCAGATATCCAGTGCTCTCCCTCCCTCCAAACTCCTAACTCTATCCAAAAAAAATTTAAGCAACAAACATGTAACACTCATACTCTCTTAGATCTTTATTCTCCCCAAAGTTATACCAGGCTGATATCAGGGACAATTGTTTAATGATACATGTCAGGATTAATTGGTAGGTACAGATCATCTGGATAACCCAAGCCTCACTATTTAGGCCATCTCTTGGTCCAAATACATATAAACCTGTTCCTGAAAGCAATGTCTGAGAGAGAAAAGGCTGGTGAGCAGGAAAAGTACCCAGAGACAGACTCTGTGAAAAGGGCAGAGGAGAAATCCTTAACTGGTACTGTACTAACTCTTCTACCAGTAGAGGAAGTTCATTTTTTGGGGTCTACTCTATATTAGTGTCTTTCTTGAATAATTCATGTTTGTGCCATGCAGCAGGAGATTTGGGTTAAGTTTCTTTTTCCTTTGAATACAACTTGTGTAACATTATAGACAACTCACTTTTTAAAGGAACTGCACATTAATGTAAGAAACCCCTTGGTGTCCAAGGGAATGCCTTTGTTACTTGTGTTTTTTTCACCTTGAGATCTGGAGACAGGCATTACTGAAATGCCTGGAAAAAAAAAACAAAAAACATTACTGAGACCCAGTAACAGACGGGAGATAGACATTATTGAGACCTGGTGACAGACATTTTTTTTTTTAAATTTTTAATGCTTATTTATTTTTGAAGGAGAGAAAGAGACAGAGTTCTAGCAGGGGAGGGGCAGAAAGAGAGAGGGAGACGCAGAATCCAAAACAGGCTCCAGTAGGGGCGCCTGGGTGGCTTAGTCGGTTAAGCGTCCGACTTTCGCTTAGGTCATGATCTCGAGGTTCGTGGGTTCGAGCCCCGCGTCGGGCTCTGTGCTGACTGNACGCAGGGCTCCAACACGGGATTGGCAAGATCATGAGATGAGCCAAAGCCAGACGCTTAACCAACTGAGCTACCCAGGTGCCCCTGGTGACAGATATTTCTAATTCAACTATATTCTTTGGTGCCAAATAACTTTTTCCCCCTGTTCTGTTCCATTTGTCAACATGACAGACAATGAAACGGGCCAAGAAATATCTTGGGCCAAATGATATGTGATGTGTCATTATGTGACATACCTAGCCTAAATGTGAAGAATAGCAACAATTATCCTGGTAAATTGTGCAAAGAATAATGAGATCATACTTTTAGTCTTAACTGTCAAGCTATTTCATATAAAATTTTGAGGGTTGAAATAATCTGTTTAAATGCAGTTTCTCATTTATCTTATCAATATAGACTCTAATTACAGCTACTGTTTTATAGTAAAAATGTGAAATTGATGGAATTCAGAAAATATTTCATCAACAAACCATTGTAGAAAAAAGTTGGTCTCCACCATTTTAAATACTCCATTTGAATTAGAAGTTTACTTTTTAACATGTTATATTTCTTCTAATTGACTTTTCCTTTTCATCTTGTCCTCTGAGTCAGGAAATAGCATTTGCTACACTTTCAATACCTGTTCCACTCCCTTATATCCAGGAGAACTGAAATATCCTGATCCATCATTCTAATACTTATCTGCTCATGGTGCCAGGTATCTGAATAGCGGTGACATTTATTGTTTTACATCTTTCACTCACTGTCCTGGTGTTTGACTGTGACAATGGAGAAAATTTCAGTACCCTCCTACTTCCTGCTCTCTAATCTCCACCCTGTAGCATTCAAAAGCTGTATCTGTCACCACTCCCATTTTCTTTTTGAAGCTGTCTGCTCCTAGACTCCTCTTCTTCACGATCATGACAAATTTATAGCAGTTAACGGAAGCTGCAATAGTCACAGTCACATGGTATCTTCGGTCTGTACTAGAGGATTTATCATGTCACAGGGAAGTAGTATTTTGGAGTAGATAAGAGCATGGTCTTCAGTGTCAGACAGACCTGAGTTTGAGTTCTGGCTCCACCTCATATTCTCTGTGTGACTCTGAGCAAGTAACTTAACCTCTTGGTGCTTTGATTTTTCTCAGATGTGAAATAGAGAATAATTATAATAATAAAACTACCTTGTAGTTTTTATTAGAGTTGAATGAGATAATCCACATGAGGTGTTAATGAGGTTCCCAGCATTCTGTAAGTGCTCAATCTCATTTGCGTTTTGCATTGTGTGTGTGTGTGTGTGTGTGTGTGTGTGTGTGTGTAGTGTTCTTTCCAAAGCAAAAATTTTAAGTACAATCTTCAAGGTTTTTGACTGCTGTCCTCTATTTTCCTTCACATATCTGGCAGAAGAAGCAGTGCCCAGTAGGCTCTTAGTAAATGTTTATTGGTATAACTTTTTTTTCCATCCCAGTTCAAATCTGCAAGCTCTATTTTGGTCACTGTTGCCAGAAATCTAAATAGATTTTTCTTTATCGCTCATTGTCCATGTCCTCCATGGAAGGACTGGACACCATGACCCCATGATTCTGGATGTTTTGTTTATCCTGACAGAAAATCAGTATCCACACTCAAGAGCATTCAGTAGAGATGATACTCTAACTGCCCAACTAAATATCCTACCTTAAGTTCCTCCCATTAAGGAGTCAGGTCCTGCCTGATTGCTCCTAGTGTTGTTCACATGAAAATAAATTACTGGTAAGTCTGTTTCCCAAGGGTAAGATGCTCTCCCCCCTACTGGGAAAGTTAAATTAAAAGGTAGACTACACAAAGACCATCCAGAATGTCTCCTGCCAGCAAATTTCTCACTAAACCCTGAGCTCTAAAGTTTGGGGGTTCAGAAGAGCCAATTACTACTCTAAAAGTCCAGCTTCCCCGTTGGGATGAACAGGGCCAATTCTCAGCAGCACTGGGGTACTGGAAAAGGGTGATCTACAACTACATTTTCTCTTTCTTTCCCTCATTCATTCCATCCTGGTTGATTCCACGTTCATATCATACCATATCATATCTGAACCATATTCCTCTATCTCTCCCTCTAGTTCAGTACTTCTAGAAGTTCTTTCAAACTACGATTTTCTCTTTAATTTGTAGTTAAATACACATTGACTTTTGAGGAGCTCATCTAATATAAAACTGAATGAATATAGACCTGTGGTGGAAATCTTTGCACATAGTAGGCATTCAATATTTGCTGGCTACATAAAGATCTGGGAATAAAATTATTTCCTCTTGAGTATGTTCAGTAATGAATCAACAACTAACCAAAAATATTTTCAAACTTTCACCACCCTCATCCCCCATCCCCAACGTTTTCACAACTTTTGACTCAATACTGCTAGGAGACCCTTTTAAAATATCAGTTCTTCTGCTAGGAGACCCTTTTAAAATATCAGTTCTTCTTCTTGGGCTCTGATTTGTAGTTACATTTCTTGAACTCATTATGAATTTGGGACTCTATAAATGACAAGCTACAGTGCCTCAGTGCTGCATTAGGTATGAAGGAAGAGTTTACTGAGAAAATTAATATTGTAAACAAGGTTGCAGGGGTCGCACTAAACCTCCTCAAGAGAACTGAGCACACCTAGTATAAATCAATATAGCTTATTACAAATGATTTATGTCTATTCATTAAAGCAGATACCTCAGACATCTGACAACCTTTTAAAGCTGTTAATTCAAGTTATTGAATATACTCAAGAGGAAAATAGCTGCATTTTAGATTTCCATTCTATTATTTAGTCAGAAAATATTTACTGCCTGCTTCACACACAGCCTCACTATGGGTATATATTGAATTATATAATAGATGTCCTCCTTTAATAAGTGGATATTTCTTTACTTATGTAAAACTACTCCAATTTCAAATGCATTAGGGGAGGTTTCTAATAAAAGAAGTCCTGTAGCAAATTTTCCAAGAGTAAGGAATATTTTGTAATATAATTACTTGTATGGTTGCTATGTCTGTTTTATAAATTTAGATTTTTAGGTAGTAGATCTTCTTAAAAAAGAGCTAACCCTGTGATTTAAACTGGTCTTTGTTCCTAATAATTATAATCTGTTCACATGGGACCCTAGATTTCTCTGAGCTTCAGGTAGAATCAGGGAAACATCTACCACCACACCCCTTAAATCTCTTTGGCAAGACAAATTCAAGAAGTACACTTCCTTTTTTCCCAGGACAGTGTTAACTTTGTTCTGTAAGGTATCCATTAAGAGCAAAAACTTGCTTTCTTCTTTCTAGAATGCATTCTCAGGGAGTTCACTAGATGCATTTGTAGGGCTTTCCCGATACCTTTGTTTATTAGGGTCAAAATGAGGGGGGTTCATTCTGGGATGTGATCACACGGTAAAGAAGAAAGATTACCAGGTTCTCAGAGATTATGCCCACTCAGAGAACTCACTTCAGTGTAGGTGGAATAGTTGGAGAAAGCATTCTGACTTTCACTGATGATAGGGGATCACAGAATGGGGCTGGCAGTGTGGAAATTGGATACCAGAGTCTTCGAAAGTGCCCACAACCACTGTTCAAGTGCCAAGAAAAAGACGTTTATTCTGAAGTGCAGATATTGATTTACACAGGAGGAGTAGTGCTGTGGAGTGCAGAAGCAGATGCTTGAAACCAGAAAGAACACACCAAATCCCAATGTGGCCTCTTGTGAGTTGGGTGATCTTGGAAAAATTGTTAAAGTGAACTTCAGCTACCTCATCTGTAAAACGGGGACAACACCCAGTTTATTGGGTTGTTGTGTGGTTTAAATACAAGTGCCTTGTATGCAAAGCGACTGCTAAAATAAGTATTCAACAAATACAGTTTCTTCTTACCTCTTTTCTTACGTTTCTTTGATGAAAAAGGCAAATAAGAATGATCAACTTCATTCCCTTCAAAGAAAAGCAGCTGGGTGTGGAGTTTGGTGACTTCCTTATAGATTTTGGATACTAGCCCTTTATCTGATATGTCATTTGCAACTATCTTTTCCCGTTCCGTTGGTTGCCTATTAGTTTTATGGATTGTTTCCTTTGTCATGCAGAAGTTTTTAATCTTGATGAGGTCCCAATAGTTCATTTTTGCTCTTGATTCACTTGCCTTTGGAGATGTGTCAAGTAAGAAATTGNGCTACCATATGTTTGCACGTATACGGGGATTAGGAGAAACTTAACAGAGGACCGTGGGGGAGAAGAAGGGACAAAATAGTGGGGGAGAGGGAGGGAGGCAAACCGTGAGAGACTCTTGAATGCTGAGAACAAACTGAGGGTTGATAGGGGTTAGGGGAAGGGGGGTGATGGGCATGGAGGAGGGCACTTGTGGGGATGAGCACTGGGTGTTATATGGAAACCAACTTGACAATAAACCATTTTAAAAAAAGAAAATTTTCAAAGTGCAAAACAAAAAACAAGGAAAAGCAGCTGGAAGAACAAAGTGACGTGCATTTAGGAGTCAGGAATTGAGAGAACCAATGTTTCTTGGCAAGTGGCATATAAAATGCAATGTTCATAAAAGCTTAATTTACAAGACTGTATATTCCTTGGGGGCAAAGGGCTGATCATATCTTATTTGTCTCTCTAATCACATGTCTTGGTGAATGGTTGAATATTCAGAGGACATCAATCAAGCTTATAGGTGATTCAATACGGTCACAACTTTGTACTTAGTAGGACTTACTTAGGAGATTGCAAGGGAGGAAAGTCTAGAAATTGGATGACTAGTTCCCAAAGTTTAGTTGTAGACTAGAAGCAAAGTTTGGGCTAGGCAATCTTCAAGAGCTGAAGACTGTTATTGATATAGAGTGGTGATTGGCATCTGGGCAGGCTAGTAAGTGCCATTACATAAAAGAATCTAATTTCCTGCTCTGTATTTTTATCAGAGGTTCCAAATGGAGAATTGGATCATAAGTTTAATGAACCCCTCTTGTAAGAATTTGTAGTAGATAGGAGGGAGGTTTTCATCAAAGTTTAAGTGGTATGGACAAAGGGACAAGATCTGAGGTTGTTATAGGAATCTTTTTCCTCTCAAGGGCCATTGGCAGGATTAAATAATGGCCACAGTGCACACTGCAATAGTAAGGACCATACAGTCAGGAGAAGAACAAGATGGAAAAGAAAAGAAGTAGGAGTTAGGGGATGAAAGCAAGAAAAGGAAGGAGGGTGCTAGTACCACCACTAGTGACTTTAATCACTCCATAGTCATGATTTACCATTCTCTGAGCCCTCTCCATTTTCTCTTTTTGTCATGTGATATGTGTTTTCTCGAGCCACATCCAGGCAACAGATAGTTACCAAGTGCCTTGTTCTGTAGGTGCAGTGAATGATACAGACATAATTAGAACATGGTTGAGGTGGAAAAGAGCTTTGTTTTGTCTGGCACAGGAGGCTAATAGCTTTACTCCAAAGTGGAATGAAAAATGCCAAAAAAGGATTCAAGGAAAGTGCTCGAGTTAGAGGAAGCAGAGAAGACTTCCTGGAGGAGGTAGTATTTGAGATATTCCTTAAAGGGTGCAAAGGACTTCAGTAGGTGAGATTGGGAAAGAATCAGGGAAGAAGAAATGGACTGATCAAAGAGAAGAGGAGGGTATAATATGGGTAAAATTATAGCAAATTCTTGCCCTTTTTGTTGTTGTTGTTTTCAATGCACCAGGTACTGTGCTGAGAACTCTAGGTGCATTGCCTCATTTAATCCTTATAATAACCTTATGGGTTAAGGATCCCACTATTGTCCCTATTTTATAGATTAGAAAATTGAGACCAGAGAGCCTATATAAATTGCCCAAATGTCACACAACTATTCAGTGGCAGAGCCAGGTTTCTAACTTGAGCTTATCTGAGTCCAGAGGTCATGCATGCAACTAACCAATACATTATTTGCAAGCCAGAGCATGGAAAACAACAAAAGTATAGTATGGCTTGAGGACAGAACATGGGTAAAGGAGGAATGGCAGCTGCAGCCAGACCATGGAGCATCTTCTTGGCAGCCTATGGAGTGGGGGCTGGATCCTATAAACAATAGGAAACCATGGGAAGTTTTAAAGTAGTGAAGTGACAGTCAAAGTGGTGCTTTAAGAAGATTAGTCTGTCAGCAGTACAGAGGATGGATGGGAAAGGGGAGAGAGTGGAGGCAGTTAAAAGTCTATTGCAATATAATAGTCTGGGCGTAAGGTAGTGTGTTAAGCACTTGAACTAAGTAAGAAAGCCAAAGAGGGGAATGGACAAAGGAGAGACATTGTGAGGGAAAAAGAAAAAGAAATCATGACTAACTGGATGCGGGAGTTGAAGGAGGCAGCAAGGTGGGAAGTAAATATGTGATACTGAGGTTTGGTGGCTCTCTAACCAGAATAGTAACACTATCCCAGAGTAGTGGGGATGCTACCTTGGAGAAAAGTTTGGACTGGAGATTGAAGCTGGGAGAAATCTCTACAGAGTGATCATTGCAACTATGGAAATGACTGAGATTAACGTGGGGGAGAGACAAGAGTCAAAGGCAAAAGCTTGGATGCCTCCATTGAGTTGATGTGGAAAAGAGGGACAGTTCTAATGGAGATAAGCAAGAAATGGTATGGGCAAGGGGAAGAAATGGTAAATAGTTGAAAAGGGGTTTGGGAAAGGTGAAGTGATCAACATTGTAAATATGGTAGAGTGGTCGGAGAAAAAAGAGGATAAGAAAATATTATTGATCTGGGTGATTAGAAGATCTTTAATGGTTGACATGGAACAGTTCCATAACAGAGACAGATTTCAAGGGGATGAAGAAGAGAGAGAAGAGGGGTCACATACCAGAGACAATGGGTATGGAGAATGCTCAGAAGAATGTTTGTGGTGAAATTAAAGAACAAAATAGATACTTAAAGGGTGTTAGGATTCCTAAAAGACCTTCCTAGTGTGAGCTGAAGGAAAATATTAATTAACATTTGCTAGTGCATATGTAGAGATTAAAGACTTGGGGTCACAGCAGTAGCACTGTGTTAGGAATTTACCCAAGGGATACAGGAGTGCTGATGCATAGGGGCACATGTACTCCAATGTTCATAGCAGCACTCTTAACAATAGCCAAGAGGGAGGGGGCAAGATGGCGGAGAAGTAAGGAGCTCCGTACTTGCACTCGCGCCCATACATCACACAGAAAAGATCTGAAGCCATTGGAAACCTTACAAAACCTGAGAGATTGGGAGACAAAGGACGCAGAATCCACTGAGAGAGCCTTCTAACGTGAGTGCGAACCGGGGAAGATAAAATCGGGCCGGGATCGGAGACTCCAGGGTGGGAGGCGATCCCCCTCTACCCTCTACGGGGAGTGAGAGGGGAAAAGGAGAGAGTCCGAAACAGAAAAACCTCCGCTC
>NW_027533254.1:31648-42948 GCF_008692635.1 Crocuta crocuta
GACGGGCATGAAGGAGGGCACTTGTTGGAATGAGCACTTGGGTGTTATATGGAAACCAACTTGACAATAAACTAAGAAAAAAAGATGATAAAAAATAAGACTTGGGGTCAGGTCAGGAGTAATAGTGGTTGAAATAAGATCCTGATAAATGTGCAAAAATGTAGGATCAAGAGCTAGGTGCAATGTTTGCTTTGGTAAATATGGTCATGATACCTTCTTTGGAAAATGAAAAAAAAAAAAGAAAAGAGGACAGCTGAAGTTACATAAATATTTAGAGACGGAATGATTACATTCAACTAGAAACATTCTGAATTTTCAAAGAAGTTTGTACACCATGATCTGACTGGTCTTGCTGTTACCAGTAGATTATCTGTAGAAAGGAAAGAGAGTGGGCACAGGGCTGAGCACTTCAGGAATGTGTCTCCAAAAACTGGCAGAGTGCCTGGCACACAAAGTGCTCAAAAATTTTTCAATAAATAAGTGAGTAAATGGATAAGATTTAGAATAACCACTATGAACCAGGAGTTAGGATGTCACAGAAAGTGAATAAAAGTATCATGGAACAAAAGCCAGCAGAATGAAAAAGAAGAGAAAGATAAATGATACCAGAGTTGGTGAGGACATGGAGCAAGTGCATTCATTGTTCATACACTGCTGGGGGGAGTGTAAACTGGTCCAACCACTTTGAAAGCCTTTGGCAAGCAATAGCTACTAAAACTAAACATATGCATGCCCCATGATCCAGAAATTCTACTTCCAGGTATATATCCAAGATAAATGAGCACATCAGTTCACCAAAAGTCATGAACAAGAATACCCATAGCAAGATATAGAAAATTAACACACTCATAAATGTCAGATGACTGGCTGAAGTTGCTTAGATCATAAGTGGAAGAGCTGGGATTTGAACTCAGGACTTTTTCACAGTAAAGCTTATGCATTTGCCTCTAACACATTACTATTGAATATCATTTATTATGCCCATCACTTTATATGTATTGTTGCTAATACTTACAATCTTGCAGTGTGTATAGCATTACCTACATTTTACAGATTGATAAACTGAGACCCAGAATCTGCTTGCACAAATTCACACAGCTAGTAAGTGGTGGATACATTTTTCCCCTTCAAGAGCTGAAGTGTGAACTCAGATTTGCCGAGCTCAAAAGATCCATGATCTTTCTCTTCCATCAAGCAATGGAGGGCTTTCTCAAGTTTTGAGAAGTTTTAGGAAAGAAGCATGGTGGACTGATGTATTTGGCAACATGGGAAGGGTTCAGTGAAAGAATCCTGCCTAGCCTGGTCTTCACCGCCCAAAAGGCAAGGACCAATGCCACAGTTAAGTAATGTCCTCCTCCATCTTTTTATCTGTGATCTACTCACTTTATTATAAGAACCTGGGAACTAATGATGGCTCTAGGTATACTGGTGAAGCAGATAACTATTGTTTTCGCAGAAACCACTCACCTTCTTTTTCAATCCTTTCACTTACTGTAGACCACCCTCTCATATATTTAACACACACACACACACACACACACACACGTACACTTGCATGCATACACAGTCCTCTAAAACTATTTCCTTACAAATCAACTTTTCATTGCAGAAGGTTTGTTAAATACTCAAAGATGTTTTCATGTCTGAGGTGACTTAATGGCTTTAACCATCTAGTTTAGGAATCCACTTGCCTGGGATACAGTCTGGATTCCTTTCTCAGAGAGGGTGTTCAGAGATTTGTGGCAAGCATCTCCACCATGCCAAGAGTGCCGGAACACTCCTAGTATAACCCTGATCCCCCACATCCTACTACCTTTTCCCTAAAAAGACCCCTCCTTGACCTTGAATCACTACTTTAATAAAAGCAATTGTGGAAGGAGATACTAACCAAAGTGGATAAAGACCCAGAGGGCAAATCAAATTTTGAGGACACCAGGTTGGGCATAGTGGCTCTGCCCTCTGCCAGGTCTTCCTTTATTCCCAAACCAGAACCATGTAGCAAAAGCCTGATTGTTCTCTCTGTCCCTTCTCTTAACCTCCCTCCCCCGAGTCGAAGATATGAATTAGTTGCCATGGTGGTAACCTGTGGCTGTGCTTGATAGCCTGTTCTCTCAGCCAGTTCGAGGCCCTGGACATCTGTTCTCAGTTCCCTTCTTCTAATATTCCCAAATCTAAGCCCAGGACCATATGCCAAGTTCCACAGTATCTGTGTATAGGTGATGGAGATGCCTCACCTGCATCCAAGGTAAGAGAAACAATACAGAGGAAATGGAGTAACAAGAAAGCAGATTGCTTAAAAGTTGTTTTCTGGGGACAAGGAGGTGAGGGCCACTAATTTAATTAAGGGTTTATGACTTGCCAGCCATAGTAATATCCTGTCCCTTCTTTCATTTGATTCCCTCAAATGATTCTATGAAATAAGAATCACTATCCTGATATGCTGTAGGGACAAGGGAGATGGAAACTCAGAGAGGCAAAGCGACTTGCCTAACATTGTACAACTGTGGTTTCAACTTCGTCTCTAGCTGAGTTTCTAAAACAAAATCTCATTGGGTGACACTGATTTATGGTTCTTCATTTTTTTGCAGGAAAGTAGGAACTGCAGAGAAATCTTTCCTCAATCCATGTGCCTGTGAATCTATCCCAGCCTTTCCCTGGGAATAACCCCCCTCCTTGAAAGGTGACCCCTCTTCAGACATCATCTTCTCCTTCAAAGCTCCTTTCCCCCTCTTCATTAACCACTTTCTACATTCCTGAGGCCACTTTTCTCACATTCTCAGGAAGATCCCTGACTTTTCTATCCTATGGGGCCTCTTCCATGACATGGGAAGGATATTGGGATGGGCTGATTTTCCTGACACAAGCAGAACAGAGGACACTTGTGTTAGTTTCCTATTGCTATAACAAATTACCACAAAATTTGGCTGGTTAAAGCAATACAAATGTATTGTCTTGTGGTTCTGGAGGCCAGAAATCTGAAATCAGTTTAATTGGGCTAAAATCAATGTGTCAATAGGGCTGCTCTCTTTCCAGAGGCTCCTGAGGGGAATCTGTTTCCATATCTTCTCCAGCTCCAAGAGATGCTCATGACCGCTTCTTCCATCTTCAAAGCCAGCGACATAGCATCTTCAAATCTCTCTTTGTTTGTGTCATATCTCATCTCCTGTGTAGTCAAATTTACCTCTGCTTTTCCCTTTCAAGGATTGTGACCACATTTAGGGCCCACTTGAATAATCCAAGGTAATCTCCCCATCTCAAGACTGTTAATCTAATCACACTGGCAAAATCTCCTTTGCTATATAAGGTAACATTCAGAGTTTACAGGTATTAGGAGCTAATTATCATGGAGGGCCAACTGATCACAGCATCCATGACAAGCAATTGTACCCTTATAGAAGGACCTGGTTGTCCTTCATCTAGAGTAGATGAACTGGGACCTCAGGAGTTAGAGGCAGAACTTGAATTGTTTTGAATCAAGGCCAAGTACAGAGCAGGTGACTCCTGCTTTCTGAGGAGAGGTCTCCTTACTTGCACACTACCCCTGCAGAGAGAGGTAGAAGGTGAAGGCATCTTTCATTCTCTTTCCCAAAATGGTTGCCTTACTGTTCTTCTGTATGCCTGGGTGCTTTCCTGGCAGAAGAAGGTGGAGGAAAGGATGAGGCTCTGGCTCCAGAGACAAAGGGGGGCAGCTAGAACCCCTTCTAGTTGAGCTCTACTTTCCCTCTCTCTCTCTCTCTCCATATTCAGTCTCCTCTTCCCTATCTTTGTGGCCAATCAGGTACCTCCTGTTTGTTGGAAAGTGAAGCAAAAACAAAGTGAAGCCCAGGGTAATAAATAGAGAGCAGAGAAAAAGAGGCTTCTATAGGAAAACTCTTATGTTGGCCCACCCCTGGACAGAGAAGCCTTCTCCATCCAGCAGTCTGAGCGAGGTGAGGAATTGTGGATGGCTGTCAAGCAGAAAAAGCGGAAGTTACAGGATCATTCCTTATAACAATTAGCTTCTTTTCCTTAGCACTGAATATTGATGTCTAGGATGTGGAGACCTTCAAAAATCCCTTTCTACAAGGTTCTCTGCCCAGTGCTTATCATGAAGAAGAGCTTCAATCACATCTGGCAGGTCTGTGCTAAAGGCCATTGAAGAGATTGGATAGTAGGGATGTGGGGCAGTTAGATTCTGAAGAACAAGAAAAGACTGGGTGCCAGGAGAGTGTGGGGTGTGCCTGGCTATAGAATAAATGTTCATGGTCTTGGAGTGTCAGCAACAGCATCACAAGCTCACTGAGGTTTGATTTATGAGCACCAGATGCAGAGTTGTGAACTTATGATTTTTGTAGAGTTTGCAGCTGGCTCCCCATATTTTGTTCCTGCTCAAGGACATCACACATTACATTACTCAATGCTCCTCCTTATATATATAAAAGTCATGACAAATTTTTCTCCAAAGTCAGAGCCAGGCAAAAGTTTGTTTCTCCTATTGAACACGTCTGCTTTCAGCTGTCAGACAATGAAGGCAATGAAACCCATTATATGGAAATAACCCTCCTCCACACCCTAGCCAGAGGGTTGACATAAACTCTCCAGCTGTATGAGAAATTTTAGGTCTGCTGAGAGGGGGTGTATCAGAGGTGAAGAAGGAGCCAAGGACAGCTCATAGAGCTGGCTCAAAATTGGAGAAACAGAGTAAGCCTCAACTTCTGAAAAGGAGGACTGACCAGCCATAGATGAACACCTGATGAAATGTAGAGAATTCCCCAGCAAGAATGATGGTACCATCAAATTCTAAGCTAAACCATGCTGGGAATTCTTGAGTAGAAAATTAGGATCTGGGCCTGGCCTCCAGAGTTAGGAAGAATGAGAAATATGTAGGAAACAGATCTCAGATGAGTCTTTCAGTTGAGTATCACTGATTTGAAGGACCAAGAAGCTCTGGAAACTGGCAGTGCTCAGGCAGAAGAAAAGGCCTAATTGTCCATGTGAGGTATAGGAAGATCTGTGGATCTGAGAGCTTTACAGAAGCACACTGAGCCAGCTGTGAGGAGGTATAGGAAATATTTGACTTTCTATATCCAACTACTGCCCCCCCCAGACCAGTTCAATTATACTTTCTTACTACCCTTTTTAATTGGCCATGAGACAAATGGGTCATATGTTGCAAAATCCATGAAAAGACTGCCATAAAAAGTACTACCATAATCCAAGTGTTAACATAGCATTTTGATTTTCAACCTGGTTGCCAGGAAACTCAGTTCTAGATTGCATGCATGATTGCTTTAGCATTCTGGAAATATGAAGGGGGTTAGTATATTTTGTTTGTTTCCATCTTCTTCCTTTCATAGTGCTTTTAATCTTGGTTAACAGATTTTTGTCTAATTGTACCAAGAACTGACCAATTGTATTCTTAAGTTTCTTTTTTAAGAGAAACAGAATAAATAAGCATATAGATACATGGCATTTTCTTTGTGGGTTCACCAAATTCCTCATATGCCCTTACTTGCATTTAATGTGGAAAGGATATTGACCTTGACTCAATCTATCCTCACCTTTGTTCTGCAGATTCATTTCTATTGACCATGAGAGGGTCTGGGCCAGTGTATATCCTGTTAGCAATGGGTACAGTCATTGCTACAAAGGAAAGAAAACACCTCATTTTGTTAGATGCTTTTATTACCGATGGCATCACAATAACAATTTCGTCAGGTTTCTTGCCTTGTCACACCTAACAGCAAGATGTTTTTGATACTTCAGTAACTAAAGCTTCTTTAATGGGATCCATGATGGACCTGCCTTGTTTTGTTCTATCATGAAAAATGTTATAGGGAAGTTGTAGTATATATTTTGTTGGTAACAATGCCTTAGGCTATTAAGGTCATTTGTTATTTTCTGAAAGCAAGAGAGATAATGCTCACTAATAAAATTCACTTCACTGCGGGTAGCTCTGAGTTCCTTTCCTACAGTGTTCTATAGTTCCAAGGCAGTGGATCTGTCTCCCGTTTTCATCTTTCTTATGTTCTTAGAAGATGGGGAGGGGGCTTAGCTCTTTCAGTGAGGGGGAAGTGGACTTCATCTGAATCACAAATAAGTCACCAGCAAGAGGCAGCTTAATGCAAAGTGCACCACGTCTTTATAAGTCCTCTCTTGTCCCTGGCTTCCTGTTAGTTTCTCCTAGTCTCCAGAGTCAAGCCTGCTTGGACCACTGATTCTGGCATCTCCCTGAAGACCCTGCCCTTTACTCTATTCGTACTCTCAATCCAAGATTCAGGCATTGAAGTTCCCCTTAACCCAATTTCTCCCCGAAATGAAAATGCAAATGTGCCTGCTTTATTGTCTGTTTGTATTAAGCTTCTACAAAAGGCTTTGTGCTAGGCACAATGCTCTGTATGGGGCAGTATGGGGAGGTGGAGATGGGGTGAGCAGAGTGGCCTCTGAACCTCAGTGGGTCAGCAGCTGGAGTGCTTTGTATTATTCGGGCCTGTGATGGGGGTGAGGAGAGCAGAGGCGTTGGATGTGGACAGAAGCAGGGAGAGGTTGGGGTGCCTGGGTGGCTTAGTCGGTTAAGCGTCCGACTTTCGCTTAGGTCATGATNCTTTCTCTAGGCACAAAACTATTCACAATTCTACTGTCATAAGAACTTGAGCTCCTCAAGGCATGGGAGAAGAGCACAGTAGAGGGTGCCAAATGAGAAAGGCTGTGGGTGTCCCATCTTTCTTCCAGACCAATTCCAAGAATCTGGAGAATATACTTTTACTCAGATACAGTGCTGTGTCATGTTACACACAGGGACCTGAGGTCTGTTCCATGTGAGTGGGACATTGACAAGTTTGTGTGCTGATGGTTTACCTGCAATACTAATTCAAGATGTTTATTTTTCTAGCTTCTATTTTAAAAAGCCACTGGAGGGGTGCTTGAGTGGCTCAGTCAGTTAAGCATCTGACTTCGGCTCAGGTCATGATCGGCTCATGGTTAGTGAGTTCGAGCCCCCTGTCAGGCTCTGTGCTCAGAGCCTGGAGCTGCTTCAGATTCTGTGTCTCCCTCTATCTGCCCCTCCCCAACTCATGCTCTGTCTCTTGCTCTATCTCAAAAATAAATAAACATTTTAAATAATTTTTAAAAAGCCACTGGAAGTTGAACAACATGAAGTTTCAACTTTGACACCTGATGGATTAAACCCACTCTAGAGGGTTGAAATTTTAGAATCAGTATCTGACTGGATTCCAGCATATGAAAAACAGAGGTTTTTACAGTGATGGGCAGAGGTGATGGCAGTATGCAATATGCAAATCAACAGCTAGCTTTTTTTTTTTAACGAACCAGAAGAGTTATTTCCAGTTGAAATTCTCAGAAACACTATAGGAAATTAGTATAACTGATTGATGTAATCTCATGTAATGAAAATGGGAGCTGAAGCCTTATCCCTCCAGAACAGGTGATTAGGGCAAATGAGGGGCAGGTTCCCATGACAACCATTTGGCTATCTCATACCCAAAGGAGGTCTCTGAAGGGGAAGCTTTGTGAAGGAACACAGATTTTCAAAGAGAAGGGAGAGTAGACCTTTGACTTTTAGGCACATGTTGGAGTGCTTCGGGAAGTAAGGTGATGTGGAGGTAACTCCTGAGTTGCTCTGTGAGCACTGGAGAAAGATTTTACTGTTCTAGTCTCTTGATGCTTGAGAATCACCCCTTTGTATGGTTATTGCTTTCACTCCAACCTCCTCTGAGGGGAGCCGGTTTCTCCTGACAGTACTGCAGGCCTGCTCAGGGCCATGGTGGATGTGGGTGCCTGATGAATCCATCATGCTCATCCCCTTCCTTTCTCTCCACAGATCTGCTCTCTCCTCCTTGAATTCATAACCAACCATTCTGGCCTGGAAGGGGATTGGGAGAATCTGGGGTGGCAGTGCTTGTGCTGAGAGGGGTGTTGCAGGCCACAACATCTCTTTTTGTGAGTGTGGCTTAAAGCTCTCTGCTGGATCCCTTTTAGTAAATTAAGGTCTTATTTCACGGTAGCCACCAGGGGAGAGGGGTATAAACCCAAGGGCACTGTTCTTCTTACTCTGGAGACTTCTCCAGCTTTCTGTGATCATTCTTAAACTATAACTTCTGCCCTATCAACCTGTCTCTCCTGCTTTCATCCTCTCTCCTTTCATATGAGGTATTACAAAGTCTGCTTTTCTTTCCTCAGTTATTTTTACTTCTCTGTGGTTCCACTCCCTGCTCCTACTCTTTCCTCTCTTCCTCCTGCACATGCTCCGAAGGACTTTGCTGACATCTGTGACATCAGATTTGATAAAATGTCTGTTTGTCTGTCCCTGGAATTTCAAGAACCTTAAAGGGAGCCTGAACTAGGCCACCAGCTTCACTGGAAAACAAGGATAGGTGACAGGGTGTGACAATTTCTAAATTCCAACTATGTGTCTTCACATATGCTGACTCACTGTATCTGCAGATACAGCCCAGCAGAGTAGACTTTATGATCATTCCCATTCTGCAGATGATGAAACTGAGACTCTCAAGATTCAAATGACTTCTCTGAGGGATTAGGGTTTGAAAATTCAGAATCAGGATTTACATCCCAGCTTTCTAGCTCTAAATCTGGTTCTTCTCTCACTCCCTTAGAAAAGCTTGGGGCTTCGAGGGCCCCAAGGACATGTTATTGTTGGCACCTGACAACTGCCAGACCACAGAAGGGGGATTTTTGAAGACTCATTCTGTTTGACTGTTTGGCCTTGCAGTGGTACCTGATCTTGAAGTTCTAATCTGTTTTCACTCAGGGTGATGGCAAGTAATACATTGTCATCCTCGCAGAGGAGAATATCCTGTTCCCACCATGGGCTTTAGATGATGTGAGTCAGGAGTTCTCACCAATTGGCTTCTTGATTTTTTTCAGTCATTTGTCCCTTCATTTGTACATTCATGCATTTAACTCCATTGAGTATCTCTTAGGCACAAGACACGTTGCAAAGAGTGGAGGATCCATTGATGATGAATTAATAGTCTATGCTTTTTGGTAGCTTGTGGTTTTCTGGAAGATTAGAGACTTCAGTAAATAATAGCAGTGTGATAAGATACAAACAATGGTAAAACCGTGGACTGATTTGTAGAATGGGGACTTTGACAAGAGTGAGGAGATGAGGTCAGTTGGGAGGATTTATCTTTGTAGGGAACAACCTTTCCTGGCTCACAGCTACCCAACCCCCTTCCTTCAGGTTCCTATGAGTAGGAGATACTCAAAGTCTATACTTTATTTTTAAAATACGGTTATTTTTTTTGTGGGGTGGAGAGGGTATGTTCGTCATATGAATCATCAATCAGTGTCTTTAAAGAAAATAGAAAAATAGAATGCCCAAATGCTTTTTCCCATTGAAGTTCTTGGAAATATACCAGGAAATTAGCCCACAACTGATCAATGCAATCCCCTCAAAGAAAAATCATTCCATACAAACATATCCAATTAGTCTAGAGAACTTGGGTTGCCTAGGTTCATAAAGAAGTAAGTGGGATGTATTTTTTTTATTTACTTGCTTTATAAATAAATGTCCCTGCATTAGAACATGATCTTTAAGTGCTGTCTTCTACACAACCCTTTTCCTGTCCTTCTCCCTAGGCATGGGTGGCCATGTGCACAGCAGTGAAATTTTGCCCTCTAATCTTCTTTGAAAGCTTGTTTTCTCTGGTTGTTTTTCTGGAACAAACCTGATACAGAAATTTACACTGTGGTGTGAATGGATAAAAAGAACTTAATGCTGTACCTTCCATAAGATTTTGCATTTTAATAAAGACCAGTCACTTAATTTGGAGAAAATCTTTCTTTTCAAGTTATGATTGCCCACAATCAGTGTATTTTTTGGAAACTTGTGCACAAGGCTCCAAACTCCAGGTCTTTTAGACTTTAAATTCCAATGGAAAATTTTAAGAAACCAGTAAATCTGACTCATGGGGAAACATTTTGGGGTAGACGTGGCTCTTTCTCTTCCCTATCAAGTTTCAACTCTGGCACAGTTGCTTGGGGTCACATCTGTAATTCTCTCCCCTTCCAAAGTACTTTTGGCTCAACTCTACTCGTATTTCTTTGCAGTAAGCCATTGAATACTTCTAATCCATGCAGAGTAGAGTGGAGAACTGAAAGTGTGCCTCCATCTTATTTGAGGTATGAAGATGAGGAAGATATTATGATGTTGTTGGACAATTGACCTGATTCTGATTGGTTGTCAGGATGAGAGTCAGTCTCTCCTCATGCATGTGTTCTGTGGCAGGGAAGNACCACATGTGTTCTTGCATATATTTGAAGATAAAAGGGTTTTAGGGTATTGCTGAAAGATGGATAATGATAATAATGGAATACTGTGGTATAGACACTGTGCTAAGAGAGTTATACATCCACATAACTGTGCTAAGGGAGCATGCATATGAGGTAGGTTATCTTTATTGCCACTTATTAAATAATCTCTTTGCCCCATATGGGGCTCAGACTTACAACCCTGACATCAAGAGTCACATGCTCTACCAACTGAGTCAGACAGGCACCCTTATTATAGCCACTTAAAAAAATTAAGAAACTAAAATTCAGATACATTAAATAAATTTCTTAAGATATGAACTTCATTCTTGATCCAGAGCATATGCTTTTGACCACTATACTGCACTGCCTTTCCATGGGAGTGGGTAGATGGATGCGATTGACTGTTCCAAACTGAAGGGAGATACAAGTATGAACAATGTTCTAGGGGTAAGAATGGCCAACGAGTGCCCCATGGACAGTAAATACCCCAGTCTACTGTGGCTAGAGGCAAGAATTCTTATAGGGTAGTAGAGGGAAGAATTCCTGTAATGGTTGTCCAGAGCCATGTTGTGGAGAGTCCAGAATATTTATCCAAAGAATGTATCTTTTGTACTTCAATTATTAAAAATCAAGTTTCAGGATCTAAAGAGGTTTTCAGAAAGTATAAATGAAAATATTTTCAGAATTTTACAGAGGCCTTTGCAGATAGATCAAACAGTAAAGCCTGTATAGTAACATATTTAATAAAAGTAATCATTCAGCACCATGAGCCTCAGATGAGGTCTATTGTGAGTTACTTTTCCTTTGCACATCACAGAAAAATATCCAGTATTGAGATTACCAAGGTAATTTGTCTTAAGGTTAATAGGTGGTAGGAGAAAATGATGTTTTGTTGTGTTGCATTCTACAGGGGCCAAAAGGTTCTGTTCGGCCTATATAGCATTTACAAAGAAGGTACTGGTCTAATAATCCCAAAATGACAATCTTGGTAACATCACAAAATAACTTCTATTGTTTCTGGAACA
>NW_027533254.1:44227-44761 GCF_008692635.1 Crocuta crocuta
AACAACTGGAATTCTAAGTAATAATGAAGATGACTACCTATTTGGTGCTCTCTGGCCTGGGAGACTAGGGGTGTGGATTCTCGTTCAGCTACTAATGAACTGCGTGACCTTGAGATAGTGACTCAGTTTCTTTAGACCTCAGTTTTCTCACTTATAAAATGTTGGAGTTGCAGTAAAGCCCCTGACTTCCCTCCTTGCCACTTTTTTGTGTTTATTTTTTTAATGTATTTTTAAAATTTTACAAGTAATATGTGGGTCTTTTTTGGTTTTAGAAATGTTAAACAATACCAAAGTCCCCTTTCAGCCCTCTACTTCATATTTCTTCCAAAATAGAAATTGTATTTGTAGTGCAATCTTCCAAACAATTGTTACATATCTGTAGACATATATATATATCATTNGTTTTATTCTACAAATGGATTTTTTCAGTCAACAGCATGTATTGGGAATATTTTCATGTCAGTACCTATAAATATGTCTCATTTTTAATAACTACTGCATACTATGCATATACTATCATTGGCTTAGGAATTT
>NW_027533254.1:45279-46968 GCF_008692635.1 Crocuta crocuta
CTCTTCAGTGAACAGCCTTAGACATCTCTTTGTATATATGTGCAACTGTATCCTTAGGGTATATTTCTCTGATGTGGAATTGCTGGGTCTGAATCTTTCAGTTTTATTAAACACTGTCAAATTGGTCTCGAAACCAATTTATACGCATGCTATCAGTTTCATTTTAACTTTATCAATGAGTTTTAATTTCATTTATTCTAATCAGTCAGTGGTTCTATTGCCACTGATAGGGACTGTTTTTAAAAAGTGTTTTGTTTTGTTTTGTTTTGTTTTTAGCATGACTCTACTTATTCATTATCTTATGCATTTAGGTGTTAATCAAAATTTTAAAAAATTTAAAGAGTGTAAACATGGTTGAATTATATATAAGAACTCTGAGGAACCATGTAAGAAATGCTAATAAAATTTTAGTAGAGAGATCAAATAAACTATAAGATAGAAACTAAACTCCAAATCAACAAAAGCAGAACACTGGAGAAAGAGAAGTGAAAAGAGTAGAGTCTTAAAATGAATTAACCCAACGGACCACATTCAGTCAATGAGGTGTAATCAACATGTAAGAGCAGAACTTAGAAATATGTGTTATAACTGTAAGCTCAGTGTGCTGAATAAAAACAGTAACGTTTTATGAGTACTAAAATATGATCAGCTACAACGCTGTATATCATGTTGGGAACAGCTAGTTTCATGAAATAATTTGGGGCATCTAGTGAGGTGATCATAATTTTTATATTTCAATCTGTTAATGCAGTGAATTGCATTAATAAATTACCTAATATTAAACCATATCCATTTCATGGGAAAAGTCTTACTGGTCATGACTCATGCTGTACTTGTCTTTGAACACATTCCTAGATTTGAAATGCTCATAATCTTGTTTAATATTCTGCATCTAGGCTCATAAGCAAGATTGGCCTCATGGTTTTCTGTCTTCTCCTGTCTTTGACCAATTTTTGACATGGAAGTTATGCTAGACTTGCAAAATTAATGGAGAATATCTCTTTTTTTTTTTCTCTATGCTTTAAAACATTTTATAGTGCATGACAGTGACTTGTCCCTTGAGGAGTTAATAGAACTTGTCTTTGTAAACTTTTGGGCCCCATTCCTTTTTGACAGGATAGATCTATGATTCTTTTCTAGATTATTGGCCTATTCAGGTTTTCTACATTTTCTTGTGTCAATTTTAGCAATACATGTTTTCCTAGAAAATATTTCACTAAGTATTGATTTTCAAAATTTTACTGTCATAAAATTATATGTAACTACTTTACTACAACATTAAATATCCTCCACATATGTCTTTATTACAGGTATTGTTTCAAACATTGTTTATTTATACCACCCATCTGTTTTCTTTCTCACATTTCTCCAAAGGTTTATGTATTTTAGTAGCCTTTTCAAGTAAAATGTTTTAGGTTTTATGGGTCCACATTACCCTATTGTTTGTTTGTTTCTGTTCTTATCAAAATTTCTTTATTTTTTATTTATTTTTTTATGTTTTATTCATTTCTGAGAGAGACAGACAGCATAAGCAGGGGAGGGTCAGAGAGAGAGAGGGAGACACAGAATCTGAAACAGGCTCCAGGCTCTGAGCTAGCTGTCAGCACAGAGCCGGACATGGGGCTCCAACCCACGAACTGTGAGATCATGACCTGAGCTGAAGTCGGATGCTTAACCGGCTAAGCACCC
>NW_027533254.1:47704-52747 GCF_008692635.1 Crocuta crocuta
CCCTAGGTGCCCCCAAAATTTCTTTAAACTATGCTTTTATATTTATATTTGCTTTTATTTTCCCTGAATTAACCCTCTTGTTCTTTCCCTAACACCTTGAATTTCCTAATACATTTATTTAAACCAAGATATTTCTTTTCAGTGCCATTTTGGCCATGTTCCATAGGTTTTNTTTACAAATAGTTTATTGTCAAGTTGGTTTCCATATAACACCCAGTGCTCATCCCCACAAGTGCCCCCCTCCATGCCTATCACCCCCCCTTACCCTCCCCTCCCCCCATACCCATCAGTCCTCAGTTTGTTCTCAACATTCAAGAGAAGGACAGTTACCATATATTTAGACATATAGGAGGATTAGGAGGAATTTAACGGAGGACCATGGGGGAGAACAAGGGGGAAATAAGGGAGAAGAGGGAGGGAGGCAAACCATGAGAGACTCTTAAAGAAGATTTTTAAAAAGATTTTATGGAGAAATTCTCAAAACTCCTTTTTGTTCACCAGTGTTACGAATTTCCAATTGTATTGGTATGTTTTCAGAGAATATAGCCTTAATGTTCTCTGCCTTCCTAATTTGTTGAGATTTTGTAATCATATACAGTCACATTTTGTGCATGTCCTATGTATGTTTAAGGAATGCAAATTCTCTGCTGATTGGATACATGTGTGTAAGTTTCTGCTGTATCAGACTCATGGGTTCTACAAATTCTTTTCCTTTGTATTCATGTTTCTACTTGATCCGTTGCAGAATTTCTGAGAGAGAAGTTGTGTAAAAGTTTCCCATTAATGTTGTGGATTTCCCGTTTCTTGTTTTCTTATCCATATTTATTTCATTTATTTCAAAGTTATGCTTTTTATGACTAATCTAATAATTGGTATAGCCAATCTAATAATTGGTACTGTAGTCTAATAATTGGCATACCCCCTTGGTAGATTATACCAATATGAAATATTCCTTTGGTCCCTTTTAATTTTTGTCTATGTTTTATTTTGCTTGGTATTACTATTGTCACACTGACTTTAGTTTTGTTAGTATTTTCTTCATGTATCTTTCTCAATTTACTTTCAAGTTTCAAGCGTCATTTTGTTCAAAATGTGTCTCTTTTAAACTGGATATGGCTAGATTTTTGTTTATTTGTCCAACCTAAGATTATCTGTCTTTTAACAAAATTTAGCTAAGGAAGTTAATATAGTTACTGATATTTATGATGATCCTTGCTGTCGTGTTTCTTTTCTAATTTTCATGATTTCTTGTTTTATTTTTTCTTTTCCAGCAACTTTTTGGAAGATAGCATTTTCTGTGTTTTATTTTTTGTTCTCTAGTAGTTTGGGGGAAGTTTTATATTATATCTCATATTCTAGCTGTTATGTTTAATTTCTTAAATTTAAACATTTATTTTCCATACATTTCTAGAATGTATAATTATCTATATCCTGATCTTGAAAAAGACAACAACCATAGCAGTATTTTTCCTCCCTTTTCTCTTTTCTCCTAAACCTCAGAATTTTCCATGTAGAAATCATCTGGGATTTAGTTCCATTTTGTTATTTTTTTAAGTCAATGGTTACTTAGACTTCATTACCATTTTTACTGACTTTTTGAACTCATTGTTTCTATTACTGCACATCATTTCCTTTGGTTCATTTTTCATTTTGCTAGAGTACATCCTTGGTAATTCATTCAGAGATAAATTGCAGGTGCTGAAATATCTGAATCTTTGCATACTCAATGAAAAATATCTTCATTTTGCCCAGACCCCAGCCCTCCAGTTTAAATGCTGGTTTTTCTGACCATAACATCTTTAATTCCAAATCATTTTTTCTCATTAATTTGAAGCTAATCCATTACTATTATTTAACATTGAATATTGCTTATGAGCAATCTGATGTTAGCTTGATTCTTATTCCTGTGTAGGTTGCCTATATACTGCTTTGGAAACATTCACAGATTTTTTTTTCTCTTTCCTTGGAGTCCTGATATGTCAGCATGATGTGTCTTAGGTTTGGATATCTTTCTCTTTAAGTTAGCTTTCCCTGAAATTGGTGTGCGTAATTTATTTGAAGATTTTTTGTCTTTCCTCAACTCTCAGAAATTTTATACTTTTTTTGTTTGTTAGATCAATTTTCCTTTCAGTTTTCTTTGTTACTCTTTAACTCCTATTTACTCTGTTTCCTTGGGCATTCGTCCTGATTGCTGAGTTTGGTGACTTTCTGTCATGATTTTCAACAAAATGTTTGTGGATTTTTGGTTAGTGTTCATGTTAGGTTTTGAGAACTCCTGTTTGCTCCAAATGATATTTGTTTTTCTCACAGCCTGCACACTTAATAAGAGCTTAAGAGAGAACAGGGCATATTTCTGAGTGGAATGTGTAAGTAACTCACCTTCTGGTCATGGGCTTTTACTGTTTTTCCTGAGTGTGGCCAACCAATTGGATCCCTATCTTGCTTCTCCAGTCCAAGCATCCACAATAATTATTTTAGCCTGGGACAAACACCTATACCACCCATTACTTGACACAGTTGGACAGAGAAGAATTCAGGAATTAAGCCACTTAGCTGCTCAATATGGAGTACTCTAACAAATAATGATTTTCCTATGGCTTTCATATACTACCTGTTTCTCTTGGTTTGGAAATCATCTGGAGTCATACTGATCTTACTCCGCTGTCCTCTACAGTGTACCTTTTTTAAGGCCTTACCTTTCTCCATTAGTCTTATTCTCTCCACTTTAAGACTGAAAAGGATTCCTCAAAATTTATGTTAGGAAAATTATACTTCTTACTTTTAATTTATGTTGGAGAGATATTAACTTCAGATATATTTTATTCTGCCATTTATGAGTATTTAGGGCTTGAGGGAAAACTTGACATGTGATCCCAGGCTACCTTTAGTCACGTTCTACAGGAATAGACTGACTATAGGCATGTTTTCCTTCCTCTCAACTACATCTCACCTCCAATATGGAAACAGTTTTCTAGGAGGTGCTTCATGCAAACTTTGAAATAGTGAGCAAAGTTGAATAACCCATAAGATGATGGTTTTCTGAAGAATCTCTTGGGATCAAAGGGGATAATTCTAATAGACTAAAGAAAATGATCACTCACTTTTAAAATTTGCTGAGTCCAGATACAGTGCAGAATGTACCAAATTCATAGACAGGTTTGTTGGCTGATTGTACTCATAGAACATTGACTTGAGACACCTGCCATTTAGAGCTTCCATTTAAAACAAATAAAAAGAGAAGTTTCAAAATTCACATTTGTACACATCCAATTCTTAAAAATTCAACTCTTTTCACATATCTGAGAGATAAGACATGAATCCAGTGTGTGAAGTATGTTGAGGTAAGAACTTTTAATGGAATCAGGTCAGGAAGTTTGGTGGAGTCAGATAAAGAGTATTTTGCAATGTCAAAGTTGCTTCAGTAAAGAAAAAGGAGAGGTAATTTGCAGATGAAAATTTTAAATTCAGTATAAAATTAAAATACACGCTGGATGGGTTCTCATCTAATAAAACTGAAGGTGAGTTCTTGGTATCCTAAAGGCACAACAACTTAACAAAATTAATCTATCGTACTCCATGTGCTTAAGTACTACAAGGCTTCAATGATGCATTTTTCATTAAGTGACTGGGTAAATATAATTGTCTGTGCTAGAAAGTATGAATTCTTATTCTAATTTATTGAAATTAGAAATAAAAAAACTTATTTAAGAACTCACCGATATTGGGGAGACAGAGAAAGGGGCATCATTTTATTGTAGTTAACATAACTGGATTAAGAGGGATGGTTTGAGCTCCAAATGGGCTTGAGCCAACAAGACTATTTCAGGACCCATTGATTCATTCTTTCCAGATAGTTTTGCCCCAGGCTGAGAGGGTTAGGCAAAGCTTCCACTACCCCTATCTAACTTCTCTGATGTATGTTGGACTCCTGCCTTTATGTAAGAATCAGACTGATCCAGAAAACAAGGGGGCTAGGCTAGAGAGTGACCTTTGTATTTCTGTCATGGTTTCCAGGGTAATCCTAGCAAAGGAAAGAACAGTCCAGGGACAAGGCCAGCCTTTCCAGTGCTATGTATGTCGGAGTAGAGGGGAGTTAAGAAGAAAGCTTCTGCTTTTGTTGATGTGAAGAAGACCCTAAGACAGAAGCCTCTCATCCCAAAATATATGTCTCATCTGCCTGTCCCTTTCACCAGACATTCCAACATTAATTAGTCATTCAATCTTTTAACAGGCGAGAACTCTGGAGAAGTATAAATTATTTACGCCTTACAAGTCCTCTCAAACTCTGGTATCAGACAGGCGCATATCCAAACTGTCACTTGTCTTAAGTATATTCTTATTTTAGTCACAGTTTGCCCATCTGTCTGGGCAATTGTCTCAGAATTCTGTCTGGACAAAGAATTGCCATGGTCCCAGGGCCTGGAGTAAGAAGCAGCAGCAGCAGCAGCAGCAGCAGCAGCACCAGCCTGCTGTTAAATAGCATGGTGGTTCAAAAAAGGGCTTCTTGGCTCAGTCTTGGTTCTCAGCCAGTGGAGGGGGATTCTGCTTATTAGTTGTATGATATTGGGCAAATTACTAATATCACTGAGCCTCAATTTTTCTCTTCTGTAAAACTGAAAGTATAACAGTGCCTTCCTAAAAATTATTATTAGGCTTAAATGAGTTATTATGCATACAGTATTTGGCACAAAGTAAGTGTTCAGTAAATATAAGTTGCCATTAATATCAGCATCTCCACCATAGTGATTATTTTTTAATATATACGTGCATATATTTATTTTACAGGGCCTCTAAAATATTTATTTTCACTATAAATGCTATTTAAATTCAATTCAATTTCTGGAATATTCCANTTATGCATACAGTATTTGGCACAAAGTAAGTGTTCAGTAAATATAAGTTGCCATTAATATCAGCATCTCCACCATAGTGATTATTTTTTAATATATACGTGCATATATTTATTTTACAGGGCCTCTAAAATATTTATTTTCACTATAAATGCTATTTAAATTCAATTCAATTTCTGGAGTATTCCGGTTC
>NW_027533254.1:56284-59695 GCF_008692635.1 Crocuta crocuta
CCTCCCTTTTCTCTTTTCTCCTAAACCTCAGAATTTTCCATGTAGAAATCATCTGGGATTTAGTTCCATTTTGTTATTTTTTTAAGTCAATGGTTACTTAGACTTCATTACCATTTTTACTGACTTTTTGAACTCATTGTTTCTATTACTGCACATCATTTCCTTTGGTTCATTTTTCATTTTGCTAGAGTACATCCTTGGTAATTCATTCAGAGATAAATTGCAGGTGCTGAAATATCTGAATCTTTGCATACTCAATGAAAAATATCTTCATTTTGCCCAGACCCCAGCCCTCCAGTTTAAATGCTGGTTTTTCTGACCATAACATCTTTAATTCCAAATCATTTTTTCTCATTAATTTGAAGCTAATCCATTACTATTATTTAACATTGAATATTGCTTATGAGCAATCTGATGTTAGCTTGATTCTTATTCCTGTGTAGGTTGCCTATATACTGCTTTGGAAACATTCACAGATTTTTTTTTCTCTTTCCTTGGAGTCCTGATATGTCAGCATGATGTGTCTTAGGTTTGGATATCTTTCTCTTTAAGTTAGCTTTCCCTGAAATTGGTGTGCGTAATTTATTTGAAGATTTTTTGTCTTTCCTCAACTCTCAGAAATTTTATACTTTTTTTGTTTGTTAGATCAATTTTCCTTTCAGTTTTCTTTGTTACTCTTTAACTCCTATTTACTCTGTTTCCTTGGGCATTCGTCCTGATTGCTGAGTTTGGTGACTTTCTGTCATGATTTTCAACAAAATGTTTGTGGATTTTTGGTTAGTGTTCATGTTAGGTTTTGAGAACTCCTGTTTGCTCCAAATGATATTTGTTTTTCTCACAGCCTGCACACTTAATAAGAGCTTAAGAGAGAACAGGGCATATTTCTGAGTGGAATGTGTAAGTAACTCACCTTCTGGTCATGGGCTTTTACTGTTTTTCCTGAGTGTGGCCAACCAATTGGATCCCTATCTTGCTTCTCCAGTCCAAGCATCCACAATAATTATTTTAGCCTGGGACAAACACCTATACCACCCATTACTTGACACAGTTGGACAGAGAAGAATTCAGGAATTAAGCCACTTAGCTGCTCAATATGGAGTACTCTAACAAATAATGATTTTCCTATGGCTTTCATATACTACCTGTTTCTCTTGGTTTGGAAATCATCTGGAGTCATACTGATCTTACTCCGCTGTCCTCTACAGTGTACCTTTTTTAAGGCCTTACCTTTCTCCATTAGTCTTATTCTCTCCACTTTAAGACTGAAAAGGATTCCTCAAAATTTATGTTAGGAAAATTATACTTCTTACTTTTAATTTATGTTGGAGAGATATTAACTTCAGATATATTTTATTCTGCCATTTATGAGTATTTAGGGCTTGAGGGAAAACTTGACATGTGATCCCAGGCTACCTTTAGTCACGTTCTACAGGAATAGACTGACTATAGGCATGTTTTCCTTCCTCTCAACTACATCTCACCTCCAATATGGAAACAGTTTTCTAGGAGGTGCTTCATGCAAACTTTGAAATAGTGAGCAAAGTTGAATAACCCATAAGATGATGGTTTTCTGAAGAATCTCTTGGGATCAAAGGGGATAATTCTAATAGACTAAAGAAAATGATCACTCACTTTTAAAATTTGCTGAGTCCAGATACAGTGCAGAATGTACCAAATTCATAGACAGGTTTGTTGGCTGATTGTACTCATAGAACATTGACTTGAGACACCTGCCATTTAGAGCTTCCATTTAAAACAAATAAAAAGAGAAGTTTCAAAATTCACATTTGTACACATCCAATTCTTAAAAATTCAACTCTTTTCACATATCTGAGAGATAAGACATGAATCCAGTGTGTGAAGTATGTTGAGGTAAGAACTTTTAATGGAATCAGGTCAGGAAGTTTGGTGGAGTCAGATAAAGAGTATTTTGCAATGTCAAAGTTGCTTCAGTAAAGAAAAAGGAGAGGTAATTTGCAGATGAAAATTTTAAATTCAGTATAAAATTAAAATACACGCTGGATGGGTTCTCATCTAATAAAACTGAAGGTGAGTTCTTGGTATCCTAAAGGCACAACAACTTAACAAAATTAATCTATCGTACTCCATGTGCTTAAGTACTACAAGGCTTCAATGATGCATTTTTCATTAAGTGACTGGGTAAATATAATTGTCTGTGCTAGAAAGTATGAATTCTTATTCTAATTTATTGAAATTAGAAATAAAAAAACTTATTTAAGAACTCACCGATATTGGGGAGACAGAGAAAGGGGCATCATTTTATTGTAGTTAACATAACTGGATTAAGAGGGATGGTTTGAGCTCCAAATGGGCTTGAGCCAACAAGACTATTTCAGGACCCATTGATTCATTCTTTCCAGATAGTTTTGCCCCAGGCTGAGAGGGTTAGGCAAAGCTTCCACTACCCCTATCTAACTTCTCTGATGTATGTTGGACTCCTGCCTTTATGTAAGAATCAGACTGATCCAGAAAACAAGGGGGCTAGGCTAGAGAGTGACCTTTGTATTTCTGTCATGGTTTCCAGGGTAATCCTAGCAAAGGAAAGAACAGTCCAGGGACAAGGCCAGCCTTTCCAGTGCTATGTATGTCGGAGTAGAGGGGAGTTAAGAAGAAAGCTTCTGCTTTTGTTGATGTGAAGAAGACCCTAAGACAGAAGCCTCTCATCCCAAAATATATGTCTCATCTGCCTGTCCCTTTCACCAGACATTCCAACATTAATTAGTCATTCAATCTTTTAACAGGCGAGAACTCTGGAGAAGTATAAATTATTTACGCCTTACAAGTCCTCTCAAACTCTGGTATCAGACAGGCGCATATCCAAACTGTCACTTGTCTTAAGTATATTCTTATTTTAGTCACAGTTTGCCCATCTGTCTGGGCAATTGTCTCAGAATTCTGTCTGGAGAAAGAATTGCCTTGGGCNCTGGACAAAGAATTGCCATGGTCCCAGGGCCTGGAGTAAGAAGCAGCAGCAGCAGCAGCAGCAGCAGCAGCACCAGCCTGCTGTTAAATAGCATGGTGGTTCAAAAAAGGGCTTCTTGGCTCAGTCTTGGTTCTCAGCCAGTGGAGGGGGATTCTGCTTATTAGTTGTATGATATTGGGCAAATTACTAATATCACTGAGCCTCAATTTTTCTCTTCTGTAAAACTGAAAGTATAACAGTGCCTTCCTAAAAATTATTATTAGGCTTAAATGAGTTATTATGCATACAGTATTTGGCACAAAGTAAGTGTTCAGTAAATATAAGTTGCCATTAATATCAGCATCTCCACCATAGTGATTATTTTTTAATATATACGTGCATATATTTATTTTACAGGGCCTCTAAAATATTTATTTTCACTATAAATGCTATTTAAATTAAATTCAATTTCTGGAGTATTCCGGTTC
>NW_027533254.1:59707-70833 GCF_008692635.1 Crocuta crocuta
ATCACTGTGAATATTACCTATTATTATTATTATTATTATAGGCTAGGGTTAATACATTAGTGGAAAGTTCCAGAGCATTCAGTCCTGGGACCAGATTTCAGGTGAATCAGGGGAAAACAGAAGATTCTCTCTGGGTTTATTCTACTTGTTTCAGGGTCTTTTTAGGTCTGGTGGTACTCTCTCCCCAAAAGTCTAATGCCCTGTTTCCCTTCCTGTTCTTTACCCTTTCATAAACTGTATCCTCAGAGTTTCTAAGGGAAGACTCCAACACTAATTCATGCTAAGATTATGAATGAGTATTAACTCAAATGCTGCACTTTCCACTAAATTTACACTTTTAATAAGGGCTTAATTTCAGAGTCCATTAGTTATTTCATTCCCTTCAAACTCCAGGGATGAATTAGCAATAAACAAGTGGTTCATGTACAGACTTTTATGGTCAGTTTTTCATACAAACTAGGAAATGAAAAACAGCTTGTGATGGAAGTAGCTTAGACCAACATGACCAGGGCATGTGGGGAATGACCTAGGTCCAAAGAGAGATTCTAATAAACCAGGAAAATGACTTTCTTAACCACCATTGTTCATTGATGCCAACCCCAAAAGTATAGGTCCAAGTGCTGAGCGGGCTTGCAAGTCATACCAGTTTAAACTCCTTAAAATTGGGGTTTCTTTTCACCCAGACGAAATGGGGAAGAGAGGGTTTAACAATATGCATTTAAAACCCCCAAATCAGAAGATTGTGGAGGTACATCTTGACCTTATGCTTTTACCATTTCCTTCCCCAAAGTACTTTTAATCAGGTAGATGTTAGGTCTGGCGTCAACAGAAGATGAGAAGGCACTTTGGGTACTGGAATCAGCTATTAGGGTTTTTTTTTAATGAAAATATAATATTCATATGATCTTTCAAGATAAAATTCTCAAAAACACTCCAAAGAAATTAGCCTTTAGCAGACTGATGTAATCTTTTCTAATCTAAATAGTATTTTTTTTTAATTTTTTTTAATGTTTTATTTCTTTCTTTTTTTTTTAATAGTTTATTGTCAAATTAGTTTCCACATAACACTCAGTGCTCCTAATCTAAATAATTCCCTACAAATATGTCCAATAAGTCTAGAGAGTCTAGATTGCTGAAGTTCAGAGAAGGGGATGTAGGAAGATGTATTCTGTGATTAAGCAGCTTGGTACATTAAAGTGCCATGGTAGAATGTTAGAATTAAGTGCTTTCCTCCATGCACTCCCTTGTTTCTGCATTCCTCAGTGATCTCTCTCTTGCCCTTTACTTCTTTGCAGCCTTCCCCTAAAAACTTTTTGTCATAGACTTTTTTTTTGCATTGAATTAGACAACAAAAATCACACTGCAGTGTGAATGAATAAAGAAACCTAGCTCAACAAGATATTTGCATTTTAATAAAGGACATCAAGTCCTAAAGATAGAATTTCGGGCAGTAGTAATTAGGGAGTAGGGGGCTTCTTGGCCAGATGGAGCTTTCTTATGTTTCTTTTTACCGTGCACCTGCAATATTTAATTAGGCTCTGGTCATGTCTAGCTAGCCTTTTAAATCATCTAGCTTGAGTAAGAGGTTATAGATACCAAGCAGTAGCAGATACAGAAGAGACTCCCACTGGGTTAGTGGTAGAGTTAACAAAATGTGGCACACATAGGCTACTAATTTTCTTTCTGGAAGCTTTGTTCACCAACAGAGGAAACTGAAACCATATCTGGCATTCATTTAACATGTACTGAGTAAATGCAATTTATGTTCCAGGCACAGTGTTAGATGTTGAGTTACAACAATTAGTAAAGTAGGGCTTTTTTCTTGGAAGAGCTCAGATTCTAGTGGAAGAGACAAGTAAATATTTAAAAATACAAAGCGATTGCACAATTGGCTGGCCATTCAGATAAAATATCAGAATCCGTACCAGACCCCTTACACCAAAATAAATTCCAGGTCACTCAACTTAAATATTTAAAAACAGAAAAACCATAAGGTATTAGGTGAAAGCATTGATGATTGTTTTTATAATCTTGCAGTGAAAGAGACATTTCTAACTAAGCATGCTACAAAAAACAGATACTACAATGGAAAAGATTAATACATATAACCACATAAATATTATCATTTATATACTATAATAGTAAATAAGTAAGCAAGTCAAAAGGCAAATGACAAACTAAGAAAAAATAGCTGGCACATATAACAAAGATTTTTTCAAGTCCTTTTTAAAATTTTTAAATGATAATTAAAATTAAATGTACCAAAAGCCTTTACAGTGATGAAGGGAAATGACCCCATACAAAGGTGGATAAAAATTTTTAACAACTAAAGAAATATAAATGTCCAATGAATATAAAACTTTGACTCATGTGCTGATGATTAAAGATAAATAAAAATATGAGATATTTCCTCTACAGAACTTGAAATGTGATAAAAACCAAATGCTTTTGAGGATGTGGGGATACAGTAACTCCCATTTGCAATCAGTTGGAGTATAACTCGGTGATACACTCTTGGAAGGCAATTGGACATATTTATCAAGCTTGTAAAAAGGCATACCCTTCAACCCAGCAGTTCCACTTCGAAGAATTTATCCTAAAGAGCATATGCATATAAACAAGCAAATATGCATTTGCAAGGTGTTCATTACAACAACACTGTTTCTAACAGCACACAAAACCCAAGCAAGAGCAGCAGCCACAAACCAAACGAATGACAAAAAGGGACAGACTCTTGGATAGGTATGGGATCATGATACATCCGTCTTTTGAATATTTTATAACAGGTTAGAGCAAATATATATTACGATATGGGAAGTTCCCCCAAGATATACAGAGTGAGCAAAGAAAGTTGCAAAGCAGTATGCTCCTTCCTGTGTGAAAACAAAGCATATACAGATATTCTTGTATATGCATCCAACATTTCTGGAAAAATACATGAAAAACTGTTAACAAAGATTACCTCTGGAGGTTAATACTGTGGTGGGAGGGATTTGGAAATATTCTGTTTTTCACTTCATAATCTTCTGCACTGTTTGTGCATTTTAGCTATGTGCACTTATTATCGTTACCACTATTATTCTGATTAAATACATACTATTTAACATGGAACTTATAGGTGATAATACATGCCATAACAAATATTACATATACATGTATAATTATATACATGGATAGAAAGTCAGATAAAAACAGAGGCTGCTTTAATGGCACAAGGAATAGTCCCCTAAGCCAGACAGTACAGCTATGTGTGTGGTGGTGTGTGGGTTACAGGGGAGAGGCTTAATGCAAGGAGGTTGGCATCTGTACTAAATTTTGAGTGGCAACTAAGAATTAGGTAAAAGAGATGTAGGGGTATTCCAGGTAGAGGAAACATTAACGTATTTGAAGTCACTGGTTTGAGCTGGAGCGTGGTAGGACGTATTAGGATGGGGGGGGTACTGAAGCTGGAGACGGAAATATTGTATTTGCCTGTATTGCTAACAACATTAGACTAAAGTCTCAGAGACTAGTTTTCTTGGAAATGATTAACTAAAAGATTCGCACTGTGGTGTAAATGAATCAAAACAGGTATTTGCATTTTAATAAAGTACAGAATGTTCCAAAGGTCCAATTTCAAGCATTTAGTAATTAGGGAGGAGGAATCTCCCTCATGTCCCTCAATTCACACATTTATGAGAAGATGAGACACCTGGTTGTCTGGGTACCAGAGTGTTCTACTCAGCAGGGAGCCTGCCCCCCTTCTGGAGGTGGGAGAGGATTCTTTTTTTTCCTGAAGCCCCCTTGTCCAAAACTGGTAATAAGAGGCTAGGGGAGAGAAGGTGGCTCCCATGGTAACCAGTTGGTCGTGTTCAGAATCCTGCAGACTTCCATGGCTGAGAACAGGAAGGCAAATAGGTGTCCTAACTGGCTAGGTCAGCTGGTTTCCTTCCATTGCCGCTGCATGCATGGTACAGCGGGGAAGTGCACAGGTTTTGGAATCAGACATACCTGGATTTTCATACCACCTTTGCTGCTTATTAGCCCTATGGCCATGGGCAAGGTACTTAATTTTTCTGAGGGGCAAGTCCCTTGAAATGTTGTGTAAAATAATACATACAAACCATTTAGCACCGATGTGTAGGGAGGAATTGCTAAGTGTTAGCTTTTATAATCATGATTATTTCCTCTTCTCCATGAGCCCACTAAGGATTACCATGATCTTTGTCACATTAATTATAATTCTCATTATCCATTCTTACCCATGAATCTTCTCAGAACTTTTAGTCCTCTTCCTCCATGACTCCACTAAATATTACTATTGTTGTTTGTGTTACTGTCGTTCCTTCTTGTCTGTGAGCTCCTGGTGGATTATAGCTACTGTTGTCATTGGCATTATGGTTGTCACTGAGGTTATTAGTTGTTCTTCTCCATGAGTCCTAGAAATGAATGCCTCCCCGGCTCCACCTCATGACTTCTCCAGGCCCCACCACTGGAGGGGGCAGGAGAGCTGACACACCATGCCTGGTGCTCTTTTCCAGAGCTTGGGAGAATTTCCTCTCTCTGCCTTCCATCCTGCCCCTCCCTTTCCTGCCTGGCGGGAGCACAAGGTTTTGGGGTGTGTTTCCTCTGCTCCTTTCCTCCTTGTAGTGATTGAAATAAGTAAGCTCAACCGGTGCATGGAGACACATCAGCTCGAGTTTTCCCAGAAAGCAAACGGGGACCTAGGAGGAAAGAGAATGTGAAAGAATTCCGCAGATATGGATGGGGTGCATGAACACAGCCCTAGAAAATCACAGACCCAGGAGGTATGAACACAAGCTAATGAGACCAACTTCCTTTTCCTGAGCTTTTCTGCTATAACAAGCCCATCACATCTGCACTACAGCCATAGGAATAGGGCACCCTAACTATTCTTGTCCTGCATATGAGGGCACCGAGGCTGAGTGAAATTAAGAGACTTGGTGAAGGTCACAGATGTGGTAAGGGACAGTGCTGGTGTGTGATCCCAGGCTTGTTTGACTCCTAGACCAGGGGATTTCATCTCTACCTCAGATTGCAATTTAAAGAAAAAGAAAAAATCTTGAACCTGAGCAAGCCTGGGGCAGAGACAGCTCAAGGTTATTTCTATTCATATTTCAGTGATTACCTCAGGTTGTGATTTTTATGGTTTTTCTCTTGTATTTTCCTTTTAAATTGTTGTGACTTTGTAGCCTGCAACTTTTGTTTGCAATTAATATCTTTTAAACCTCACTAGTTGTTTTATTTATAGTTGCCAAGAGAAAAGTCTGTAGAAAAACTAATTAAAGCTACTATTTATTGACCATTTCCCTACTGCATGCTAGGCAGTTGATGTACATCATATCTAATCCTCATAACAGCCCTTAGAACTGAATACTAGTACTATTCATTTTTATTTGACATAAGGAGAGACTGAGGTTCTGAGAGTTCTAGTGGGCATGCAAGGGTGTGCAGCTGGTAAGTGGTAATGGGGGATGAAACCCTGGGCTCGCTACCTCACTCCAAAGCTCATATCCTTCACCACATAATAAAATGAACTGTTTGTGTACTCTGCCACCTCGGAAGGGTTCGTGGCTTGCTTTTGGCCAGACAAGGAGAAATAAAGGTATCATTGTGCGCTAGCCTTGGGAGGATGAGTGGGTACAGTCTAATAGAGAGAGAAGAACAATGCCTAGGGCCCATTTTCAGAAAAAAAGGTGAGTGGTGAGCTGTTGACAGGCTACAAAGTATCCCCAGGAGTTTGTATCAACAAACCTCTCAGGCTACAGTCGTTTCTTTCAGAATGGTGATCCTTGAACCACTGATGCCACCATGCTGAGTAGCATATGGAACCAAAATGTGCTACAAGGGAGCGATTTTCTTTTCTCTTAGACTTACAAGGCTGATGGTAGGTTCAGAATGAAATGTTGGAGGAAGTGTGTGAGGTTTGAAGGGGATGAGAAGTAGGGACAAGCTCAGTTCTGAAGGAGGGGTCGGTAAATGCACTCCCATCTCTTCTTTGTCCTCAGGAGGTTCTTGGGGAGGAGGTAAATCACTGGAAAAGCTTCTGACAGGGCCCTTCCTTCTTCGCAGGAGCCATAAGTTCTCTCCAATCAGGCCTTTCCTTTTCAGATTCTCTAATGTATGCCCAGGGCATAAAAAGAGGAATTTGACAAAGTTGACTCTCTGAATGTTGTAAAATGGTCAATAGTGTAATAATGGTGATCTTATTAACAGGCCTCAGAGTGGCCCTTTTCCATGTCTTCCCAAAGGATTGTCAGGTCTGGCGCCAGCAACAATAGCTGCTTAGGGAGGATTCTTCTGACTAGAACTTTTTTGAGACCTGCCACCATCCGGTCTGCTCTTTGTTCTCCTTTGAGCCTGGCCTCATTTGGCTGTTCTCCCTCTGGTATGCCCCTAGCTGGAGTGCCAGCAAAGCCATTGCCCTTCACACACCCCACCCGCAGACCGATATGCTTTCTCCCTGCACTTGGCTGCCAGGGAGAGGATTTACATCAGCATTGCTCAACCAAGAAATGCCCAGATCTGTAAAATTCCAAAGCCTGCTCTCTGTTATATTTTTCTTCTTTCGTAGTGTTGATCCTTAACCTTTATGTTGAGGAATCTTCATGGAAGAGACTATACCTTTGAATGACTTGCCTTTGAGTCTTAGGTTTAGCATAATGTGTCTCAAATTCTTTTTAGTTTTCTAGGCTAGCCTGCCTCCGGTGTCGTTGACCCACTATCAATAAAGACAGAGTTTGTTTATTAATAAAGCAGATTCTGTTTTATGTGTGTACTCACTCCAATCAAAAGAGAGATGTTTACTATAACTGGAGTTCTCTATGGAGATCCAAGCCAAACCACAACCTGGCCATTTTATAGTACTTTCTAAATTGTCGTATAAATGGTGGTGTTATATAAAACAACCCACTAGGAGAAAGTAAGTTTTTATTGCTACAAAACTATTTCTAACCTAACCTTCCTCCCATGTCACCCTACTGACCTCTTAATTATGGTAGTAGGCAGCAATAGGAAAGCAAAAGTAACCCTAAAATTACCAAAAATGAAATACAGTGTCTTACAATGCTTCCAATATTCTTGGTTAACAACATTTTACTAAAAAGGAGTGTCTTTATGCATGGGCTTATAATTGGTAGGTCCAGCAGTTGCACAAATCAGGGGATAAAATTTGAGTCCTTCTGAAGAGTATTGACCAAAAGATACAAGTTTTAGAAGAGTGTTCTCAACCTTGGCTGTGCATTGGGATAACCCAAGGGGCTTCAAGAATATCCGTTCCTAAGTCCCAGCGCCAGGAACTCTGCTTGAGTTAATGTGGGGAGCATTTTGGTCATGGAGGCTTTTAATTTTTGTATTTAATTAATTTATTTTTTTTAATAGTTTATTGTCAAATTAGTTTCCACATAACACTCAGTGCTCATCCCCACAAGTGTCCTCCTCCATGCCAACCCCCCCTCCCCCCCACATCCATCAGTCCTCAGTTTTTGTCAGCATTCAAGAGTCTCTCATGGTTTGCCTCTCTCCCTTTCCCCCACCATTTCCGCCCTTCTTCTCCCCCTTGTTCCTCCGTCAAGTTCCTCCTAATCCTCCTATACGTGCAAACATATGATATTTGTCCTTCTCTGCCTGACTTATTTCGCTCAGCATAACACCCTCAAGGTCCATCCATGTTGCTACACATGGCCAGATTTCATTGTTTCTCATTGCCATGTAGTATTCCATGGTATAGATAAACCACATCTTCTTGATCCATTCATCTGTTGATGGACACTTAGGCTCTTTCCATGTTTTAGCTATTGTGGAGAGTGCTGCTATGAACATTGGGGTACATGTGCTCCTATGCATCAGCATTTCTGTATCCCTTGGGTAAATTCCTAGCAGTGCTATTGCTGGGTCATAGGGGAGTTCTATTGTTAGTTTCCTGAGGAACCTCCACACTGTTTTCCAGAGGGGCTGTACCAGTTTACATTCCCACCAACAGTGTAGGAGGGTGCCCGTTTCTCCACATCCTCGCCAGCATCTAGAGTTCTCTGATTTGCTCATTTTAGCCACTCTGACTGGCGTGAGGTGGTATCTCAGTGTGGTTTTGATTTGTATTTCCCTGATGAGGAGGGATGCTGAACATCGTTTCATGTGTCTGTTGGCCATCTGGATGTCCTCTTTGGAGAAGTGTCTGTTCATATCTTCTGCCCATTTCTTCACTGGGTTGTTTGTGTTTCGGGCGTGTAGTTTGATGAGTTCCTTATATATTCTGGATATTAACCCTTTATCTGATATTTAATTTATTTTTAAAATTTACATCCAAGTTAGTTAGCATATAGTGCAACAATGATTTCAGGAGTAAATTTCTTAACGTCCCTTACCCATTTAGCCCATCCCCCCCCCTCACAGCCCCTCCAACAACCCTCTGTTTTTTCTCCATATTTAAGAGACTCTTATGTTTTGTCCTCCTCCCTGTCTTTATATTATTTTTGCTTCCCTTTCCTCCTTATGTTCATATGTTTGGTTTTTAATTTTTTAATGTTTATTTTATTTTTGACTGGGTGAATGTGCAGACAGATAAGGAGAACACAGAATCCAAAGCAAACTCCAGGCTCTGAGCTGTCAGCACAGAGCCCAACGTGGGGCTCGAACTCATGGACCACAAGATCATGACCTGAGCTGAAGTCAGACCATGAGATCATGACCTGAGCCAAAGTCGAACACTCAATGACTGAGCCATCCAAGCGCCCCCATCATGGAGGTTTTTGAAAGCTATTAAGGTGATTCTATTGTGTAGCCAAGATCTAGAATGATTAATCTAGAGCGTTGCCATGCAAAGAATAGTGTGTGTACCCACAGCATGGACATCACCTGTGAGTTTATGAGAAATGCCTAAACTCAAACTCTGACCCAGATCTACTGAATCAAAATCTGCATTTTAACAGGATCCACTGGTGATTCATGTGCCCATTAAAGTTTAAGAAGCACTGCTCTAGAAGTGTGAGCTCTTATAAAACATCCACTGGAAAGGATGCTTTTGCATTGTTAACCAACCTGCCATTGACATTCTGGGTTTTCTAAAATATGGCTCTGCAACCTCAGTTGCAGAGGGCATGTCTACATCAGTCTAACCAAGATGAATTCTCTCACTTCAAAAAAATTAGGAAAAGTGAAAGACAGCTTAAGAGTTAGCATTGTTACTTTTTGGTCTGTCTTATAAGCTTGGATATCTCTGTTTGTAGTCTCCAAAGACTTGTGGATAAGGAGAGAGGTGCCAAAAGACTAAATAAAACAATGTTTTTTTCCCCTACAAAGCAAGGAGAATCTACAAATGCTAGCCTGGTGAGTTTGACGTCGATCCCCAGCAAACTTCTAGAATGGATTATTAAGAAGATGATTTCTGAGCCCTTGGAAAGGGACTTACTAATCACGAAGGACCAGCATGGGTTCATTAAGAGCAAGTCATGCCGGACTAAGCTCATTTCCTTTTGGATGGGCTTACAAGAGGAAGCTGCAAAAATCATTTACCTGGGCTTCAGCAAGGATCTTGACAAACACTTCTCTGATGTTCTTTCAGACAGGGTGGAAAAATGGGGTAGACTGATAGTATGGACAAATATTTAACTCATTAAGTGATCATACACAAAATGTGTGCATTTAAGAAATCACAGCAAACCCAGAAAGACATGTGCTTTCAATTTTAATGATGATAAAGATGAGACATTGACCAAATTTGGGATTAAGACTAAGCTTGATATCTATGTACACTGTACAGTGGAAAATAAGAATCCTCATCGTTGTCATCATCAGAACTTAGAGTGGTGTGACACTAATTACGAGCACTTTCACATACACTGTTTCATGTTATCCTCACCACAACACTGCAGAATTAGAATAGTGATTATCTTCATTTTACAGATATGAAAACTGAGGTTGACAGATTCAGTAATAGCTGTGAAGCCAAACATCCAAAGAAAAAAACGCTCTTACTTTAATATAGTTGGGACAAATAGCGAATTGTATGCTTTAGCTCTAAAATTAATTACATAAATTCAGAGTGAAGGCAATGCTTAGAAGGGCTTCTATAAAAGGCATGGGAGTTTCAGTTAGCTTCAAACTTCATATAAGCCCATAGTGTTATGTGGCTACTATCTATACTATTGAGATTTCAGGGATATATTAATGGAGGTATAGTGTCCATCACATTGGAGGTGACTTCTTTGTATTCAAAGTTAGTCAGAGCATCTCTAAGCTATTTTTTTCCTCTGGATGCATCATTTGAAGAAAATAGGGATGTTTTACTTGGAAAAGCAAAGACTTAAGGAAGGATTTTTTGTTATACGTTTTCTGTGGGCCTGTTGGTATGAAAGCTGAAAGAAGGCAGGTTTCAGAACATTAAAAGAATTTCCTCCCCATTACAGTTACCTGATAATTGAAGGGACAACCACTCCTTGTAGGTAGTAAGTCTCCCCCACCTACTGCCACACCACCAGGACTTCTCCTCCAGAAAGCTGCAAGCAGAGGTCAGTCAGCCACTTGTTTGATATGTTATAAAAACTTTGGGCATTGTATCATCTCTGATAGCATTTTCAATTCTAATATTCTTCAAGTCTAAGATTCCTGCACTATGTCCAGATTCATATGATCGAGTCTAACTTTGGGACAGCAATTGATGGGTTCCCCAGGATTGGCTCCTGGATTAAAATGGAGCAACTGCTTGAGTAATGATCTTGCAAAATAAGGGAATTTTGGCTAATTTAATAAAGTTTCTTATGCTATGCCACCCTTTATATAATTTGTGTCATGCTCAAAATGAATTCTAGCCCCCTATATACATTTTGCTAGCCTATGATATTATATGGATCATCCTTTGGCCTTTAACAAATGGTGCCAAAAATGGCTTTCCTAAATAACAAGGGATTTGCTCATCAAAGACATCCTTGATAAACCAATAACTTGTGTGAGTGGCTTGAATTTCTCTACATGCCTTTACCATGCCGAGTTTAAACATGACTCTAGCCAGGATCCTATGGACTTAATTGACAATATAGTCTGGTATAATGGTGTGGTCTATGGGCCATTGTTGGGGGTGTTGAGAGGGCTGTGGGAACATCCTTCTTCTCCAAGCCTTTATTGACCTGCTA
>NW_027533254.1:70850-80324 GCF_008692635.1 Crocuta crocuta
TTTATTGACCTGCCACCACCAGCCAAGTGTTTTTTTTTTTGTTTTTTGTTTTTTGTTTTTTTAAGGTATTTGCCCAGAACAGGGACCATTTAATCACATTGGACCCCTCCTTAAGGAAGGAAGTTGAAAAATTTTGTCTAGTGAAAGCAGTGTCCTGGAGTTCTGAGAGGGAAGGGGAGAAATCAAGACTAGATTTAGGGACATGAGCAAGTTTTCTTTCTTACTAATCCTGGAGACCAGCTTTCATTGGTAATAAGGGGAAACAGAGAAAAGGAGGAGGCTGAACTGGACTTCAACAGAAGGGCCACAGGGTTACCATTGGGCAGTGGACAGTAAGCTAGATTGAGGTACCTCCTTCCCTTGAGAGTGCAAGGTCAGGATCTCAGAATAGCCTGAGACAGCATACTTAGTGGTTATAAACACAAACTCTGGAGCCAGACTGCCTGGGTCCAAATCCTGTCTCTAACACTTGTTGGCTGTGTCACCTAGGCAGGTTGCTTAATCTCTATGTGGCTCTGTTTTATTCCTTGCAAAAAAAATGTGAAAAATGATAGTACCTGTTTCATAGATTTATTGTGAAGATTAAGATGCTTAATAAATGGGGCGCCTGGGTGGCTTAGTCGGTTAAGCGTCCGACTTTCGCTTAGGTCATGATCTCGCGGTTCATGGGTTCGAGCCCCGCGTCGGGCTCTGTGCTGACTGCCACCTCAGAGCCTGGAGCCTGTTTCAGTCCGTGACTCCCTCTCTCTCTGACCCTCCCCTGCTCACGCTGTCTCCCTCTCTCTCCTAGAAATAAATAAAAAACATTAAAAAATTTTAAAAAAAAGATGCTTAATAAATATAAAGCTCTAGAACAGAGCCCAAGAAATACCAAGTGAATATGAGTGTCAGTTCAATAACATAAATAAAAAGTGGAGTGTGAAGGTGGCCAATTTAGTAAATATTTGTTGTACACCTACTATATTCTAGACACTGTGCTATCCAGGATTTAGTATGGGAGAATCTGGCTTTGGAATCTGACAAAGTTGGATTCTAATTCCAGCTCTGCCCTTGGCTCTGAGCTAGGTGGCCTTGGACATGATACCTTACCTGTTTGAGCCACTGTTTTCTAATGTGTACAATGGGAATAATAATAGGATTGAGTGACACAGAATCGTTGTGAGGAGTGAATGAAGGAATGCCTATGTATATGGCATATCAAAGGAGGCTCATTAAGTGGTAATATATGATGTCTGTATGCTGGGGCCTATATGATGAAATGTAACAGGAATAAATTTCAAGTCTTATATCTGAGTTAAAAACTCAATTTCAAAATAACAAATCCCTTGCACAAGTGAAGAACAAGAAAGGATCGCACTGGCAAGAGTTTGTGTGAAAAAGAGCTGTGGATTTTAGGTGACCATAGTTTCCTATGAGCCAGCAGAGTGATCTGGCTGCCCAAGGACTAATGTAATTTTAGATGGCATTAATACAAATGGTGAGTTGAGCTCCTGGAAGATGATCATTTCACTGTCCTGTGTGCTCTGTGTTAGTAAGGTCACTTCAGATGCACAGGTTTGCATTTTGCTCACAGTGTTTCTGCACGGACAATGACAAACTCACTGACAAACCTTCCAGAAGTGGCGACCTGGCTTGGGAGGCATTGGAAAACTCTTTCTTGAGGACGAGATTAAAATAACCCAGGGAGCACCCTCCTACACTGTTGGTGGGAATGTAAAATGGTACAGCCCCTCTGGAAAACAGTGTGGAGGTTCCTAAGNAAAAAAATAAAAAAATAAAATAAAATAACCCAGGGAGGGAAGCACTAAGGCAATATTTGAAACAGTTCTTTCTTTTAATGCAAATGTTTACAGAACACACCCCACATCCAGTCTGTCAGCAAATTCTGTTGACTCTTTTCTAAGATTATATCAACAATACAACCATTTCTGATCACCTCTCTGCTACTGTGTTGACCTAACCCACTCTCTCGTCTGATTACTGCAAAAGCCTCCCAACAGATCTTTCTTGCTTCTGCTCTTACCCTTTAGTATACTCTCCATGCAGAAGACTAGACAGTCTTTGTAAACCTAAGTCTTCTCATGTCACTCAGGTAAATTCCTATTTTGTTCACGGTGTAAGTCAAAGTCCTTACAGAGACCTGCAAAGGTCTTGCTTGGCTTGCCTCCCACCACCTCCCTGACCTTATCTCCTGCTCTCCCCCTTGCTTACTGAGCTCTGACCACTATAGTATAGTTATAGTTCATCCAACCAACCAGGCATTCTCCTGTCTCAGGGCTGCTGCACTTGCTGTGCTCACTGACAAGAACCCACTTTGCCTAGATATCTGCAAGGCTTGGTCCACGTTCCCTTCAAACCGTAAGTCAAATGTCATCTTCTCCGAGAGGTAGACTCAGCTATCCTTTTTAAATTGCAACAATTTCCCCACTAGTCACTTCTGTATTTCTTATATCTGCTTTATTTTTCATTACATCATTTATCATTGTTTACTATTCTATGTAAGTATTCTATCTCATATTGTTCTATACAATAATAGATATCTAAGATGCATAGAAGAGTGGCTATGGTTGAATCTGGAAGGAGTTGGATAGACATGAACTCTGCCCTCTCCAAAGCCTGGGTAACTGAGAGTTAACCACATAGAGATACATTTGGAAATGAATGTTGGCCAAACCCAGGAAGTACCACTGGTGAGATGTTATGGACTGGAGGAGGACAACTCACATCTTCTGGATGTTGTATATGTGTAAGAAGTAGATTTCATCTGTGTTGCAACTTGAGGTAGAACTAGAGCTGGTGAATATGAAAGGAATGTACACAGGCAGATATGGGATCAATCAAACAATTTGAAATTCTCAGGTTGTGTCATGAAGTGGTGGGCTCCCCATCCCTAGAGGTGGACCTACCTGAAACCTCTGCCATGAAAGAGATTCTGTACTGTGTGGGGGATTGGACCACACCACCCTGACAACTTTTGTAGCTCTGAGATGCTGGGGACAAAGATGTGTGAGCTCAAGGATCAGTGGTAATTTACATTTGTTTTTTAAAGATGGGAAGAGGATCTTTGTCCTATGTTCCTGGAGTCCCAGAGACAAATTCTGCTCTCAAAGGTCCCTTCCATCCTAATTGAGATTCCATTTCCCAGAAATTACCTAATACTGGGCTGATGATTAGAGGCCAGCCAGGGGTAAAGGAACAGATTCCCATGGCAACCAGGTTGAAAAAAGTGCCATGTGGAGCATTGTCAGCAACAAGCTAAGGTTGCATTATAAATAGATATTTAATTCATTGAGATAGTTTGTGACGACTTCTGCATTATAAATAGATATTTAATTCATTGAGATAACTCTGACAGTGAGTAGGAAACTTAAATCTCAAATCCACTCTTTGTCTTTAAGTATTTCACAGTTAATTGACAACTATTTTTTCCCTTCTAAAACATATAGAACTTAGTTCTCTAAGTGAAAGAATGGTATATGTAAGTGTTTTTAGAAAACCAACTAACAGTCCAGTGTCACAATATTTCTCACTATTTGTTTCTGTTTTTAAATTTTTTTCTCACTATTTGTTTCTCATTGAAAGGTTTATCAAAATTTTATCTGATTCCATAAGCACCTGCGTTTAAATCCTTTTGACCCAGGAGACCCCAGGTTCAATATCTGGATTTCACAAGAGCCTTTTTCTGCATTTTGCCTCACCTTCTTCCTGCTTTTCTAATTCAGAGGCTTCTCTAGATGTCAGTCTTTGGCTCTCTGCTCTTTTCTTCCCATTTCTCTTTCTGTTGTTTTAAGAGCTAAAGTAATCAAATGATCACTTGCTAATTTGCACAGCCCTGACACAAGCCTTGATAATACACTTTGGAACACCTGATGATTGGAAAACAAAACCAGACCTGAGCAAAGACTTCTATCCTAAAACTAAGGACCAAGAAAAAGCTTCCCTTTATTGTTCAAAATGTACAGCTTGATTGAGGGCTAGGGATTATGAGTTTGAAAGCAGAGAGTACTGCTCAGCAGAAAGCAACATTTAGGTTTTGGTAAATTCAAATGTAAAATCACTTTTGAAATGCAGTTTTTAGAAACACTATAAGAAATTTGTATAAGAGACCAATAGAATCTCATCAAATGGAAATCAGAGTGAGACTTTGTACTTCTACATTCCAAAGAGCTTAATACAAATTAGTCTATAGTACTCAGTGTTTCACTCTATAAGGATTAAGGGAAATGGGATGCATTTTTTTTCCATTAAGTTGCTGGGTAAATAAGCTCCCTAATGTTAGAACACAGGAGTTGCTTTATAAATTTTATTGTAACCTGGGATAAATAATTCACTGTGTACAGCACCTTTGTGCATCATTTTACTGAACAGTGTTGGCTTAGAATTAAACAGTGTTGGGACGTAAGGAACTCTAGGGTCAGGTTTAAAAGAATCATGACCTCCTCTAGGACCTGTAGGTCTATTCTTCTGAGGTCTTAAACAGGTTCAAGGAACTAGGTAAGGTCCCTTCCCCAATTCAATCCCCTTAATGTATAGTGAATTACCACCCATGGAGCAAATGGCATGCTGATCCAGGGAGGAAGATCAGGGGCTCAGAATGCAAGCCAGACCCCACTTGGAGTCATGCAAGGAGACATTGGGAAGCCCCTTTCTTCAAATCAACCACCTCAACTGCTTACTCACCCTCTGAGATCCCAATACCAGAGACCCATTCCTTTGGGAAAACAAAGCTCTCTTTAGGGATCATTGAACTATTCAGCTTTTATCAACCAGTTAGACTTAAGAGTGAATTAATACATACTCCGTGATTATCAGGTAAGGGCCACAAAGCATATTTTGTCAATTTCAAACTTCTGCAGAGGGCTAACTTTGATGTTTGAAAGCAGGCATACTATGGACCTACGAGTAACAGGGTAAAAAGGATATACTTTCAATATTTGCCCTCCTTGGGCTGAACTTAGAAGGAATGTTGCCATTCATCCATTCATCCATCCAATAATGAGATGGAAAGATAAAAGGACATTCTACTCAGTGACAATGTCTCAAACCAAATTGGGAAGTACTCTTGTGGAGTCTTCCCTCCTTCCCCTTAAGCTCCTTCTTTTGTGCTAGCAGCCCCATGCTCTCTTATTCTCCCATGGAGGTCAGCTCCAATACACCATTTCTAAGCTCTAAGTAGACAATTGGCTCAGGGAAAAATCACTGCCATAGTTTTATTGGTTAAATAGTGAATACTCTCTTTATTCAGAAGATATGTTTTTAATAGAGTTTCATGCACCAATAAATCAGTACAGTGAGGAGTTACAGGGGTAGGGAATCTCTCTTCAGGAAACATCTCACCCTGTTAGAGCTCTCAACTCCCAGAATCCCCTTGACCCAGCTCAGGTGATTACTGGCCAAGGAATGGTAGATGGGGTTGACTCCCAGTATAAGTCAGATCTGCAGGTCTCTGAGGATAAAAGAGAGGAGAGGAAAGCTCTTGTAAATGAGGAGATTATTATATTGGGACTGGCAGTTCCACTGAGGTTCCCTGAGAGACTGATGAGGGAGAGCTGCTGTTGGCGCCTGGTTCTCCCTCTTGGTTACACTCTTCAAGGGCTATGGTCTGGTCTCTTCCATCTGTCTCTGAGTCCCTGTGCAGAGAAAAAGACATGACTAAGGGAGGATCCAAAACCATTATCCTGAAAACAGTTTCTGTTATGGGGCTCAGATATTTGAGGAGTATTTATATCACTGTTTCTCCAGAAGCCCTGGGTTTATAGAAGGAGGCTGACATGAGGCATTTACCTGGTTCGGAGTCGAGGCCACTTCTTCCACTCTATGGCTAGCACCACCCCCAAGGCTACAACTACCACCACAATCAGACTACTCCGGACAATGTTTCCCACAGTGCACTCTTGAGCAGCAGGCCCTGTGATGATAAAAGAGAAGAAACCAAGGCCATGGAGGTTACCACATGTCTTTTCTCCTGATCTCTCTTTGCCCCCCCTCATCTGGCATCGTCCAGGGTTCACGTGGAAGCCATGTGTTGAGAATTCAGAGGGGTTGGTCAGAGCCAGCGCTTATGCTGAGGCGGAAGTAGCCGTCCTTTTGGGGGGTGGACGATGCCTTGAAAGTATCCTGCTCACTATCTGTGAGTGAATCCAAGGTCCCACTTCCCTACTAGCCCTGGGAGAAAGATAGCCACACTTAAGGTCTCTGACTCCAAACCCTCCCACCTTCACATTTAGGCGGTCTCCATTGGAACTGTCTCTGGGATCCTAGGCGGGTCATGCTAGGACAATGGAGGGATTATCCTCTCACCTGCTGCCCCCACCAGCTCCAGGGCATCACTAGGCTCTGACCAGATATCAGGATAGGCCTGGAGGCGGTAGCTGCAGCTATAGTTGCCAATGCCTTTTCCTTCTACGTTGTTGATGACAAAGTCCCCATCCTCTGAGAACTGCTGAGGAGCCTCTTCACCATCATGCTCCAGGACAAATTCAACACCTGGCAGGGGTCCTCGGCACTGAAGGGTGATGTCTTTCCCTAGCTTGAACACGGTGCTAGGCCAGGCTGACAGCGAGGGCTTAGGGGGCTTATCTGCAACCAACCAGGACAACCAACCAGTATTCGAAGAAGCGGCCCTGAACCCACTTAGGGCTACCTACTTCAAAACTAGAAAATCTAGACTATTTATGAGGTCTCCAGGACCTTACCAGTCACCCAGATCTCCAAGAAGTCACTGTGATTCGAAGCCTCAAAGGGAGCAGAGTCCAAATAATAAACACAGCTATAGATCCCAGAATCTTCACCTCTCACCGCTGGCATCCAGAAGTCAGCCCTGTACCCACTTGGCCTCTGTTGCTCCAAAGGCTCTTGAGTGCCCTCCTTCAGCAGGACAAATGTTGAGTCTGGAAGTTCCCCTTGGCATTGAAAGGTCATATTTTCTCCAGGGGCTACAATGGGACCTGGCTGGGCTAAGAGGCTGGGTTTGGGGAGCAAACCTAGAAAAAATTAACTGCTGGTCAGAGAGAGAAGGCCACATTCCAGTGTGCCACCCCTGGAGTCTGTTCAATAAAGAAGAAAGACTATTGCTTGCCTCTCCTTGAGCTCTTTGAAAACTATTTCCATGAAGCATCTTGCAGTCCATTCTCTCCCCTCTATGCTCCCATGCCCACTCCAGAGCCCCTTCTCCTTACCTGTGACTATGAGTTCCAGAGTGTTGCTAGGCTGTATCTTGATAGAGCTGGTCCAGTCAGGGTGGTAGCAGCAGCTGTAACGCCCTATGCTAGCACCAGATATGTTGGTGATGGGGAATGCCCCATCATTACTGGTGGATCCCCAGAGCTGCACTGAAGTGGCTTCTCTTTCTCTGTGCAGAATGTACCCTACTCCATGGACTGGCCCCTGGCACCAGAGAGTAACATTCTGCCCCACAGGAACCACAGAACTGGGCTCAGCAAACAACCATGGCTTGGGAAATGTGTCTAGGAAGAGATGGAAGATGGAAATTAGTGAGTATGGAAACTTATCATTCACTGCATTTACCTTTTACCTTTCTCCTTCTGGACACAATGGTTCACCTCTAGGGTCTGGCCTAGCCTTCTACCCTCCCTAACCCCTACTCCAGTTGTCTCTGTCCCAGTCTTCTATCTTGACTGTTCTTACCAGTCACCCAGATCATAATGGGCTTGCTGAGATGTGATCCCCTATTTGACATGGTCGTCTCGTAGTAGACACAACTGTAGTTCCCAGAGTCCTCAGCTCCGATGGTGTGGAGGAAGAAGTCAGCAGAGTTCCCTGAGGTGCTCTGGAACTGTAAGGGAATCTGGTTTCCTTCCTGTAAGAGGGCAAACCTCATGCCTGGGAAAGCCCCTTGGCAGCGCAGGGTCACAGTCTTTCCAGGAAGCACTACAGGACCTGGCTGCGCGACGAGAGTGGGTTGCGGGTAGTATTCTGAAATTCAAGAGACCACAAGGTGAAAGAAGTCCCCACCTTCTGCAAATTGCTTTTCTAGTGTTATTGTAAAAAACAGTATGTGTTTGGGGTGCCTGGGTGGCTCCGTTGGTTAAGCACCCAACTTCAGCTCATGTCATGATCTCACGGTTCATAGGCTCGAGCCCTGCATCAGGCTCCAGCCCTGCATCAGGCTCCGTGCTGACAGCTAGCTCAGAGCCTGGAGCCTGCCTCAGATTCTGTATCTCCCTCTTTCTCTGACTCTCCCCTGTTCACGCTGTTTCTCTCTCTCAGAAATAAATAAAATATTAAAAAAAAGAAAGAAAGAAACAGTATGTGTTCGTTGTAGCAAATTAGAAAATACTAAAGGTGCCTGGGTGGCTCAGTCCATTAAGTGATTGACTCTTGATTTCACCTTAGGTCATGATCTCACAGTTCATGGGTTTTAGTCCCACATTGGGCCCTGTGATGACCATGCAGAGCCTGTTAGAGATTCTCTCTCTCCCTCTCTCTCTGTCCCTACCCCACTCACATGTGTGCATGCTCTCTCAAAATAAATAAACTTAACAAAAAGAAAATATAGAGAAAAACCTAAGGAAATACAATTCTACCACTCAAATATAATCATTCTTTATACATTTCTCTGTTTTTCTTTTTCATTTTTTCTTATGGGTGCTCATTTATTATAGCTGTAACTGTTTGCATAACTGGGATCCTATTGTATGTACAGTTGTGTAGTTTAATATTTTAACTTTATATAGTAAACAGTATCCCATGACGTTAATCAGCCTTTGAAAACTACCATTTGTAATGGCTGCATAATATGCAGCTGTCATTTCAAGGTCTTTGCCCTTTCTCTGAGGGCCATCCAGCCCACCAATCTCTGACAGCCCATCTAAAGAAAAAGTGAGCATTGAGTCTAAAGCTCAAGGCCAAGCCACAAAATGATTTCAGAAGTAGAGCAACGTGAGCTTGGCCTTGGGGATAGAACACCCGCATCTACCTCCCTTCTTTCCCTAGAAGTGAATTACTTGCCTTTCCCCTCTCCTTTGACTCTTCCCCCTGTATTAATAATAATATAATCAGCTGCCTTTCATGGACTGTTTACCATGTACCAGGCACTTTCTTAAGCACTTCCTTGGTGACTTTTATTTTATTTATTTATATATTTGAATAGGCTCCATGCCCAACGTGGGTCTTCAACTCATGACCCTGAGATTAAGAGTCACATGCTTTATCTTGGTGAATTTAAGAAGGAGCGCTTTTACTCTCCTGCTGGCAGCCCTTCCACCCACTGTCCCAGGGTCAATACTGTCTCCATATGCATGTCCCCACTCCTAACCTGTCACCACAAGCTCCACAGGGTCGCTGGGCTCAGACCAGATAGCAAAGTCATAATAGCGGCAGCTGTAATTCCCTCCATCACCAGAGCCTACTGAAATGATCAGAAAGTGAGCTGCACTGGCCCCTGGACTTGCCCAAGACCTGTCACTGGATGCTATTTCACTTCCATCTTTGTAGAGAATAAAGCTCATGTGC
>NW_027533254.1:80330-80593 GCF_008692635.1 Crocuta crocuta
GGAGAACATTTCTAGAAGGCAAAAGACAAAACACAACACAAAACCAAATTAAGAAACAAAAAACAAAGATAACTAATATAGCAAATATTGGTTCCTGGAAGCTGCTTTGTTTTCTATAGCATTTCATTCAGAAGTAGGTGCATTTCACTTGTGGGGATGAGCACTGAGTGTTATATGGGAACCAACTTGACAATAAACTATTAAAAAAAAAAGTAGGTGCATTTAAAATTCAAGGCAAGTACAATTTGCAGATGGACATATCA
>NW_027533254.1:80711-82577 GCF_008692635.1 Crocuta crocuta
CCCCTGCCCCCCCCCCCCCCGCTCCACACACACACCTCACCTCCTCCAGCTCCATCCTTGCTGTCCTCAAGGCAGGCAATGGAGGATAGCTAAAAGAGTGAACTTTCACTAGAGCTCTGCTGGTCCCCTGAGGCTCAGTTTGCCCATTTGGGCAAGAAGGGGGAATGGTACCTGTTCCACCTCCCTTGAATATTTGCTCTATATCTAAATAAGATAATTGATTTGAAAATAATTAGAAAAATTAAATCACCCTCCACAAACCCCAGCTATTAATAACGATTATGGCTATTAATATCATGCAGCCAGAGGCCCCGGCACTCCCAGCGCCACGCCTGCCTGGCTCTAAGATTGGACACAGGCTCCTAGGACCAGCAGCAAAGTTTCTGTGGGGAGAGGAGTGTCTGACCCAGAGCTTTGCCTCCCCCCTTCCCTCCCTCGCACACCCTTTTCAGCTCTACCTTTTATGACAAGCTCCAAGGACTCACTGGGCTCAGACCACTTGAAGGGGCGCTTTTCAGTGTGAGTACGGCAGCTATAATTGCCTTCATCTTTAGCCTCCATTCTTTGGATTGTAAAGAAGGCTTCTCTCCCAACGGCACCAAGTTGCTGGACAGGCTCCTGCACTCCCTCCTTGTACAGAACAAACTCCATGCCTGCCAGCCATCCTTTGCACCGGATTTGTAGTTTCTGGCCCCGGATTGGGGGGGAAGCGGAAATGACAGGTTTGGGGAGGATGTCTGGGAAACGAAAGGGGGTGGAAAAGGAGGCCAAATTTTGGAGGTGCTCAGATGGGACACTTGGCATCACTTTGTCAGCAAAAAAGAAATCCGTCCCCATCTGGCCTTTGGTTCTTCCTATAAGTCTCCCCCCATCCCCCTCCCCCATTTCAGGGACTGTCCTCTCCTACTTGCAGCACAAGCCCCTTGGGCTCCAAGTCAGTGCACATTATTCCCCCACTCTCAGGAACAGTGTTGGAGTCACAGGGCACTGAGGACCACCCTGGGAGGAGCCTCTGCCTTTTCTTACCTGTGCCTACCAGCTCCAGTGCCTCACTGGGCTCTGACACAGCCATCTCCTCCCATGAATGGCAGTGGTAACTCCCAGTGTGGCTCTGGGTCAGGGCGCCAAGGGGGAAGGCAGCCCGGACCTGCTTGGAGGCTGGTCGAGTTGCAATCCACCCCGTACCATCCTTCAGCAACACAAACTCCTTAGTTGAGCCAGAAGGGCTTCTGCACCAGAGGGTTAAGTTCTTCCACGGGGCAAAAGGGAAGTTGGTCTCTGCCCACAGCTCAGGCTTAGGGGTTGGCATGATTATTTCTAGAAACAGCAGAGTTAATGAAGCCATCTTTCCTCCTCCCTCTCCTCCCCCTTTCTTTGCCCTTGAACCCCCTACCCAGATCACATTGCCCACCTCCACTTTCAACACAAATCCAAACTCTTTCCTTCCTTCTGCAGGTGCTGGGGGAAGGGGGAAGCTTATGTCTCAAATGAGCCTTAGAAAAGCGCAGAAGCTTGTGAGTGGGGCATTTTGCAGGCAGAAAAGCAGAGTTGGAGGCTGAATTTTGCCAGCAGCTTTAGCAAGTGCCCCTTCCTGGCTGTCTTTCCCTCCCAACCAGTCACTCCCTGGCCACTGACACTGACACTCTGTAGTTATTTCGGATCTCCAGGAAGGAATGTCCCAGTCTGGAGCAGGAAAAACTCACCAGTCTCTTCTGTCAATACCCCATTGCACAGTCCTGCAAAAGAAATTGCTGCCAGGGCTCTGCCCCCTCCTCCTCGGGATTCCCCCGGCCTTCTGCCCAGGCCCCTTCCCCACCCCCTTGTACTCACCACAGCAGAGGAGGGCCGTGACTATGAAGAAAATGG
>NW_027533254.1:82649-82896 GCF_008692635.1 Crocuta crocuta
CCCGCCCCCTCTCCCCTTCCCAGCCATTATCAAGTGTCAGCTCCCCGTGGCCCCTGATTAGGCAGTTGCTGGAATTGAGTTGTCAGATGTGAAAATGCTTTTGTAACCCCAGCTCTTAGAACCCCTGGAGCTCAGAGTGATCGGCAGCTCTGGGTGGTGGGTGTGGGGGGGGAGGGAAAAATCTTGGGTGTTTCTCTGTCATCAAGTTTAAGGTTGGAAGCAGTTTTTATTATGGCAGTATTGGTCC
>NW_027533254.1:83014-83538 GCF_008692635.1 Crocuta crocuta
CCTCACACCCACCTGCCTCACCTGCCTTTGTTATGGAAGGGTTGCCTAGGCAGCCGCGGTGAATTATCCAGAAGATTGTCAGTGCTAAGCTAAGCTTGTCAGAGAGTGGGATCTCTCTACCCCCACCCAGATTATGACTAGCAATGTGCAGCAGCTTTGGGTTATGGGTCCTGTAGAATTAGATGATATTAAGCCAAAATCCATTTGGCAATTTGTACTTAGAAAATACTGACCCTCCTTCCTGGTCAGGAAAACATGCTTTTCAAGCTGCTTTCTCTCAAATCTGCTTTCTGAACCCATTCTTCGATGCGGTGGTCCTGAGCTGAGGTAGGGCACTTGAAGCCATGTGTATTACAACTCCTGGTCTTGAGGTTACCCCAAGATGCAAGACTCAGGATAGATTCTGAGGACAACTAAGACTGACACCCCCACTGAGACTTTTTGAAAACTCAAAGGTGGTGGTTTTTGCAGAATATTTAGGGAGCTCCCTTCTAATTACCCAATCACTCTGTTCTTCAGATCCT
>NW_027533254.1:83597-86443 GCF_008692635.1 Crocuta crocuta
CCTCAGATCCTAGTGGAAAACACAGACACAAATCATAGTCATCAGCCACTGTGTATTGGATATACAAAGGTCTATGACACAGCCAGGAGCTAGGAGGTTGGGGGGAGTAGCTAAGGCATTCAGGGGCTGAGGCCCCCACCAAGCTGGGAGCTGTCATTTCTCTTCTTATTAAGCAGAATAGCCTAAGCACAAGCCATGGGGATAAGAGACAGGGACGGCCCAGAGGACTCCAAAGGATCAAAGGAGATGGCAGGATGACCTGTTTCGTTCAAAGGAAGCAGTTTGATGGCCTGGCCAATCCACTGCCTCATCAAATGCCCATCTAGGTTAAGATTATATTCTCAGAATGCCATGCACAGATGGTTGGAGGCCAGAGCAGTGGAAATACTGGTTTCTAGGGCAACTAAGATGGACCACAAGGCTCTCTAAGCCCTTGAAAGCTAGGAGTAATGATGAAAAGTTGGGATGGGAGTTAGAAAACACTGGAGAAACAGAACAGCTTGGATTCTTACAAGAGAAAAAGTTCAGACTAAGTTAATGTGGGAGACATCAATCATCTCTGAAGGGCAGGGTGGTTTGGGAGGGAGATTTGGGTNCTCTGAGAAGTATATGTTTCTCTGCCCTTCGGCTTGGGTGCTGACCTCTCTGCAAGGTGAAAGAGAAAGAGCTGGGATGAGAAAATCTTGTCTTTGAAACCCAGAAGGTGGGGCATAAAAACAGTGTGACTCTGTGGCTTGTCTCAAATGGAGCATGCCCTGTGTCGGAGTCTCTAGGGAGCCTGGACTCAGCTATATTGAAGAACAGGAGGCTTGAGCAAGACAGTTACCTGATTCTGAGTCTCCGACACTTCCACCTTATCCACAGCACTACCAACAGCAAGGCAACGAGCTGCATGATTAGGGACAGCCTGATAGCTTCATTCAGAACGTAATTCCAGGTGAGAAAGCCTGTGGCCAGAGAAGACCAGAAGTAGAGGCCTTGATAGGAAAAGAGGGAGGTGAACACATTCAGGGGGGAGGTGGTGCGGGCTGGTTCCTGAAGGTGAAGGAAAGATGAACAGAGTTGCCTTCTTTTTCATAAAGAATGAGAGCTTTGAAAGTATCCTGCTCACTGTCTTTGAATGATTATGAGTCCATCCCAGGGAAAGGGTGTGCAAACCCAAGGACCCTGACTTACAAGCCCCCTGACTCCCCTTTCCATAGCTTTCTGGGCACTGCTCTGAGATCCCAGGGCTATCATGACCAAACCCATGGAGGGGCATACACATGAAGAGCTATCCTCTCACCTGCTGGCCCCATCAACCTCAGAGGCTCACTGCGATGTGACCAGATGTTGGGGTGTGCCTCTATACGATAACTACAACTGTAGGTCCCTGTGCCTTTCCCTTCAGCATTACTGATGATGAAGTCTCCATCCACCGAGAATTTTTGAAATGTTGCTCTTTCTTCCCATTCCAGAGAAAATTCAAGTACTGGATGAGATACTCGGCACTGGAGGGTAATGGCCTTTCCTAGCTTGAACATGGTGCTGGGCCAAGCGGACAGGGAGGGTTTGGGGGGCTTATCTGCACCAATCCAGAAACCAGAGTTAGAATAAGTGACCTTGAACTCAGTACCCCTTCCCCCAACAGATGTTTCCCAACTTCCTATTTGATCTTTTCTGCCTTTCCACTTCCACTATATCAGAGGTCTCAAAATCTGACTGTGCCTCAGAACCTTTTGGCCCACTCCTCAATGCTCCAAAGACTCTTGGGTTTCTACCTTCTCTCGGGAAGACCTCACATCTGTAAGTTTCCCCTGGCCAGAAGGAAAATAACTTTTCCATGGGAGAAGTAGGACTTGAGTAGCAATCCTGGGAGAGAAAGTACCTATAGTTTTTGGAAAAAATTCTACACGACCTTCCTAGTATATTTTTCCTTGGCTCATACCTCCAAGAGAGTAGAGGGCTGTTAGCTCCTTCTTACAATACAGTAATGGTGATAAAAAATCCACAACATTTGTTAGCACTTGCCTACAACAATGAGCTCCACGGTGTTGTGTGATGTCATCCTGATAGAGGTCTTCCAGGAGAGGAGATAGTGGCAGCTATAGATGCCAGCATCACTGTAGGTCACATTTTTCAGGAAGAATGAGTCATCGTCATAAATGCTGGCGGTATCCAAGAGCTGAAGTGGTTTGTCTTCTCCTTTCTTATAGAGTGCAAGCCCCACTCCATCCACTGGCCCTCGACACCACAGGCTCACATTCTGACCCATTTGGACCACAGGACTGGGCTGAGCAAGTAGCCAGGTCTTGGGGAAAGTGTCTAGGATGAGACCCAAAGTAGAAAGGGCTAGTAGTCTGCCTCCCTTCCCACCACTAAGGGTTCTCTTCTTCCAGTCCACCCTTGGCAAATCCCATCCTAAGCCCAGTTGCACAAATTCTGCTCTCTTCTCCACTGTTAGTCCTGGCTGCATTACCAGGTTCTCCAGGAGGCCCAGGGGGAGTTGTATATCCTTAGCCCTTAACATAGATGCCATGACATTCCCCTCTCTTACCGGTTACCCAGATTTTCAGGATATCACTAAGGAGTGAACCCCTGTATGACTCATCATAGTAAAAACAGAGGTAATGTCCAGCATCATGGATTTTCAAAGCCTGGAAGAAGAAATATGCCTCATTTTTTATTGGCCTTTTGCGGTAAAAGGATTTCTCCAAGTCTTCAAGCCTTATTAAGGCAAAGGTCATTCCATAGATTGGACCCTGACACCTGAGGCTCAAGCTTTCTCCAGGTGCCATAATGGGCCCAGGATACGCTGTCAGAGTTGGTTTGGGGTAAAGTCCTAGAAAGGGAAGAGACCCTGAATT
>NW_027533254.1:86497-95192 GCF_008692635.1 Crocuta crocuta
AATTTTGCCTCTACTCTCTCTCCCTTCCTTGAATCTCAGCCTCTTCTAGGAGATAATCAAGGCCATATCCACTTAGGCACCTCCCCTCTCACCACACTTAATCAGATCCACCAAGCTCTAACTATGTATAGGACTGTGTCTCCATGGAATAGCTACATCTGTAATTGCCTGTATCTTTAGGTTTCTGAAATGCCAAGTGTACTTCTTCCAACCACCCATGAAACCAAACTTCTGAAAATGTACTTTTGATAGCAATCTTTGTAGAGCATGAATACTACTGCAGGAATAAGAATGGCTTTTGAACACATTAAGCCAAATAAGACCCTACTTCGAACACAACATTGGAAGAAACCAATAAGGAGGGGTTGGCCAATAAGTCTTCGACCCAACAAAATCTGTTGATGGGGCCACACCCTCTTTTCCATGTACTGTTTCCTCAAGGGGATGATGCTACAAAATAGTGGGTGGGCCTTACTCCCATACCATTCCTTCTTACCCACTCCCATCCCAAGTAGACCCACCCATCTATTATTAGAAAGATCAGCTCTGTCATGTCCTCTTTGAGCATTTAGGATGTGTCAGGCATCATATAGGTATAAGGATTTACATGTAAGAAATCACAGTCCATCTCAGCAAAAAGTTGATGGCCTAGTGAGGGATACCAGTGAATAGGTAACTGCTAAAGTGTATGTTAGTGGAATCTACTCTGGAAGGACATTCATACAACAAACACCCATACACACAGTTCAAACAGTCTTTGTTATTTGATCCTCAATAAGAAGCTATACTAATGAATTAACATCTACCATTTATTGAGAACTTATATGCCAGGCACTGTACATATATTGTGTTTAGGCAAATCCTCACAACAACCCTGTGAGGTAGGCATTATTCTTATACCAATTTTGCAGATCAGGAAACTGAGGCACAGAGGGGCATCATACAGTAGGTCATATAGATACCGTCATCCTATTTTAGAGTGGGGAAACTGAAGCACAGAGAGGTGAGGTGACTTGCTCAAGATCACACAGGTAGGCAATGTCAGAGGTTGAACTAGAAACCAAGATTACTGCTTCTAAGCCCAGGGTACTTTCTGTTGCGCCACAGCTTTCCCCATGCCTATTGGTGGGGATTGATGGAATAACTGATGCAAATGTGGCCAATTCTGTCTGAAAGCATCCAGGCCATGGGGTGGGCAAACTGGGGCTGGGGTGTGTGTCTGGCATTTGAACATTTTCTGGAGACTTCTGCTGTGTTTAGAGCTTGATACTGCCTTATCAGATTTATATATACAGGATGAAAGTCATTTATAAAGCCATTTCTAGAATACAAACTATGACTTTTTACCATTTTTGTTTATTTTTATCAACAGCACTAGCACAATCCATTCTGTTTTTCACACTCAAAAATAGTAATCACAAATACAATAAAATTCATTTGAAATTTAAAAACCAGCTTATAAGACTGCAGTGGCAGTGCCTGGCACATATTAAGTGCTCAATAAATATTAGTCAAATGAATGAATGAATGAATGCATGATGTTCAATAAGTAGAGAACAACAAAGCTGTCATGAGCTGAATCTGCCACACTTGGTTGGACTCACTCACTAGCCAAATGATTGGCTCCCACACATCTGCTTTGTAATATGTGGGATTATAATTTGCATTTCAGTAAAATGTCACATGACTGTAGCTCAGAGGCCTTGCAGGGCCTAGGACTTGGCTAAGGAAAGTAAATTCAGAAAGCCTGTTTCATCCAGCCATGATCCCAGGGACAACAATCATCAGACCCCAGCAGCCATAGCCACACCCACCTGCCACAATCAGCTTCAGGGGGTTGCTGGGCTCTGACAACAGAGTGGGGAGCATCTGGATATGAGTGCGGCAGATGTAAACCCCTTCGCTCTCAGGTGTCATGTTAGCAATGGAGAATATGGCCACTGTCCCAGTTGGGATTTGGTAATCCACAGGCTCTGCATATCCCTCCTTGAACAGCATGAATACCAAATCCTGCAGCCAGCCATGGCAGAGTATGTTAACATTACATCCAGGAAGAGGGGAGGTCTCAGCCTGGATCCAGAAGATGGGCTTGGGCAGCTGGCCTGGTAGGAGAGAATGAACTGGAATTCAGGTAGGGCAAGGATAATGCTGCTCAGTGAGCACCAGAGGAGAGTACTACTTAAAGGAGCCTTCTCTTTATGATCCTTATTTGCCACTCTTCCCTCCCCTATCTTGGGTCTCCCCTATGTTGAGAGCTTGCTCTCTAGATCTGTTCTAGAAACCGGATCCTCAGGGGCACCTGGATGGCTCAGTATGTTGAGCATCCGACTTCAGCTCAGGTCATGATCTCATGGCTCGTGGGTTCGAGCCCCATGTCGGGCTCTGTGCTGACAGCTAGCTCAGAGCCTGGAGCCTTCTTCAGATTCTGTGTCTCCCTCTCTCTCTGACACTCCCCTGCTCCTGCTGTCTCTCTCTCTCAGAAATAAGTAAAAAAAAATAAAAAAGAAAAAAAAAAGAAACTGGATCTTCATTCTGCATTGCCTATAAGGAGTATGCACTAACTGTGGAATGCCTGCATGTATGCATTCATGCATTTGAGGTAAACAAATGAATTAATTAAACAAATCATGCTCTGCAAAGGCAAGTTTGAATTCTAGGACCTGGAGTTTATTCTTGATTATCTATTGCTTTCTTCTTACCTGGTGCCTCCAACTCTAAAACTTTACTGGGCTCTGACCAGCCTGTCTCCTTCCAGTAGCAGCACCTGTAAAGACCTGCATTGTACTTAGTAAGGGCACCTATAGGGAATGAAACTTGGAAAGTCTTGGAGGAAGGGCGGATCCAGGTCATCTGAGTCTTATCCTTCAGCAGCAGGAACTTGCTTGAAATCCGAGAGGGGCTTTTGCACCAAAGTGTGATGTTCTCCCAAGGGGCCTGAGGGTAGTTGGTCTCTATCCACAGCTCTGGTTGAGACTGCATCACTGTCATTTCCAAAGATCACAAAGATGTGAGCAGTCCAACCCTCTCCCTCCCACAACATGCCCTGCAAGTTCCCTTAAAATGATCAGTGACCCAGATTCCTCTTTTCGTCTTCCCTTGGGGACAGGAATGTCTGCTCCTGTGGGGGATGGGATAGCGACCCTAGGATATTTGTTCAAGGGATTCAAGTGAGTTGAGGAATACAGCACAAGTCTGGCTTCCTTTCCATTTAAGGTAAAGCTTTTTACTATTCTGTGGGAAACCAAGTCATGAAGTGAGGGGCTCTGATTCCCCATCAGCTCAATCTGGGAATTATCTTTGTGGTTTCAAGGCAGTTATGTCCAGGACCATGGAGGCAACTGATGTCTTGGAACCTCCAGGAAGTGGCAGGTTCCTGAGGTGGTGCCACCTGAGGTGGCAGGACTCACTTACCTATCGATGTCATACCCAGACTCAGTCCTGAAAAGAGAGAATGGTAAAGGAGGTCCCCCACATTGGCACCACCAACCTTCGTTCTCCAAAAGTTTCTCCTCCCTCCCTAAGATGCCCACTCATAGAGGTACCTGTGACAGGATCACTTGCCCCTCACCCCTTCCTTGTACTCACGAACGCAAAAGAGCAAGACAGTAAATGTCCGCAACATGGTGGGCTGCTCCCCTGGCCTGTCCATGGTCATGGGGCCTCTGATGTTCAATGTGCACTTCAAGTCTTGCAGGGCTCTGCCCCTCAGTGGGTGGTGAGATCTAAAAGCAGAAGTGTTTTTACTCATGGGACTTGTCATGTCCCTTAAAGTTTAGTTTGGATCACTAAACTGCACTTGAAAGCCCTACCTTCCACTCCCTCAGTGGCATGAAAGGTACTTCAAGGTCATCTTTTCACCACCCCCTTCTCCTACCCAAGGTCTTTGCTGGCATCTAAGATGTCAGATTGGTTGAAATGTCTGTACATCCCTGGAATCTCAGAGGCCCAGAAGGCAACTTAATCCAGCCCAGAGGGAGCCCATGGGATGAGAGATGGGAGGAGTAGCAAGTCATTTTTTTATATATTATATGTATAATCTGAATTCTCCAACAGCTTAGCAAAGGAGGCTTTCCTGCCATCTCCATTTTGCTGGTAAGGAAACTGAAGCTTAGAGAAGATAGAGAAGATATATTTAACTTGCCCAAAACTTGTCAAAAAATTAAATATCAAGGCCAAAATTCAAAGTTATGTTTAGCTCCAATGCCAATATTCTAAGCCCAGTATTTAAACTCCCCCTTTCTTACTTTTCCTCACCCCTCTCATCTCATACCATCCAGGCCTTCCCTTTTGTAGATTGCCCCAGATGCAATATTACTCTCATTCTTATCTCTTGTCCCCCAAAGCTTAAAACCCTCCATCTCAAATAGGTGCTGGATAATCAAGCTGTTGAGCTAATTAACATAAGGTGTAAATGATGTATTGGCTGCCCATAATTTATGAGCAATTTTGTTCATTGCTTCTAAGGAAACAGAAAATTGTTTGAATTTCAGAGAATATGGTAAAGATATTTGAATTCAGGGAGGCCTTTTCCTTTTCCAAAAACCCCACTATTGACCACATGTGCACAAGACAGACCCTTTATGCTTCCCTGCCTCTTCTCCCCCCACCACATCCAAAGTATCCATTTGCCAAGGGAAGGTGTATCCCCACCACACACAAACTCAAGCTAACTTTCCTCCACCAACTCTCTATTCAGAGTCTGAGGCACTGGCTGTTTTATCCTAGCTCAGTAGAGTGAGGTAAAGGTAGCTCCCAGATCAGAAAAGAGCTGTTTTTGCTCCCCACAACAGACCCTAGTAATGCAGCCCCTAATCTGCTCCAGTGCTAAAATTGGGCAGGATGGAGGAGCAGGAAAAAACAAGAAGACTCATTTTCAAACATCTGGGCTGTGGGAAACAGGTGGAAAGTCAGAGATCCAAGGAGACAGTTTCCTTTTGCCTTTTTCACTTTGCATTGAAGGATGCTCAAATTACCCTCTCTGAACTTTTTTATCTGTGAAGTTGGGGAGAAACACCTTCCTAGCATTTTTGTTGTGTTGGATCAGAGATAATATATGTATAGGGCACATAGTAAACATTTGATTAAAAAGTGGTTATTTTTCTTCTTCCCAAAGGGGGCATTAACATGATGTAGGACCCTAAGGATGCTCTTCCCATCTCAGTTCCTACAGCCCCTTTTCCCTGCTTCTCTCAGGGCCAGGCCTAGTCCCAGGCTTGAGTGCCACCCTGTTGCTTTGTTCCTCCAGGGCTTTGGGCCAGGATTTATTGGGAAGCCAGGTTCTTCTTCTGCCAAGGGAAAGGTTCAACCTGGGATTCTGCCCAGAAATGCCATCTGAGATTCCAAAGTGGCTACTTGGACCCCTAACCAGGGTTTTGCCTCTTGTGGACTTGAGTGGCATGAGGAAACCTGGGCTTCTAAGCATGGCTGACCCCTCCCCAATCACTAAGGATCCAGCCCAAATGAGGAGTCTTGTGCCCAGGGAATTTGGGAAAAGGCCAACAGCTTCAGGTTAAGGGACCACGCCCATTTTTGGCCTTTCACACCCCCACCCCTACCCTCTACTTCCACTGTCTAGCCCTATTACCTTCCCCTTCTACCCCAAGCACTTTCCCCACTCTTAGGCAGCGCCGCAGTGCTTTTGAGGATAACATACCCGAAATGTCTAATGGCTGGCCCCTGCATAGCTTTGAGGGCTCCAGAAATCAAAGGGGTTGGGCTCGGCGGGGTGCCAGGTACATGCTTAGTTGAGGGTTTGGAGGGAAGACTGAGAAGGAAAAGGGAAGATATTTACATTGCCCAGAAATTCTCAGCGAGGCAAGGCTGGGATCCGTAGAGGGACGGAGAAAGGGAGGGATGAAGGGGGTAGCAGGAAGAGACTGGGGAGCCGTTTGATTTGCGGCAATTAGTTACAGCAGGGAGACTATTTCGGAGGTTTTGTTTAGGATCTGATGGGCAGAATTTAATCTTCAGCCACTGGGCTATGCGCTCATTTGCAGGTACTTACGGTAGTTGAAGGCCCGCTCCACTGTTGGAGATTCTCCAGTGAGCTCCTCCAGATGCTGCAAACAGCCGAGCGTGAGAAGAGCTGTCTAAGGACAGCCTCTCCCGCTCCGCGCTCCGCCTCCCTCTCTCCCCCGCCTGCTTGCCGNTGCCTGAGCCAAATTCAGGCCCCTGCCCCCTCTTCAGTCTGTCTGAGTTTCATTGGTTCACTGTATTCTGGAGAGGAGAGGGCCAGCTCTTAGGACTGCCAAGCTGTAGATCTCTCTTCTGCAGCTCCACAATGCCTTTTAAAGGGATCTCAGATCTTCTTCTGCCCATTTAATGCCCCACTTATGCATGAACGTCGCCACCACGGTTTAAATGCTTACTGCGTGCCTCAGGGCCTGGGCAGCTATTAATTAGTTTGAATCTTCATAGCAACCCTACAAGACTTGTTACTTCACCCAGTTTTAACAGATGAGGAAACTGAAGCTCAGAGAGAGTTAAATGAATTGGACAGCCTCCAAAGTCCAGCTTGGGATACAAGCCCAGGCTTTAGAGACACACCAGTTTGGATTTCAGTCCAGGTTCAACAGCTGAGTGACCTGAAGTGAGTTAAACTGTCTGAGTCCCAGTTTCCCCATCTGTAAAAGAAAACAGCAGAAGCTAACATGGTGCGAGGCTTTGATGGGATATTGCAAGTCAAACTTCTAGCACAATATGCTAGAACATGGTAAGTGTGTTCTAGCTGCTGCCACTACTACTATTAATCTGTAAAGTATTCCCCAAACTCCCTGGAGTAACATGCTTTCAATGATGTAGATAGCCTTCCACAAATTTAGTTGCTCATAAAAGACTTTTTTGAAATGAGAAATATATGGAAAAGATGCTGACCAAAGCTCCTGACATCTAGTGTATGATGGAATTAAAATGCAGCATCCAAGAAACTCACGGATCAATTCATTGGTGGGAAGAAATAGACAAATTAAACATGAAAGATGACAATTATCTAGACAAAAATACTGCAATTTAAGAACAAATCATGTAAAAACAAAAATAACAGCTCTTTTTAATAGGCAAACTGAATATCATCTCTTTATGCATCAGGTGATATCAGTTGTGGCTTCCTGGCATCCTCTGTTCCCACACACCGTTATAAACTACAGATTATCCCACAAGGAAAAGCATAGCCATATGAATATAAATGTATGGTTTTTTTGGGGGGCAGGATATTTTAACTTTTCAAGACTCAGTTTTCTTAATTGTAAAATGGGGTTAATAATTGTACTTACCATCCATCACACAGAGTTTTGGGTAGGATTAAATGAAAATCCCCCTGTAACCTACAACATAGTGCCTGGGTTATAGCAAGCCACGATTAATTCAATGAATGGCTGTTGAGTATTTTCTTTGTGCCAGGCATTGTCTTCCATGCTGATGATTTAAAAAGAATGAAAGTTTCTGCTCCTTAGTTTTGCTATTATTATTTTTGAGTTTCTGCCCCTAAGGAGTTAGTGGTCTAAGGATAAACAGTAATGGAAAATATGCCAGAGGAAGGGGCACCATGAGAGTCAGAGAATTGCAGTAGGAAAGACCAGCAAGTAAGACATGAAGAACTGCAAGTAATTTACTGTTACTGTGTGCCTAGACTAGGGCAGCAGAACCAGTGAAGGAGGGGAGAGCAAACATTCCTGAAACATGTAAAAGATAAAATTGGCTCAACATGATGATTATTTGGAATACAGTAGTGATAGTTTACTGTCAGGATGGAGATATCTGTGCCAGTTTTCAAAATATTTATATAGAAATCACTATGATAGTACCAGGGACTAAGTGCTTTATAAATATTAACTCATTTTCTCTGCATAACAATACTATGGGTTAGCTATGATTATTGGTCCCATTTTACAGATGAAGAAACTTAAACACAGAGCCAACTGAGCAAATTGCCTGAAGGCAACACAGCTAGCAAATTGGCAGAGCCAGGATTCACATCCAGGCAGTTTGTATATACAGTCCCACCTACCTTTCGTTGTTGTTGTTTTTTTTTTTTTCACTTGCCTTGATTTTAATATATCTATAATCGGTTTTATATAGAAAAGACTTCTAAAACTTTTTATGTGAAGTAACTGAAGAACTCCTTAGCTCTTTCAATCTTTCTTTTCAATAAAGTATAATTGACATACAACATTATATCAGTTTCAGGGGTACAACATAATGATTCAATATTTGTATGTATTGTGAAATGTAATCCCATGTTCTTAACCACTACCTCTGCATTGGTTGCTTGGAATGATAAAACTAAAAACAATCATTAATTAAAAATTTAAAATAACACAGTTTTGCTTAGCAAAATAAAAAAAAAAACACTAATCAAATGCATTTTTAAGAGTGTAGAAAAAGGCAATGATAGTGTCCCCCTGCTCTCTACAAGCCTTGGCTGAAGCTTGTGCTTTGGACCAGCAGCCTGAATCTAGAGCCAGGTTCCCCACTAACTGGCTGGAAGCCTGCAGAAGGTTCGGGGACTGTATAGGTAAGAATACGATTCACTTTCACCCTTGCTCTGGGACACTATGAGATTCAGGCTTCCTAGAAGCCAACTTATTCAAATTACAGCTGGCAATTGAGATCCGAGAAGCTTCATCTCTAGGCTACCTCTGTGGGTTTTGAAATTTGTAGCCTGCCTGCAGAAGGAGAAACAGCTTCTTGCCAACCA
>NW_027533254.1:95922-99032 GCF_008692635.1 Crocuta crocuta
TTGATTACTCTAGAAGTGGCTGATATTAAACAACTCCTCTTTCAGTGAATGTTTTAAGAATGATCAGACTTATTCCTATTTTTTACTTTATTTTAAAAATATTTTAAATGTGTATTTCTTTTTGAGAGAGAGAGAGAGGGAAAGAGAGAGAGAGAGAGAGAGAATGAGTGTGGGAAGGGCAGAGAGAGAGGAAGGGAGTCACAGAATCCTAAGCAGGCTTCAGGCTCCAAACTGTCATCACAGAGACTGACATAGGGCTTGGGCTCATGACCTGAGCCGAATTCTGACGCTTAACCAGCTGAGCCACCAGGCATGCCAATTAGTCTTATTCCTAATTGCCAGTACCCCCCTGCCTGTCCATCCCCTTAAACTGGCCAGATGGACAGGAGAGGGCTGGTATTGGAGCTCCCAGCTTCACCGTCCTGGGGTGGGGGTGATACCAGAAAATACTCCTGAGCCATACCCACAGCTTGAGCATGGGGAGCTAGAATCGAGTTTCTCCTGCAAAAGCTTCAGAATCGCCTCTTCTGGATTAGGAAACAACTGGTAAAAACAATACTTTATTGAGTACATACTATATATATTGAAGTAAGTTGTGTGGTAGAGGTGGAACTAACGTGATTTGTAAGAAAGAGTTTCTAAGCTCCAAAGACTCAGCTTAGAAGAAAAGAGCAACTTTCTTACAAAAGCTGTACTGGGAACCAAAGGAATGCTAGAAAAGCTTCAAGAAGGTGGAGCTCAAGGAGGTGGGGCATCAGGGGCCATGTACTAGACACAGGGTGGTCTGGGGAGACTTCTCCCTAACTGAGTCCAGTGTAGGATGAGAAACTTTTTTAAAGCCGAACCTGTCTTATAGTAGTCCAGGCAGGAGAAGCACAGGACAAAGCTAACCTCTTCCCAGTGATGTGCTCAGGCTGGTATTGGCTCAGGAGAGCTGAAGAGGCGCATCTTATGTCTACCCAGCATTCAGTAATATCACGTTGGCAGCTTAAAATTGGCCATGGCCAGAGAATTTACACCACTGAATACATGAATGCTACAAATCAGTTTTGTTTTGTTTTGTTTCTTTTACTCCAGAGAGTTGTTAAACATTTCCTAGCAAACCACTTTCAGTTTTATGTTTCAAGACAGTGATTCTCATTGGCAAACAGAAACCACCAAGAATCCTGATAATTTCCTAACACTCTCAACAGAGCAATGAGCACTGTGCTCCCTTCGCCCTGTCCCCACATCACTGCTGTGGCAAACTTCCCTAGGACTGTGCCAGATCTCTAGAGTATTTGGTGCATTCAGAAGGCCCCTAATATGTTTTAGCACCCCTTCCCACTCCCCACTAACCCTCAGTCATCATCCCCTTTTGCAGTGGAGAGGGTATGTGGAATAGATAAGTAAGAAAGTAAGGAAGAGGGGAATTAGACAAGTGGTTTTCTGGGACAGTGAGGAGACCCAAGCAGACAGGTTAGTTCCAACAGCAAGACCTGGTTGAGGTTTGAGGTCTGGAGGTGGGAAGTACCTCTTTTTGGAAGTGGAGGTGGAAGCTGGGGCCTGCCCACAGAGCTTGGGTTTCAACTTATCCTTTGTCAAGCATTTCAATCGTTAAACACATGGTTTGAGGCACTAAGTCACTTCCAGAAGCTGTAACTGGGGGTATTTTCAGGACCTTGAAGGAAGATTCCTAGAATAAACAAAATGTAAGTGATGAACCAGAACTGAAACATTTAATTAGAATACACATTGTGAACTATAGGGCATAGGCACCTGCATGATCAGGCTCTGGATGCCTGTCACAAAGAAAAGCAACAGTGTGATTACCAGGTTGAATTTAACTTAAGGCTAATGGATGCGTAAAGAAAATGGGGTTTTGTTGTGTTCCAATCTAGGCAGAGCCACTGGGTTCTGTTAGGCCCAAGAAACATTTACCGAAAGGTAAACTACTAGCCCACTGTTCTCCATAACAATCCTCTTAGCATCACAAGGTTCTTTTTATTTATATGAGGAACAGCTAGAAGACCTGTGTGTGCTTATATGTTGTGTGCATCTGAGTACACAGGAGCAGGGGTTCAGGGCTAGATATATAAAATGAAGGTGGGCTTTTGGGTGGGCTGCAAAGTATTTCAGTGTCTCTTTTTCCTATGTTGGATGAAGTTGATGGCCCCAGGAGGAAAGAGGCAGGCTTAGCCCCACTATCTGGTGTGGGCAGGCAGAGTGACTCCTATAAGCAGTTTAGGTCTGATGTAGGTGTGATGCTTTAAAGTGCCAGCACCAGAACCCCTCTGAAAAACAGTGTGGAGGTTCCTCAAAAAATTAACAATAGAACTCCTCTATGACCTAGCAATAGAACTGCTAGAAATTTACCCAAGNTGCCATCACCAGGAAAGCTTTTTTTCTGCTTCAGAGACTAACTTGTCTCCATTGAGTTCAAATTGTAGGCATTTTCATGGGTCAGGAGGAGAAGGAAGACAGGAGGGAATGCCATTTCGGAACTTTTAATGACTTGTCCAAAGGAAAGTATAGAAGTCAACAACTGTCTTCTTCTATTCCCATTTATTATATGATTAACCAATTTTATAATTAAGGTTAAATTGAGATGTGTAAACAGCAAGAGCAACACAAATTAGCAATTTAAAAACACATCATGGCAACATCATCCACTGTTGACAATCTGTTTCTAAAAATACCAGTTTATAAGCAATCATTTCTTTTTTTTTATTTTTTTAACGTTTATTTATTTTAGAGAGACAGAGTGCCAGAGGGGAGGGACAGAGAGAGAGGGAGACACAGAATCTGAAGCAGGCTCCAAGCTCTGAGCAATCAGCACAGAGCCCAATGCTGGGATCAAACTCATGAACTGCGAGTTCATGACCTAAGCCAAAGTCGATGCTTAACTGACTGAGCCACCCAGGCTCCCCTATAGGCAATCATTTTAATGTAGATGCATTTCTTCTGGTTCTACTTGTTTTTATGCTCAAGGATACTGTCAAATTTTCTAAAAGATCCAAGTACCTTTAACAGAGGATATGGGGAGACTTTCTTTCTGTAAATAAGTTCGTTAATTTAATAAAGTTTAGAGGAAGGGGGCAAGATGGCGGAGAAGTAAGGAGCTCCGTACT
>NW_027533255.1:0-3856 GCF_008692635.1 Crocuta crocuta
GATGTGAACTAGCCCACACCAAAGCAATCACCCAAACAAACAAAAGTGCTCTCTAAAATCAAACCTGTTGCAGTCTCTTCAAGTAATTGAACCTGATGTCGTTTTACATTATACCTTCTCTTCAAATGAGTTTTGGAAGTAGTCCTGTTCCTTGACAGCCAATAGAATCGTTTTTGCAAAAAGTAGCCTGAAAGATGATACAGAGCAAGTCACACCGGATTCATTTCTGACATTCATAATCGAAATTTTATAACGATTATTATATCAGTAAACTCTAAGTGATGTGACTGAGCGTGAATCTCCATGGAGAGAAGAAAGAATAAATGCTCTGACTGCATCCTTCTTAGCCACTGCTTCAAGCCATTCTTTTCCCAAAAGATTCCGTTCCTTTTATAAGATACATAGAAAAAGTGAATGAAAGTATTCTAAGAGTAGCAAGTCGATTTTGGAAGGAGACGAATCCTATATATAAGATGTCTTCTTCCAGGCAGAAAATCTGAAATCCACATGAAATGATCATAATACATGTTTCTTTCTAAGGATTTGATCAGAGAACATGGAAGTGGAAGTGCGTCAAGACTATGGGGTTTTGGCAATGACAAGGATGAATAAGACTTACCAATGATCTCCACTAATGCCCTCAGAGCCATATACTCTATCATTCTAGGAAGAATGGCATATCTACTTTCCCAAGGGATATTCTACTTAAAAGGAAGGTCCTTGACTGCCAGTCATAAAAAAAATAGTATGTTTATATCACCTGTCTTATAAATAAGATTGAAAACATTAAAATTCATAACCTTTGCACTATCTTCTTTCACCGAGAGCTTAAGAATAGAAAAGAAACGGAACAAGGGATAGCTAACATTGAAACCAAAAAGGAAATTCAAAGTGTCAAATAAAAATAAAAACCCCGCATCTTAAAACGATTATTTCTCATTAACATAATCTCCACATATGTATTGCTTCACTTTCTGCAATATATTTTGCCTATTATTTTCTTCTGACTTCCGTAGAAACAGCACTAGTTATCTGCTCCGAAGATAATTACAGTTTCACAATCGCTTCGTTCACTTGTTCATTTCCATGAATTTTCCATCTGACCCAAGCCAATACTTTCATAAAATTTTGGAGAAAAGATGAAAGACAGCTTTCTTTTGCAGATTTCAATGATACCTTGCATTACTAAGTTTTAGTTAGTTTCCAATCAAAGGAAAAGAGAAAAGGGCATTTGGTGTAAAATGAAAGGACACAACGGATTTGAGATGACTCACATGGATTAAGAAAAAAAAAATGTAGTGACAGTTTATGAAGAGCTGAGAAATATCTAAAAATGTGAAATATAAATATTTACAGCACAGTAAATGCTCCAGAACTTCAACCTTCCCATTCGCCCATCAGTAAGTAATGAATGGCTTGAAACCAATCCTCTCAACTATGCCACCCCCAACCTAGAAAAAAGCATGATGCTAAATCATTATCTGTATAATCATTGCAAAAAAATTATTCCTTCTATTTTATACGAAACACACACACACACACACAGGGGGAAAAAACCCTCAAAAATAGGTGGTAAATAATTTTCCTCAAATCTGGGATTTCTAACTCTAAATCTTTATGCAATGCAATATCCCCTTCAGTCTCATAATATTTCTTCAAGCATCTCNTTCATCATCTTCCTTCTTGCATTGTGTTTTCCATTTCTAATGATAAGATCAATACATCTTTTGAAGGGCTCCTAATGCCTTGATAAATTTTTAAATTTACAGCAAACAGAGAGGATTATAAGATAATCCATTCTAAAGCATTTATAACACTGAACTCTATCCAAAGTGTTTTCGCCACTAATAAATCTCTCTGTGCCATAATGTGTGCACTCAGAAATGCATGTACAGTGGTGGCCCTAGAACTTATATAAATCTTTTCTCAAAAAGAAAAAAAAGGCAACTATACTTGCTTTGTAAACACATGCCTATCAAAATCCAACTCAAAACATGAACTCATTTTTTAAAATTGACTCACAATGTCAGTAGAAAAAATGAAAGCCCAATGCAAATGTATGAATGATAAATATATTACAGACTTTCGCTGAGGTCATGATCTCGCGGTTCGTGGGTTTGAGCCCTGCGTCGGGCTTTGTGCTGACTGCCAGCTCAAAGCCTGGAGCCTACTTCAGAGTCTGTGTCTCGCTCTCTCTCTGACCCTCCCCTGCTCACGCTGTCTCTCTCTCTCCTAGAAATAGATAAANAGCATCTCATTTAATAATCAATGTCAACTCCTTATCTCATGGGCCCATTCACCTTTTGTCTTTCACTCTTCTTCCTTTGTGTTGACCTACACTTAGCTGTCTTTACAGGTGCTTGACCACCCGAACACTTGTGTAGTGCAAATTTCCCTTTGCCTTAAGGGGACGATTATGTGGATTTCAGCTCCAGATACTAGCATTCATCATCTTCCTTCTTGCATTGTGTTTTCCATTTCTAATGATAAGATCAATACATCTTTTGAAGGGCTCCTAATGCCTTGATAAATTTTTAAATTTACAGCAAACAGAGAGGATTATAAGATAATCCATTCTAAAGCATTTATAACACTGAACTCTATCCAAAGTGTTTTCGCCACTAATAAATCTCTCTGTGCCATAATGTGTGCACTCAGAAATGCATGTACAGTGGTGGCCCTAGAACTTATATAAATCTTTTCTCAAAAAGAAAAAAAAGGCAACTATACTTGCTTTGTAAACACATGCCTATCAAAATCCAACTCAAAACATGAACTCATTTTTTAAAATTGACTCACAATGTCAGTAGAAAAAATGAAAGCCCAATGCAAATGTATGAATGATAAATATATTACAGACTTTCGCTGAGGTCATGATCTCGCGGTTCGTGGGTTTGAGCCCTGCGTCGGGCTTTGTGCTGACTGCCAGCTCAAAGCCTGGAGCCTACTTCAGAGTCTGTGTCTCGCTCTCTCTCTGACCCTCCCCTGCTCACGCTGTCTCTCTCTCTCCTAGAAATAGATAAAAATTTAAAAAATAACTCCACAGGGAATTAGTTTTTCAATTTTAAGTTCTTACCTATCGCGAATATAGAAATTACTTTCCCACGGTTGGCTGAAGCCTCTGTAAAGAAATCTTTAAGAAGAGCATAATAAATATAACTAACAAACACTATCATCCTGCATTGTCCTGCACATCCACTGCCTAACATACCCCAATTCCATCAACAAACCCAAGAATCTGGCAAATTATAAGCACCATCTGGCACTGTATTAATGACTATTCCTACTGTGAGACAGTTTGCCTTCTAGTTCCTTAATGGGAAGGCCAAATAATATGTTTTAATCAACTGATGAATGGCACATTGCATTTCATGTGACACAGGCTTATGAGGTAGCATTGAAGGCTAGATACAATGGGATTCCACAAAATTTTCTTCTCTGCAATTACAGGAATACAGGAAAAAAGCTGGTTCCATCGGAAAGAAGGTTATTTATGATAGAAAGAACAAGAAACTAAGGGGGAACAAAATTATCTGAAGGCTATTCATGCTTCCTATTAAACATAAGAGCTACAAGTAACAGGTTTACTCTAATGTTAGGGACAACGAGGTTACAGAATATTAACAAATAAGGGGAAAACAATGTTTTGATAAACACTTCCATAAGGAACTAAAGATTTCAACTTAATTAGCGATTCAGGGGATACAATGAGAGAACATTTTACCTACTGATTCAATGTATTACTACATCGATTAAACCTCAAACATCTTAAAATAACTTCTAATTACATAAACCACAGAAGTATCTCTGAAGGACTCTCATTCTGCAATGGCCAAAAGGGAGAGCTGTGCAAAAA
>NW_027533255.1:6422-35242 GCF_008692635.1 Crocuta crocuta
CAAATCTGGGATTTCTAACTCTAAATCTTTATGCAATGCAATATCCCCTTCAGTCTCATAATATTTCTTCAAGCATCTCATTTAATAATCAATGTCAACTCCTTATCTCATGGGCCCATTCACCTTTTGTCTTTCACTCTTCTTCCTTTGTGTTGTCCTACACTTAGCTGTCTTTACAGGTGCTTGACCACCCTAACACTTGCGCAGTGCAAATTTCCCTTTGCCTTAAGGGGAAGATTATGTGGATTTTACCTCCAGATACTAGCATTCATCATCTTCCTTCTTGCATTGTGTTTTCCATTTCTAACGACAAGATCAATACATCTTTTGAAGTGCTCCTAATGCCTTGATAAATTATTAAATTTACAGCAAACACAGAGGATTATAAGATAATCCATTCTAAAGCATTTATAAGATTGAACTCTATCCAAAGGGTTTTCTCCAACAATGACTCCATCTGTGCCATAATGTGTGCACTCAGAAATGCAGGTACAATGGTGGCCCGAGAGCTTATNTGCATGTATAGTGGTGGCCCTAGAACTTATATTTTTCTTAAAAAAAAAAAAAAAAAAAGGCAACTATACTTGCTTTGTAAACACATGCCTATCAAAATCCAACTCAAAACATGAACTCATTTTTTAAAATTGACTCACAATGTCAGTAGAAAAAATGAAAGCCCAATGCAAATGTATGAATGATAAATATATTACAGACTTTCGCTGAGGTCATGATCTCGCGGTTCGTGGGTTTGAGCCCTGCGTCGGGCTTTGTGCTGACTGCCAGCTCAAAGCCTGGAGCCTACTTCAGAGTCTGTGTCTCGCTCTCTCTCTGACCCTCCCCTGCTCACGCTGTCTCTCTCTCTCCTAGAAATAGATAAAAATTTAAAAAATAACTCCACAGGGAATTAGTTTTTCAATTTTAAGTTCTTACCTATCGCGAATATAGAAATTACTTTCCCATGGTTGGTTGAAGCCTCTGTAAAGAAATCTTTAAGAAGAGCATAATAAATGTAACTAACAAACACTATCATCCTGCATTGTCCTGCACATCCACTGCCTAACATACCCCAATTCCATCAACAAACCCAAGAATCTGGCAAATTATAAGCACCATCTGGCACTGTATTAATGACTATTCCTACTGTGAGACAGTTTGCCTTCTAGTTCCTTAATGGGAAGGCCAAATAATATGTTTTAATCAACTGATGAATGGCACATTGCATTTCATGTGACACAGGCTTATGAGGTAGCATTGAAGGCTAGATACAATGGGATTCCACAAAATTTTCTTCTCTGCAATTACAGGAATACAGGAAAAAAGCTGGTTCCATCGGAAAGAAGGTTATTTATGATAGAAAGAACAAGAAACTAAGGGGGAACAAAATTATCTGAAGGCTATTCATGCTTCCTATTAAACATAAGAGCTACAAGTAACAGGTTTACTCTAATGTTAGGGACAACGAGGTTACAGAATATTAACAAATAAGGGGAAAACAATGTTTTGATAAACACTTCCATAAGGAACTAAAGATTTCAACTTAATTAGCGATTCAGGGGATACAATGAGAGAACATTTTACCTACTGATTCAATGTATTACTACATCGATTAAACCTCAAACATCTTAAAATAACTTCTAATTAAATAAACCACAGAAGTATCTCTGAAGGACTCTCATTCTGCAATGGCCAAAAGGGAGAGCTGTGCAAAAAACGCAGAAATCGTCGTGTATCTGAAGCGAACGTGGCCCAGACCATGCACAGATGGGCTGACACAGCACACTATATCCCACTCAAATCCCTTCTCTGTATTCAAGAAAGTGGTGTATGAGTAAGACACGTAATGACTCCTCTGGGTCCCACCCTCCGATTTTGTAAATATCGAATGAAAACAACTTCTGACCTTTCATGAGTCACAGGACCATGACTTCAAGGGACTACCTTTATTCACCTGAGTCTGCCAACCCTCCTGACAGGTTTTCGGAGAACCAGAACTCGCATTCTCTTCACGTCTTTTCTCGTCTTCACAACCTTTAAGGAATGAAACCAAAATTAGAAAGGTTCTCTCTACATTCAAGGACAAACACACTTTATTTTGAGTCTTCATAGGGACTCAAAGTTGAGACTACAACACAGCTAAAGGAATGGAGAGTCTCTAGGTCTACTGCCAGACTCTATTGGCAGGTCTCTAGACTGCAGCTCGCAAGCCTACATTGTCATTCATGGACCAGAGGAAAGCCCCGCAGCATTCCTTAAGAGTATAATGGAGACATTCCGCCAGTACACCCCTATAGATCCTGAGGACCCAGCAAACCTAGCTGCAATGGCCATGGATTTGATCAATCAATCTGTCCCCAACATTGGGAGAAAACTTCAAAAATTAGATCGTCTAAAAAAAAAAAAAGGAAAGAGAGTGCTACCAAGATCTAGGGGTCGAGGCAGAAAGGGTATATAGCAACAGGGAAAGTGCAGAAGATAAACAGATAAAAGCTGAAAACAGATAAAACCAAGGTCTACCCAAGATCCTACTCATGGCAACTGCTTAGCCAGTGGACCGGAAAAGACACCTCAGACAGATGGATTCAAGAGTAGAAATTAAGGAGAACTTGCAGCGTGTTGAAGGGCACCCACGAGTGGGGAAAATTCAATGTGCCTACGGCAATGAAGAAGGACATTGGGCCAATGATTGCCGCAAGAAAAAGTCTAAAGCTCCCATTCTCGTAAAGGGAGATAACAGTGCGTAGGGGAAAAAGTGTCCGACACCCTCCCCGAACCCAAGGTAAACCTAAAAAAAATGAAAGAGAAATCCACCGTGTTCCCAATGAACACTGGGCTCAACATTCTAAGGAGTGCGTGTTAGAGATATCAGGGCCTGAGAGCTGTCCCGTCTGGGCCCTGAGCCGGCTGCCCACACCCTCGCCACACCCAAGGCCTCGCATCCTTAAGCCCAGCCCCAGGAAGGACTCCTGGGCTGTCCCCGCCCAACCTGCAGCCTCTGCGCAGCACACTCACCCATCGCCGACCACCACGCACGTGATGGCCTACCTGAAACCCCGCTAACACCAGGTGCGGGCTTTCACTTTGGCTCCAGCAGCTTGTTGAGCTCCTCGTCGTCATGGATGGCTAGCTCCGGGATCTCCACAGTAAAGTAACGGCCCTTGAGAAAGAAGAATGCCTACCAAGGTGCTGAGGAACCACCGCCCACCAAGCGCTCCCAACCAAACAGGAGACTGCCCAAATTGTGGCCATGAAAATTCCTAAAACACATGTTCATAAGGCATGGCACTCCTCAGTTGATAGGGTCAGACAACGGACCTGCATTTGTGTCCAAAGGAAGCCAGAATTTAGCCACGGCCCTGGGGATTAATTGGAAATTACATTCTGCGTACAGACCCCAGAGTTCAGGACAGATACAAAAAATATATATATATAATATAAATAGAACCCTAAAAGAGACCTTAACTCAATTGACCTTGGAGACTGGAGAGGACTGGGTGGCTCTCCTCCCCTTTGCACTCTATTGGGTGGTCAACTCCTCCTACCAGATGGGATTAACTCCTTTTGAAATCATGTTTGGGGTGACCTCTCCCATCACTCCCAGCCTGCAAGCACAGGTGATTCATGAGTTTGAAGATTAGCGCCTCCTAGATGACTTAAGAAAAGCCCGGTAGGCCCATCAACATGTCTGGCCTAAATGGCATGCCCTCTATCCAAATAGAATCCATGATTACCTAACATAGGTTTGTGCTTTCAGCTTCCTATTGCAGGTACCTTGTGAATCGATATCGAAAGCAACTCTCCCCTTATTCAGACCATGGGATGATGGTTGCACCCTGTGACAGAAATTACTATAGGAACCTCTCCCTTTGTGATTATGAGAACAGACCTCTGTCTGCGGCAGGTTGTTTTCCTACCTTTTGTTTTTCCTTCCCAGGTAGCAGTGTCCCCTCTAGATGGACTGTATAATTTTTTCCGTGATCTAGCTTCCTTTTTTTATAAATATTGTCTGATCCTTGGAGCCACATAAATTGTCCTTTGTCTCTTTCCAGTCTTTAAATATATATACTACAAAAGGGGGAGATGCCGGGATCAATAACGGCCTCTCTGGATGGCCGTCTCAGCAAGGAAATGGCAGTGTTTGCCACTTCTGTCATGAGAAAAGGAAACTGATATCTCTTTCTGCTACTACTGGCTCATGTTGGATATAAGCCTGCTGGGACTGACCAGGCCTCACAATATTCCCTGTCAGACCCATATTCTGAATACAGATACCTCATAAGGAAAAGCATATTCCTGCCTTTAGAAAAGAGATGTTAGATGAAAGCTCTATGGGCGATTGTCAAAAGCCTCTTCCTGTGGATCTTGCAGACCCAAGGCTTAGATCATAAAGGGGGTTAAGAAAACAAGAGTTACAATTGAGCCTGGCTACGAGACAAAGAGCCTATGTGGGTGTTAAGGGCAGAGCACACTTACTACATATATCTGTGCTAATTGGTGAAACATGGCAGTCCCTCCCGCAAGGCCTATATTCCACAACCGCCCTGCCTTCCACTGGCAACAGGGATGAGGATAGATAAGAGAAGCTGAAACATAAACCCAGGCGCAAAACCTGACACATTTAGGGCCCCCATGATACTTTCCACAGAGAAACCGATTCAGAAATATTTACCCTCCTGCGAGCCAGACAGTATAACTCCTAGCTTATCTATATACAATTGAACTTGTATGCTATCCTGTTTGTCACTAAGAACATTCTGTCACTTCCTTGGTCAGATTAATTCTGCAATTGATATCACAGAAGGCCTCCCATTGTAAGAATTCTTATCTCTGACTTCATGTTGTTGCTGAACTTTTAAATAAAGACCAAAACCCGACAGGACAGAGATGCCTGCCTGGTGATCAGAAAGAGTCTCAGGACTCTCACACTCTCTCTCACCGACACAGTTCATGCTTCAGGGATCCCTGGACCTGTCGGAGCCCGCCTCCAAGAAGTCTTTGTGAAGGAACAAAGGTACTGGGGCGTACCGTCCCCATGCTACTAGAACACAGGAAGGTTAATGAGGACTGAAGGCAGTAAGATTGGGAGGAAAAGTCAAAGGGAGGAGAAACGGGACCATACCTCGCGGGAAGGGATACAGATGAGGCAGTGTGTGTGAGGATCCGAGCTCATGCTCATCTGAGGGGGAAGGTTCTGATGAAATGCCCACACCAGCACTGTGCTCTCCGGGACGCACAGATGTCCCAGTGTTCATCTGAGGAGCTGTGTCCTATCTTATCGCTCCCTCTCTCTGTTCCTCTACAGGGACTTCAGTCCAGTGCGTCTGCTCTGAAACCCTTTCCTGCGTTTGAGGGGAGAGTGAAATAGGTATGGTTTGGGCCAAGCAGCACAGGTCTACCTCCTGTCCCTACTCAGAACCCACCTGTTTGTTTTCCTTACCTTCCCCATCAGCAGGAATGAGCGTGTTTGCAGAGGAGGTCCAGGAAAAGAATTGTGCGGCAGAGGATTTTCTGCCACTGCATGACTGCAACCAGGGACTACCACACATGACTCAGGAGGAGGCAAACCCTCTTGACCTTTCCTGTCTTCTGGGAATGAAATAAAAGAAAACACACACACACACACACACACACACACACACACACACACACAGAATCCAACAGAGTGAGGTGGAGTTTTCTGGGGTCTTAAAACCAAACGAAACAAAATCAAACACTGAGACGTGGCATTTTCCAGAGTTTCTCTATTCAGAAGACACACACTTAGTGGACATTATGGGTCACACATCGTTACCAAACATGAGGTGTGCTCTCAAAAAATGAAAGTGACTTTCTCGTTGGAAACTCGATAACTTTAAGGGGAGTTGACCTTTGAAAATGTCACTTACTCAAAATAGAAGTAAATAATAATGACTAAAATTGTGTTTATGATGGATGCCCTTCATATTGAATACCTAGTATGTGATATTTCTAGATATGTGTAGACAATACTGACGCTGAAAAGAACCATGCCTGGAAACAGTATGTAGTCACATAAGTTGGATATTATTAGCTTGATCTTCTTCATGGGAAAGTGTGCACGTAGGGAATGTGGGATCCAAATTATATGAAGACCTTTGCATCTAAATCTATCTACTCACATATGGATAGCTTTCTATCTACACACACACACACATACACACATACACATACACACACGGTGAGGATGGATAGATGGATGGATTCATGGATGGATGGATGGGTGGGTGGATACATGATAGATAGATAGATAGATAGATAGATAGATAGATAGATAGATAGATGATAGATAGATAGATAGAGAGATAGTGGAAGTGTGACCGTACATAGATCTATATAACATGAGGACCGTTATAAAAGGAACAAATTATAGGGTGTATAGCTCAGAATTGGCACAGGAGTCCATTGACATGACCCAGTGGTACAATTAAAAGTTGTAGTAAGGGGCACCTGGCTGGCCTATTTGGTTGAGAGTCTAACTCTTGGTTTCAGCCCAGGTCATGATCTCCCAGTTCATGAATTGCGTCTTGCATCAGACTCCACAATGACAGTTTGGAGCCTGATTGGGATTCTCTATCTCCTCTCTCTCTGCCCCTCCCCTCCTTGTGCTCTCATTCTCTCAAAATAAATACATAAACATAACAAAACGAATATCTTAAAAAATTAAGAAATGGATGGTGACACTGATGCGAGCGCACGTCTGTAGCATCTGACCAAATTTGCAGAAATAACACAGGTTCTCAGCTCTGCAGTCTAGGACCAGGTGAGACTCTGAGGTGAGGACCTGGAGATGATGAGTTTAGATTATTGTTCTTTTATTGAATTGATTGATTCATTGATCTATTTTTAATTACCTTTGTTAGAGAGTGGTCATGTGAGGAGGGGAGAGAGACAGAGAGAGAGAGAGAGAGAGACCCAAAGAGGCTCCAATCTCAACATGAATCCTAATGCGGAGATGGATCCCATGACCCGGGGATCATGATCTGAGCCAAAATCAGTAGTTGGATGCTCAACCAATTGTGCCCTCCGGTGCCCCGCCCCTAGATTCCTGTTTTAAGATACTTTGAAGGAAATGAGAAAAATAAAGTGCCTGAGGACAATGAATGTTGTGTTTTCATTTCACTCATTGTTTTAAGAACCTAGTGATCTTTACCTACTGACACTAGAGATAGAATGTAGCTGAGAGATGGTTTAGGCAGCGGGACAAGGAAGGTGAATGCACAGTATTTGGGAGTGATTCCTTTTAATGGGAGGAGACACTATGTATGTAGGAGGAACAAAAAAGGAGAAAATGACTTGAGAAAGCAAAAAATGGACATAGGAAGAAGATTAGCATGGGGGAAATCCTGGAATAGTATGTGGTATCACGTGATCCCTAGAAGCTTAAAATACTCAGAGGTCGTGGACCTTTACTTTAATTCGATGGACCCTAGGCAATTTCTCCCATCGAAATCATTTCCTTAGCCTTTGCCTGAGAGGAAATGGAATGAATTCTTCGGTCTTCTGTAGACTATGGTCATCAATCAATTGATGACCTTAACACAATGAACTTCGTGTTTTGAGGACATGACTAAAAATTGTCTTCTTTGAACAGGACTTTATTTCCAGGGAAGACAGGCTTTTTCACATGATTTGAGGGCACCTGGGTGGCTCAGTTGGTGAAGTGTCCAAATTCATCTTAGGTCATAATCTCACATTTCCTTAGTTCCAGCCCCGCATAGGACTCTCTGCTGTCAGCACGGAACCCACTTCAGATTGTCTCTCTCCCTTTCTCTCTGCCCCTCTCCTGCTAGTGCTCTTTCTCAAAAATAAATTCAAAACGTTTTTTAAAATTGTTGTGATTTATTTCATTTCCTTCCTATTTTCACAACTATAACCCATGGGTTAGGAATGTTTCACTCACCTTTATAACCTCTTTCTCTGTGTCAGTGGCGATTTGAAGTGACACTCTTTTGCAGAGGACTCTCCAGACACAGTCAAGGGTCTGTAGGGATTTCAGCTTCCATTGTGATGCTTGAAGAATGCCAAGTTCTTCTCCTCCATCCCTCCATACCCTGAACTACATCCAGAACTATTTGAGACTGATTTTTTTTTCACATTTGTACTCCTCTTCTTAGTCTCTTTCTGAAGCAGGGCTCATCTTCCTCCTGGCATTGGCTTCAACCTTGGAGGCCTGATCTATTGTCCAACCTTCCTGGCAATTACTTCTGGTCTTTATTCTGCAGGAGTAAGAACGGAATCCATGCAGACCCAGACCTCACCCATTTTGTCCAGTAGCTTCAGGTTTATATTTCAATTCATTTCCTAATCACAGATATGTTTATTTTGTATACAATCTGATTAACAACTTTAATTTCCTTTCATTTTTTATCTATGTTAGCTCTCTTTTTGTAGCTAAGACGGATGATAGGTAATATAAATCCATCTTATTCTTTTGATTCCACCGTTACTTCAACCATTTGCTGAATATCAACCATAGCCCTGTTTTAATTCTCATGGAGAAACGAACATGCAAAATGTTTTCCAACTAAGCATTGCATTGATTTTTATATTTATATCAGTGCAGGAATTTTTTAAATAGAATTTATATTTTAACTTTTTGAAAACTTTTTTTTTATTTTGAAAGAGAGAGAGAAGGAATATGTGAGTTGGGGACAGGCATGGAGAGAGGGGGACAGATAGATGTTCCACACTGTCAGCAGCGAGACCATTGCGGGGCTTGAACTCAGAAACTGTGAGATCATGGCCTGAGCCGCAATCAAGAGTCAGATGCTCAACTGAGTAAGCCACCCAGGTACCTCTAGATGGAGTTGATATTTTTCAGAAGTTTTAGGTTCACAGCAAAGTGGAAGGGAAAATACAGTGATTTCTCATTGACCGCTGCTCTCACACCTGCATTGCTTTCCCACATCAGGAAGACCTGTCTGCCTGAGCAGAATATTGGTTGCAGTTGAGGAAGTTAGAGTGGTATATCATAATTACCCTAAGACTCTAGTTCACACTATGGTTCAGTCTTGGTGGTTTCCATTTTGTAGGTACAGACAAAGTTATAAGACGTGTTTTCACCATTATCGTAACATACAGGGTAGTTTCTGTGCCCTAAAAATCGCTGTTCTACCGATCCATCCCTCCTACTCCCCCAAACTCTGGCAACCACGAATCCTTTATTGTCTCTAGTTTTGCCTATTCCAGAAAGCCATCGAGTTAGAATCGTAAAATAAGTAGCTTTTTCAGATTGTGTTCTTGCACTTCGTTGTAGAAGAACCGTTAGTAACTGTTGATGTCTACTGAGGATGCACTAAGTGACTACTACACATCTACATTTTTTCCATACTGTTTGATAGAGAGATTGATAGTTCATTTGTTTGTGGGGTTATTTATTTATTTGAGAGATGCATCATTTTCTATTTTTTTTATTTTTCATTTCATAAGAATTTTTAAATGTTTATTTATTTGAGAGCGAGACCTAGTGTGAGCGTGGGAAGGGTAGAGGGGGAGACAGAACCCAAAGCAGGCTCCAGGCTCTGAGCTGTCAGCACAGAGCTCAGGCACAACTCGAGTTCACCACTGTGAAATCATGACCTGTGTCGGAATCAAGAGTCGGATGTTTGGGGCGCCTGGGTGGCTTAGTCGTTTGAGCGTCCGAGTCTCGGTTAGGTCATGATCTCGTGGTTCGTGGGTTCGAGCCCCGCGTCGTGATCTGTGCTGACTGCCAGCTCAGAGCCTAGAGCCTATATCAGAGTCCGTGTCTCCCTCTCTCTTTGCCCCTCACCTGCTCCTACTCATGCTCCAACTGTCGATTTCGACTCAAGTCATGATGTCAGGGCCCTGGAATCGAGCCCCACATCGGGCTCCATGCTGACAATGGGGAGCCTGCGTGGGATTCTCTCTTCCTCCCCCTTCTTCAGTCCCTCCCCTGTCATGCTCTCTAACTCTCTCAACAAATGAAGTGAGCCCAATAAAGTGGCATCCCAATAGAATCAGTTTACCTAGTTTCGAGGGATACAGTGAAACCTGTACTAAAATATACAGACCAGTGAGACGCTACTGAGGTCATTAAAAAGTAAAATATTTATTCCAGAATGATCTTAGAGACTGGTTACCGAAACCTCTCAATTAAAGGTGTAGGAAATTGAGGACCTGGAAGGTAGAGAAAAGCTGCAGGGAAGGATTCAGGGCGCAGCTGTGGCTCATATCCTGGCCTTTTGAGATCCTAAAATGATACGATTTCTCCCACTATTCTTGTAATTCCCTTTCTTCTCAATAAGAAATATGGGAAAATAAATGATGCAAATTCTTCTTTTGGTTTAATTTTCTTAACTAAAAGTTACTATGCATCAGGCATATTAAAATAAGTTTGTTGACAATGCAAAACAAGAGCTCCTTACATAGTTTTATCATTTTACTTATTGTTTTATCTTAATTGTTTTGTTTTCCTCTTTTGAGAGAGAGACAGAGAGAGAGAGAGAGACAGAGAGACAGAGAGACAAAGAGACAGGGAGACAGATACCAAGCAGGAGAGGGACATAAGGGAAAGAGGACCCCAAGTGTGCTCTGTGCTGACAGCACAGAACCCCATGTGGGGCTTGAACGCCCGAGCCATGAAATCAGGACCCGAGCCAAAGGTGAATGCTTAGCCCACTGAGCCGCCCATGTGCCCCAGTTTTACCATTTTAATGTAATAACCTGAACCATGTCTTTTCCTCCCGTCCCTCCAGAAATACACTAAAGATATTCAAGAAAAAAACTAAGGATCAAACAAAGAAGGACTAAGAGGACAAAGAGCAGGAAGATGATCCCAAAATGACATCTGAAATCTGGAGGACAGAAAGATTGTGGCAGATGACAGATACTTAGCCAGAGTTTAAAGTAGGCATTGTATACAGAGCAAACCACCCCTAGAATCACAGAACAACTAGGGAGTTTTCGGCAGCAGAACTCTCTGGAACTGGGTTACAGACCCCTTCCCCTGGCTCCGAAGTCATAGAACAACTTTCCCCACTCAGGATAAAACCAGAATTTTCCTGTCTAGAGAGCCTTAGCAAGGGAGATAGGCAATTGAGAAACACGTGGTTCCCACTGAGGCTATGGAACCATACAGAAGGAGATTACAGCCACTTCGTTCTGGGGCACCTGGGTGTCTCCGTCTATTGAGTTTCTGACTCTTGATTGCTGGCAGCTGAACCGGGCTCTCCGGATGGCAAGGACGGCAAGGAAGTGGAAATATTTGCAGCTCCTGCCATGAGAAATGATAACTGGGATCTCCTTCTGCTACCATTGGCTCATGTTGGGGATAAGCCTGCTGGGATTGACCAGGCCTCACAATATTCCATATCAGACCCATATTCTGAATCCAGATTCCTCATAAGGAAAAGCATATTCCTGCCTATACAAAATAGATTTTGGATAAAAGCTCTATGGGCAATTGTCAAAAGGCTCTTCCTATGGGCCTTGCAGACACAAGGCTTACATACTAAAGAGGTTAGGAACACCACAGTTACAATTGAGCCTGACCCCGAGACAAAGAGCCTATTGTGGGGTTAAGAGCAGAACACAGCTACTACATATATCTTTCCTAATTGATAAAGCATAGCCGTCCCTTCCTCAAGGCCTACATTCCACAAACACCCTCCCGTACACTGGCAGCAGGGCTGAGGAGAGATAAAATAGCCAAAACATAAACCCAGGTGCCAAGACTGACACATTTGAGGTCCCCATGTTAGTTTCCACAAAGAAACTAATTCAGAAACATTTAGCCTCTTGAGAGCCAGACAGTATAACTCCTAGCTTATCTATATACAATTGAACTTGTATGGTAGCCTGTTTTTCACTAAGAACATTCTGTTATTTTCTTTGTCGGAATCATTCTGCAATTGATATCATGAAAGGCCTCCCATTGTAAGAAATTCTTTTCTCTGACCTCATGTTGTTGCTTACTTTTTAAATAAAGATACCAAACCCGACAGGACAGAGATGCCTGCCTGGTGATCAGAAAGAATCTCGGGGCTCTCTCACTCTCTCTCTCGCCGACACCGTCCATCCTTTGGGAGCCCTGTAGCTGCCGGAGCCGGCCCCCGGCACTTGATTTCATCTCAGGTCATAGGCCCAGGGTCGTGAGATCAAGCCCAGCGTCAGGCTCTCTGTTGTCAATGTGAAGCTGCTGGAGATTCTCGCTCTCTCTCTCAAACTAAATTTTAAAAAAGGAAAGAAAATTCTTCCAAACAAATGGTGAGGTGCTATAGCCTTCCTCTATTTGATCTGAGAACATTGGCAGCCAGAGGTATGCCCCTTAGGGATTACAGGGAATACGCTCTCTCTATGGAACTTATCCAGCCTCAGAGAAATACTTAAAGAAACTGAGTTGGGTATTTGACAATTAAAAAAAAAGTATAGCCATAATATTCTACAATGAAGTCTGGTAATGTATAAGCAACACCATGTGCAGAAACTTTTAATAAACTATTGTGGTGACCTATGCTTTTCTGCGAAGAATACAAAAAAAAATTGATTCAAGGAAGTTGAAGACTAGCAAGAATCAGAAGAAAAGTGTTTTGAAAAAGTGGCTTAAGGGCTTCAGAAAAGAAGGAAAACTATTAGAGCAATAATATTAAGTGGTACAGAAACCTGTAAGAAACAAAACACAGGATTATGAAAAAGAATGTGTTCAAGTTCAAAACCTCATGGTGAAAACATACTATTTAAATAAACTATTTGGAACATAAAATAGAAAAGATGCCTAATGCCTGTATTCATTTGTTTTTCTTTTAGCACTATTTAAGGAACTACTATTCTTTATTTGGTGCTGGATAAAAAGTAGTGAAGAGACAGAATTTCTTTAAGGAGATTTTATTCTAGTAGGAAAGAGATGACCAAGGTAAAGAAGTGAAATAGTGTAAGGTAGTGTTACTAACTAAGGAGAAAAAACAGGAAGGGGGATATGAGATTTGGGAAGAGGACTGAAGTTGTAGAGTGAGTAGCAAAGGGAGAGAATGTTAAGCAGGCTCCAGACCCGGCACAGAGCCTGCCTGATGCAGGGCTTGATCTCAGGACCATGATAGAATGACCAGAGCCAAAATCAAGCATCAGATGCTTATCTGACTAAGCCGCCCAGCCACCCCCAGAGTTCTGATTTAACCCCAAAAGGCACCAACAGCTCCAGGGTCTCAGACTTCAGAGAAGAATACATTCCAACGTATAAGGAAGTATTTGGTTAACCTCGAGGGGGACTGGATACTATAAATGATACTTTTGGGAATCTCTATAAAATCAAATTTTACACCTTTTGGAAATAGTTTCAAGAAAACACTTATATTTCCAAACCATTTATTATCACGTGGGTATTTAATTTTGGTAATCGTTGCGGACGAAATGACACAAAGGACAAGACACACACAAAAGACAGACAGAGACACAACTCCGGTCCAGAGGAACAATTCTACGCAAGCCCCTCTTGCGGTTTATTTTATACCCCGGTAACTGGATACAAACTGAAATCTACAAGATGCATTCCTTTACCAATAAAGGGCAAGTAGCCAAACACATTTCAAGGACAGGGGAGAGCAAAGGGAGGGAGCGAACACAACATGTTTACTAAAAGGCCTGCCCACAACTCCAGCCTTCTCCTTATTTCTAAGGAGGGCATATTCCCTCGTTTGCGAGTGAACCATTAAACTTGGATATTGTGTGCAGGCCTCCTGGCAGAGCATCCTGTTTGCAGGCATGCTTTGCCCAGGCAGGGAGCCCCGTGTGCAGGCACATCCCCGCGTCCTTAACCACGCTTTCTTCGCTTTCACTGTCGGGCTCCCACATCTCCCCCTTTTTTCTGAGAAGCGGTAGCAAACTGTAAGGCAGCGAGAACGCGTTGTCTATCTTTTTTAGTTGTTGCTTTCTTCGCCAGCACCGGAAGACTAAAATACTAACACAGCATAAAAGTATTATGAAGAAAGTGTTCACGAGAACAGTTCGAATTAGGGCAGACACATGTCCAAGAGGGTTCAAATTATTCAACCCTTTCTGTAAACCCCTTAACAGATCGGACCCAGTAATGTCAGGTAGTGTGTTGCTAAATGTAGACAAAATTTGCTGGTCTAACTCCATCATTTCCTTAGTGAGGTTTGGAAGCCCTGTTAATGACCATTTCACCTTTTCCCAACCTTCACTCATGTTAAAAGACACAGATGTGATACATGATTGAGAGGAGTTCCAAACATATTTGAATACACTTTTTGTGGATAAGACAGTTAATTGATCCCCAAGCCATGAAACAGTATGTTGAAGACTGAATACATCAGTTGCAAGTTGTGCATCCAGATCTCGTTGTTGTTGCCATAATCAATGAGAGTCTTTATGCCACTCCCGTACAAAGTCTGTTTAGAATCCTTAATTCAAAGCAATTCCAGCCATGGCCGCGGTTGCAGTCACTGCAGCCACTGCATGAACTGAAGCTATGATTAGTCCAAGCATGCGTCGGGACCGGTGAAGCAAGGTTTGTATAGCAGTCACCAAATGAGATATAGCAAAAGAGTCCAATCAAGGTCTTGTCAAATTTACAGGTAACCATACTTCAGTTCGAGATTTCACAATCACCAATGAAAAATTAGAGTTATTGATTTGTGTTTCAAAACTTTTCCACCATGACTGATTTACACATTGTGTGAAATTACAATGATTACATAATATAGATCCCTCTGTAGCATTCCAAGTCCAATTCCCATACAACAATGGAAAGGGGTATTTTAGACAAGCCGTAGCAGAATTGGATTTGTTAATATGCAAGTTAACATGAAAGGGACCTGAACTGTCAGTCATATTCATGACCTTAAAGGGCCAATGACTTCGGCATCTTTCCCTTTCCAAAGATTCTAGAGAAGGAATAAATAATTAGAAGGGCATAACGGTATAAATGTATCAGGATGGTGACTCATCGGCGTCGTAGAGGTGTTGACTCCCCTGGTGGAAACAAGCACAGAAAAGACAGCAGGATGATAATTATTATATGTTATCCCCCAGGTATTATAAGAGTGATGATTATGCTTTCTTGTAAGAGGCAAAAGGGATGTCCTCCGATGCACAGGGGGAGACCCTCCACTGCAACAGTAACATTACTTATGTTATATTGATTATTATGATGATGCAAATTCTTAATTCCTCCACACGCGGGTGGTGGGCAGAATGCAGATTCATTGGTGCATACCTGTACTTCAGGTTCACCCCAAGAGACAGCTCTCACAAGAGGAGGATTAGGAACATAAGCCCAATAAGTATATTCTATAGCTGGTGCATACATTCCCTGACAGGTAACCACAGCCATCTTATCCTCTTCTTTCCTTCAAAAATGCAATTCTGCTTCTGAGAGATTTTCTTTGCTCCAAATATTCAGACAATTTAAAGTTAGTAAGGTTTTATTCAAGATGTCTTTTGGTTTCTTAAATCTCTCCTGCTCCCCCTTTTTTATTTTTTCAATATGCTCGCGTAAAGTACGATGAGCTCTTTCAATGATAGCTTGTCCTTGACTATTATAAGGGATGCCAAAAGTATGAATTACATGATATTGGGATAAAAAATGAGCTAATTTTGCAGAGTGGTAAGTGGGTGCATTATCAGATTTCAATTCAATTGGGACCCCCATAACTGCAAAACAAAATAATAAATTAGTTATAACAGTGNAAACTAAGTATAGCTCCCAGCTCAGCCGGCTGCACAGAGCAAAACGAATGGGGAAGGCAGAAGAGGCAAGTTGACAGCAGGAGGCAGAGAAAGAGAATTAGCTGTTTTACATTTTGTGAGCTTAGACAGTGAAGACTTAAAGTTTGTTAGGCAGTCTCTATCAGTCTGGAGAAGACAAGGAACTTCCCCGAAACAAAAGGAGTTTCGGCAGCTGCTTGGGAATATTCCTTAAAGTCCCCATCTTGAGGTAAACAAGCCACAGTTGGCTTCAATTATAGCCATTAATCTGGGAAAAAGAATGAGTGAGAAGCCCTCAACATTTACTAGAAAGAGGAACAGAGAACAGGAGAGAGTTAACATCCCCCTCAGTCTAAATTTATTTCAGGCAGACCAATAAGGTCCCCTTTATGAGGTTTTTCCGGATATTGGTTGGGCACTCTTGTAGTGAGGCAATGTGACAAAGACAGACAAGGGGTTGGGGGTGCCCTCTCTAATGAGGAGACCAGTCAGATGTCAGTTTGGTCGTGTCCCAAAAGAACTTCAGGGATGCTTAGCTGTAGTGGTCTCAGCTTTGGAAACTATTCCGATGCCACCATAGACTGTATGCGGTTTACCACAAAATCGCAGACACAGTCAGACTCCAGAGGCTTTTTGGGACCTTAAGGGTGCCCACCCGCGGAGCCACAGAATAAAACCCAGCAGGCAAGCCAGACCGAATTGCATATTCACATCTATATCTATATATATCTATATATCTATATATCTATATATATATACTAGAGGTTACTGTATTCTCTCTCACAGAAATTCTACAGATAAGACTGACAATGACAATGACAAGTAGGACAAAACAGATACAGAAGTGGCCACAAAACAGGTTGATGAGTTTGCTGAAGGGCCAACCGACGTTTCGGTGTGCCCTGCGGGAGGGAAATAGCAGCGTCCAGCTTTTCATTTAATCCCCCACACAGAAGCACATGTGCATTTAAGGATCCAGACGATAAGATGATTTACCTCATTTTTTCTTTTTTTTCTTTTTTTAAATTTTTTTAATGTTTTATTTATTTCTAGGAGAGAGAGAGAGAGAGAGAGAGAGAGAGAGACAACGTGAGCCGGGGAGGGTCAGAGAGAGAGGGAGTCACAGACCGAAACAGGCTCCAGGTTCTGAGCTGGCAGTCAGCACAGAGCCCGACGCGGGGCTCGAACCCACGAACCGCGAGATCATGACCTAAGCGAATATCGGACGCTTAACCGACTAAGCCACCCAGGCGCCCCTACCTCATTTTTTCTTAATAACAAAAATGGGAGTGCTCGAGGATCTTTAGCAGTGGCCACTAGTTTTCCGACGGAATGGTTACAGAAGCCCCCATGGGAGAGAAAAGATAAGTATTTGTGCTATACGTTCTCCAGCCAACAGTTAAAGTGGAATAGAAGTAGAAACCATGATTAAAATTTCTCCAACAAAATCAGAGTCTATAACTCCAGGAATTATGGTTAGGCCTCTTAAAGCTGCACTGCTGCGGCCCAATATTAAGACAAAGGTGCCTTTAGGCAATGGGCCAAACATGTTTGTTCTTAATTTATAAATGCCACCTCCCTGAGACAAAAGAACATTTTCAGCGAGAGGTAAATCAGCAGCCGCACTCCCTGAGGTTGCAGAGAGTAAGTCTGACACCCTTAAAGATTTAGCTGTTCCTGATGTTGCAGTCAGCTCTAAGGGTTGTTGGAAAACAAAGGGGTTCCTTGACGAGTGGGAGGCGCAGCCAATTGAGTCCTCGGCATTGTTCTTGGGCCACGGGACTGAGGTCCGCTAAGTAGTTTCCCNAGTTGTTGGAAAACAAAGGGGTTCCTTGACGAGTGGGAGGCACAGCCAATTGAGTCCTCGGCATTGTTCTTGGGCCACGGGACTGAGGTCCGCTAAGTAGTTTCCCGAATGTGGGTTGCCAAAAGGATTGCCGTAGTTATCAGTTTTAGAACGACATTCATTGGTCCAATGAAGCCCCTTGCCGCATCGGCGGCAAATCCCAGAGGGATTATTTCGTTTTGAATCTCCTCGATTTGCCCTCAAATTTCTGCAATCCTTTTTCATATATCCAGGCTTCCCACAATGGTAACAATGGCTGCCCTTAGAGGGCTTCCTAGCCTGAGCCAAAGCAGTAGCAAAAACAGCAGCATTATGTTCAGTTCCTCCCATTCCTGAACATGCTCTAATATATTCAGCTATAGAAGCTCCCTGCCCTTTTAAAGGGCCCAAAACACGTTTACATTCTGAGTTTGCATTTTCAAAAGCAAGTGTCTGCAAAAGTATCTCTGAGATTTCATCACGTCCAACAGCCCGCTCAACAGCCACCCGCAATCTAGCAAGAAAATCAGTATAGGGTTCATTGGGTCCTTGTAAAATTTTTTGTAAAAGAAGGCTGACCGTGGCCAGTAGGTACAACACGGCGCCACGCCCTAAGACATACCTGGCGCACCTGCTGTAAATCCTGGTCGGAAAATTGAGTCTGATCTCTCAAGGCTCGAAATTGTCCCTGTCCCATCAATTTATCCTCCAGGAGACCAGGAGGGTTCTGTCCCTCATTAACTTGAGCCTGCTTTAGGGCTTCCTCTTCCCACCAACTCCTTAATTGCAGAATGCAATGCAAGTGCTTGAGTGATAGCACTATATAGAGTCCCCAATTTCAAAGGGATTATGTTACCCTTCTGATGCCGTTGCCGTAATTCCTTCTGTATTATTTTCCATTCCTTTAAGTTTAATTGTACTTTGGGTTGGCACTTAAACCCATAACAATGCTGCTCCACAAGGCGAAATAACTCAGATAAATGGCGACTAGATACCTTCACCCCGATGGAGTGGAGAAGTCCTTTGACTAACTCCATGTATTGAGCCTTTGCTGATGGGGAATTCCCCATAATTTTCCCGAAAGTTCTCCTGCCTTGGACCTACAATCCCCGAGGGGTACTCACCCCTTCGGTTTCGTTCGCCCTCTGCCCCGCGTTTGGACGCCAGATGTTGCGGACGAAATGACACAAAGGACAAGACACACACAAAAGACAGACAGAGACACAACTCCGGCCAGAGGAACAATTCTACGCAAGCCCCTCTTGCGGTTTATTTTATACACCCGTAACTGGATACAAACTGAAATCTACAAGATGCATTCCTTTACCAATGAAGGGCAAGTAGCCAAACACATTTAAAGGACAGGGGGGAGCAAAGGGAGGAAGCGAGCATTACATATTTACTAAGAGGCCTGCCCACAACTCCAGCCTTCTCCTTACTTCTTAGGAGGGCATGTTCCCTCATTTGGGAGCGGACCATTTAACTTGGATATTGTGTGCAGGCCTCCTGGCAAAGCATCCTGTTTGCAGGCATGCTTTGCACAGGCAGGGAGCCCCGTGTGCAGGCACATCCCTGCGTCCCTAACCACACTTTCTTGTGGTCACTGTCAGGCTCCCACATTAATTAATGAAACTTTTATATATCTTTATGATCTTTTTAAAATAGATATTCAAGGGGCACATGGGTGGCTTAGTCGGTTAGGCGTCCGACTTTCGCTTAGGTCATGATCTCGCGTTTCGTGGGTTCGAGCCCTGCGTCGGGCTTTGTGCTGACTGCCAGCTCAGAGCCTGGAGCCTATTCCAGAGTCTCTGTCTCCCTCTCTCTATGACCATCCCCTGCTCACGCTGTCTCTCTCTCTCTCTCTCCTAGAAATAGATAAAAATTAAAAACAAAAAGTCTCCAGAGAATTAGTTTTCCAATTTTAAGTTCTTACCTATCACTAATATAGAAATTACTTTCCCATGGTTGGTTGAAGCCTCTGTAAAGACATCTTTAAGAAGAACATAATAAATCTTCAACGAACAAACACTATCATCCTGCATTGTCCTGCACATCCACTGCCTAACATACCCCAATTCCATCAACAAGCCCAAGATTCTGGCAAATTATAAGCATCATCTGGCACGGTATTAATGACTATTACTACTGTGAGACAGTTTGCCTTCTAATTCCTTAATGGGAAGGCCAAATAATATGTTTTAATCAACTGATGAATGGCACATTGCATTTCATGTAACACAGGCTTATGAGGTAGCATTAAAGGCTAGGTACAATGTGATTCCACAAAATTTTATTCTCTGCAATGAAAGGAATACAGGAAAATAGCTGGTTCCATCGGAAAGAAGGTTATTTATGATAGAAAGAACAAGAAACTAAGGGGGAACAAAATTATCTGAAGACTATTCATGCTTCCTATTAAACAGAAGAGGTACAAGTAACATGTTTACTCTAATCTTAGTGACAACGAGGTTACAGAACATTAAAAAATAAGGGGAAAACAATGTTTTGATAAACACTTCCACAAGGAACAAAAGATTTAACCTTAATTGGCAATTCACGGGATACAATGATAGAACATTTTGACTACTGATTCAATGTATTACTAGATTGATTAAATCTCAAATATCTTAAAATAACTTCTAATCACCTAAACCACAGAAATACTTCTGAAGGACTCTCATTCTGCAAAGGCCAAAAGGGAGACCTGTGCAAAAAACGCAGACATCATCGTGTATCTGAAGCGAACGTGGCCCCGACCATGCACAGATGGGCTGACACAGCACACTATATCCCACCCAGATCCCTTCTCTGTATTCAAGTAAGTGCTGTATGAGTAAGACACGTAATGACTCCTCCGGGTCCCACCCTCCGATTTTGTAAATCCCGAATGAAAACAACTTCTGACCTTTCATGAGTCATAGGACCATGACTTCAAGGGACTACCTTTTTTCACCTGAGTCTGCCAACCCTCCTGACAGGTTTTCGGAGAAACAGAACTCGGATTCTCTTCACGTCTTTCTCACCTACACAACCTTTGAGGAATGAAACCAAAATTAGAATGGTTCTCTCTTCGTTCAAGAAGAAACACAGTCTATTTAGAGTCTTCATAGGAGAGGTTCGCCAAGACTGTTGAACTCTACGGATGAAAAAACAGAAAGTTTGGCCAGGAAATGGAAATATTCTAATAATGAAGAACTACATGTTAAGAACAGTACTTACTACAGTGGGATGCTATCATTTTGAGTTTGTATTCCATCTATAATTAGTAGGAGTCATATAATCTATCATTCCTTTCATAATGTCCTTCTTGCCTTCTCCATTTTAAGAACTATATAAAATCCAGTTCAGATCAAATCTTTCTTGAGAAAATTTCCTTGAGTCTCTAGTTTATCATACTCCTTTCTAGGACTTCGAACAGAAACTAGACTAGAATCGTCGTGAAGATAAATGCCATGTGTTTGATTCGACATGGTATCTCTTGAGTGTTTAGCTAAGGCAAAAGTTACCTGAGTTTCCTTCTCGTCCCCAGAAGTCTTAAAATCACTTGAAGGCTAATCACCATCCGCACCCTCTAAACTGGTCCAATTCCACAAGCAGACAGAAGGGGATTCAGGCTCAAGAGACATCTGTGTCTCTTCTCCAGACAAGCTCATTCACAGCGGTAAGTGGTGAGGGAGAGTAGGGGATGAGGGGGATTCAGGCATGGTGGTGAGGCAGCATGGGAGCCAAAAATTGGGATTGAGCTCCTTTGCTCAGCAATGGCTATGATCGACCCCTCTCGCAAGGACTCCCCAGGGTCTCTGTTTCTTGTTAGGGGGTAAAAATATACCACGTCACATCCCTGTATTCTTTGGTAGAAGCTCTTAAAGAATCTGAATGGGAAGATTACAAATCTAAGAGAAAATTAGAAGTATATATAAAGAAGAGTCTGTGAAGTCTTAATTTGACCATCTCTAGCACTGGGGTTCCCAGGGAATGGTGAAAATAGATTTTATTATTCTAAACATTATCTGTCTATCTATCTATCTATCTATCTATCTATCTATCTATCTATCTATCTATCTTTCTATCTATCTATCTATCTATCTATCTATCTATCTATCTATCTATCTATCTATCTTTCTATCTATGTATCTATCTATGTATCTATCTATGTATCTATGTATCTATGTATCTATGTATCTATGTATCTATCTATCTATCTATCTATCTATCTATCTATCTATGTACCTATCTATCTATCCACCCACCCACCCATCGATGCGTCCATCCATGCATCCATTCATCTGCCCTTCCTCACCGTGTGTGTGTGTGTGTGTGTGTGTGTGTGTGTGTGTATAGATAGAAAGCTATCCATATGTGAGTAGATAGATATAGATGCAGAGGTCTTTATATGAGGTGGATCCCACATTCCTTGAGTGCACAATTTCCCATTAAGAAAATAAAGCTAATAATATCCAACATTAGTGACTGCAAACTGTTTTGAGGCATGGTTCTTCCTCAGCGTCAGTATTGTCTACACATCTCCAGAAATATCACGTACAAGGTATTCAATATCAAGGGCATCCATCATAAACACAATTTTAATCATTATTATTTACTTCTATTTCGAGTAAGTGACATTTTCAAGGGTCAACTCCCCTTAAAGTTATCGAGTTTACAACCAGAAAGTCACCTCCATTTATTGGAGAGCACGTCTCATGTTTGGTAATGATCTGTGACTTATAAGGTCTACTAAGTGTGTGTCTTGTGAATTGACAAACTCTGGAAAATGCCACATCTCAGTGTTTGGTTTGCTTTGGTTTGCTTTGGTTTTAGGACCCCAGAAAACACCACCTCACTGTGTTGGGTTTTGTGTGTGTGTTTGTGTGTGTGTGTGTGTGTGTGTGTGTGTGTGTGTGCTTATTCCATTCCCCAGAAGACAGGAAAGGTCAGGAGGATTTGCCTCCCCCTGAGTCATGTGTGGTGGTCCCTGGATCCAGCCATGCAGTGGATGAAAATCCTCTGCCGCACAATTCTTTTCCTGGACCTCCTCTGCAAACACGCTCATTTCTGCTGATGGGGAAGGTAAGGAAAACAACAGGTGGGTTCTGAGTACGGACAGGAGGTAGAGCTGTGCTGCTTGTCCCAAGCCCTACTTATTTGACTCTCCCCTCAAACGCAGAAAAGGGTTTCAGGGCAGAGGCTCTGGACTGAAGCCCCTGTAGAGGAACAGAGAGAGGGAGCGATAAGATAAGACACAGCTCCTCAGATGAACACTGGGACATCTGTGCGTCCCGTAGAGCACAGTGCTGGTGTGGGCATTTCTTCAGAACCTTCCCCCTCAGATGAGCATGAGCTCGGATCCTCACACACACTCCCTCATCTGTATCCCTTCCCGCCAGGTATCGTCCCGTTTCTCCTTCCTTTGACTTGTTCTCCCAAACTTACTGCCTTCAGTCCTCATTAATCTTCCTGTGTTCTAGTAGCATGGTGTCGGTACGCCCCGGTACCTTCCTTCCTTCACACAGACTCACCCACTTACACACTAATCCCGTAAGTAAATTATTTCCTCTCACACAGACAATCTTTTTGCACTCCCTCATGCAAACTGCAGGAAACTCATAGACCATGGAGGGGATGCACTTTCACATACTGCCTTTCTGGTCCTGATGCCGCTTGACCCACAAGAACGTCACCCCCTCCAGGACCCACACATCTGAGAGCCTAGTTCACTTCTGCTAACACTTGACGTCATATTGGCTCAATAGCAAGAACAGGCAATGCTCCTGTACTTGTTCACACGTACCGTCGCACCGTGGAACACATAGGCACACATTCATCCGCCATTGTCTTTTATCAGTGTGGAAAACACTCACCGGGGATGTCCCCCAACCCACAGACAACTCCACAAGACGCCCATCTTCCCAGTAACACCAGCTGCACACCTGCAAGAAAACATACCACTCCCCACATTCTGAATGTCACATGTGTATATGCTTCTGCTCCCCGTATCCAAGTAGGAATGGTCCTGCGGCCATCTTAAGTCCTCCCGACATCACGTACATATGCTACCTATGTTTGGAATGTTCTTGCCTAGAAATCCTTCAGTGCCATCCAGAAATAACCTGTTTTGTATTGCAAGATACTTTGGAGAGTTCTCCCGCCTTTCCACTAGCCTGCTTCCCCTTCCATCCCATCGGGAAGACTAAACCCGCTTTATCCTCCGAACACCCCAAAGGAGAGAGGCTCATGAAAATATACTACATGCGTGTCCACCGGAACAGGGGGGTGGCTGTCCTGTGTGAGGGCGAGAATGGACTGGAGCCGGCCTCAAAGAAGAGAAAAATGGAAGAACTGACCATTTCTGAAATAAGCTCTACAAAATCTGGTCTCTCTTGTACATATACAGAAGGACTCTTGACTGACAGTGACTCCAGCTGGAACAACGAAGCCCAGGAGGAAAGGGAGGAGGTTGATTGCCCAGTAGAGCTTCCACCTAAAGAAGGATGTACCAGGGCCAAGACGCCCGAATGGCTGGTGACCCCAGAAAGCGGCATCAGGTGCATGGCCTGCTGCCGGGTCTTCCGCACCTTAGGGGCCATCAAGCAGCATGTGAAGAATGGGGTCGGTGAGGGCTTTAGCTGCCGCGTTTTCCACGTTGCAATGACTTGGATGGAGAGCAAGCAGAAAACGGTCGAGAGGAAGACGGAGGAGGAAGAAGAAGGAGGGCAGGAAGATAACTCACAGGTGCCAGAAGAAAAAAACATTCTGGCTTAAAGAATTCTTCAAGAGATTACTTTTCGGCCGCTTTCGAGGGAGGAAGTAGAATAGACCACACTCTGCTGAGGTGGCTTTATCCTGTACAAACAACCCCAGTCCCCAAGGTTTTTTATTGAGACCCATCCCGTCCTCTCCGCTACCACCCCACCACCAGGAGGAGGAGAGAGCCATTTTCAGGTCTACCCAGTGTTCTCCCAAGAAGGGGTGAACATGCTTTCCCTAACATGCCCGCCCACAGTTACTTGCCTAGGGCACCCTACTGATTATGGAGACAGGAAAAGCTAATGCACCATGGAAACCAAAAGCAGAGAAAACCCACCCTTTTGGCTTTCATGTGCCTGTGCACATGCAAGTGTACACACACTTCTTTTATGTTGAAAGTAGAAAGGATGGAACGTGTAACAAACCATCAGAGACCATCAAACATATGCACCCAAGGGTGTTCCCAAAATCGTACTACTATCAAGGCTCATAGTTTTAGAAACCTAAAAGCTACCATTTTTTGAGGAAGATAATTTGCATGTTGAATTTTTTGCATGGCACTTGACACTTTATTGTACATTTTCAAAGATAAATTTTCAGTTTTCTTTGTCATCTGCCATCTTCAATCAGAGGGACACATAACTACAAAATAATTTAAAAAGGGTTCGTCACAGTTCATGAGACCATATAAGGGAAATTCAAACAGTGCCACTTTCAGACGGTGGTGTGCATAATTTGTAGCTTTTGTACATCTGATAGTATTCAAACTGAAAAGTGCCCTATGTATGTATATACATATAGGTGTCCCAAATCCCATAGGGCAGTTCTCAGTTTTAATAATATCGAAAAGTGCAACAAAAGCTACTAATTATAAACACCACCATCTGAAAGTGGCACTATTTGAATGTCCCTCCGATGGCCTCATGAACTGTGAACTGTCACTAGCACTTTTTACATTTGTGTGTGCGTGTGTGTCTCTCTGAATGAAGATGGTAGATGGCAAAGGAAATGAAAATGTATCTTTGAAATTGTACAATGAATGTGTTCAGTGCCATGCAAATAGAGAACACACACATGTTTCTTATATATGATATATATGCATATATGCATAGAAACACATGGACATATATGCATGTATATATCATCTCTATATCCATGATTATCTTGAAACTATTTTTTATCTTCATCGCCCGTATGGCTATGTACGTATAAGAAGTGTCGTGTACCTCAGTGTCCTAGAAGAGATCGATTATAGTTGCTTTTGGTTTCATCTGCCTGGTTCTTTTTCCCACTTCCTTTGATAAGAGGCTTTACTTTCTGTCCACAAATATATAGGCAAGTAAGTCAGACTTCCCTTAAGGAAGCGAAGTCCTTAATTCACTACTTGGCTTCCATGAGTCACCCTCGGAAGAATCATCAGTCTGGGTTGGAGACATCTGTACCAATAGCTTGGACAATGAAAATAGAGGAGCTAGAGACTGGGCAGTTGGGAATCTTTTGTCTGCAACTCAAGAAGGATCTAGGAGCCTCTACGACTGGCCTTTCTTCAGTTCCTCCTTTTTGGAAGACCTGGCTGTTTGAACTATTAGTTTAATATGCTAAGCATCCCCACTACCCCTTCAATAAAGTCTTGTTTGGTCCCATGAGCCTGAGTCATTTACTTTGTTTGTCACCTAATGTACCTTAATGGATGACAATTAGCTTGACCATGATCATTTCTTCCATGTCAATAGTTGAACCCACATGGCCAAAAAATCACTCCTACAGTATCCTATCCTTCTGATTTTATACTTTAACAGGAAGGGATACGCTTCTACTCCAGATGTACACTTGATTTATTAGAAAAGTGCATGACAAAAATATAGGTTTATATAAACAACTGGGCTTCAGATTTCCTCAAAGTGGACTAAATTTCTAACCACCACTTAGCTAATGGCTATGCTGAGTCAGTGCTGTCGTTTCAAAAATGGAGATCATTTCATGTGTCTGTCGGCCACCTGGATGTCCTCTTTGGAGGTCTGTTCATGTCTTCCGCCCATCTATTCACTGGCTTCTTTGCTTTATGGTGTGGAGTTTGCAGAGAATCTTATAGATTTTGGATAGTAGCCCTTGATCTGATGGGTCATTTGCAACTCTCTTTTCCCATTCCGTCAGCTGCCTCTTCGTTTGATGGATTGTTTCCTTTGCCGTGCAGAAGCTTTGGATCTTGATGAGGTCCCAATAGTTCATTTTTGTTCGGATTCCCTTGCCTGTGGGGATGGGTCAAGGAATTTACCCAAGGGATATAGGAGTGCTGATGCCTAGGGGCACATTTCCCCAATGTGCATAGCAATAATGGCCAAACCATGGACGGAGACTAAGTGTCCATCAACTGACAAATGGATCAAGAAGATGTGGCTCATCTATAGAATGGAATCCTACAGGGCAATGAGAAAGGATGAAATCTGGCTATTGGTAGCACCATGGATGGAATCTGAGGGTGTTATGCTCAACGATAGAAGTCGTGTAGAGAAGGACAGGATACCATATGTTTGCAGGTATAGGTGGGTTAGGAGGAACTTAATGGAGGACCATGGGGGAGAAGAAGGGGAACAATCGATGGAGACGGGGAGGGAGGGAAACCAAGAGAGACTCTTGAATGCTGAGAACAAACTGAGGGATGGTGAGGGAGAGGGGAAGGGGGGTGATGGGCATGGAGGAGGGCACTTGTGGGGATGAGCACTGGGTTTTCTATGGAAAACAACTGACAAGAAACTATTTAAGAAATAAATGGATATCATAATACCTAAAGTAATAGCAATTGTGAGGACAGGAAGATCCAGGAAAAAGCACCCAACTTTGGTATTGAAAATGAACCGCCATACACTTTAGGTAATTGTTTTCTTTACCTTTGATGATCAGTGGTTCGACTTTGATGTGTCTGGGTAGGAATTTGTTGGTGTTGTTTATATCGTTTAAGATATGCTGAGCTTCTTAAGAACGTTGAATTATTTTTTGAAGTTTAATTTTTCCTTTTTGAGAGAAGGAGAGTGGGGGAGGTGCAGAGCAATAGGGAGAGAGAGAGGGAGAGAATCCCAAGCAGTCTCCCTGACTTTGGGCTCATATCCACGGACCGTGAGATCATGACCTGAACCAAAATCAAGAGTTGTACACTTGATCAACTGAGACACCCGGACACCCCTAAAAACACCTTTCGATTGGATAGAAATATAAATTCACAAGAAGTGGCACCAAGACTCCAGAGTGGTACCATGAACCTGTCAGCCCGCTTCCTTCAACTTCATTTTTGTGTATTACGAAACAGAGGAAATTGATTGGGACACTATAGTAAAGTGTCCTACAGATCATAGTAAGATGCCACTGTTTTTACAAACAGGTAGGTTTGTAGATTTTACATAGTACACTCTCACATTTTATCCCTTCTATAGACTTATATACACATCATTGCAGTCAAGATATAGAAAGGCTCTGTTACCCCCAACCAAGTCTCACAGGCTCCTCTTAATCCCACAGCTAACCATATACTCAATTGTTAAACAAAACAAAACAAAACAAAACAAAACAATTCCAGACAAAAACGAAAAACAAACACTGAGAGATTTGCCTCTAAGATCAGGAACAAGACAAGGATTCCAACTCTACTTTTATCTACATAGTAATGGAAGTCCTAGCCACAGCATTCAGAGAAACAAAAAGAAACAAGTCATGTGTAATGCTAGGAAGAAATAAAACGTTCACTCTTTGCAGATGATATGATACGATATATAGAAAGCCCTACAGAAACCACTAAGGAAACTACTAGAACTCATTAATGCATTCAATAAAGTCACAAGATACAAATTAATAAGTAGAAACCTGTGGCATTTGTATATAGAATTAATGAAGCAGCAGAAAGAGAAAGCAAGAAATCGATCCATTTACAATTGTACTAAAAACCATCAAATGCCTAGGAATCAACTTAACCAAAGCTATAAAAGATCTGTATGCCGAAAACTATAGAAACCTTATGAAAAAAGTTGAAGAAGACACAAAGAAATGGAAAATCAATTCATGCTCATGGATTGGAAGAACCAATATTGTTAAAATGTTGATGTTAACGAAGGCCAACTACATATTCAATACTCTCTCAAAATAACAGCAGCATTCTTCACAGAGCTGAAAGAGACACTTCTAAAACATTGGATGGCACCAGAAAATACCCCAAATAGGTAAAGTAATGTTGAAAAACAAAACCAAAGCTGGAGGCATCCCAATTCTGTACTTAAATCTGCATTCCAACGCTGTGGCCATCAAGACGCTATGTTACTTGCACAAAAATAGACACATAGATNAAAGCCCTACAGAAACCACTAAGGAAACTACTAGAACTCATTAATGCATTCAATAAAGTCACAAGATACAAATTAATAAGTAGAAACCTGTGGCATTTGTATATAGAATTAATGAAGCAGCAGAAAGAGAAAGCAAGAAATCGATCCCATTTACAATTTTACTAAAAACCATAAAATGCCTAGGTATCAACTTAACCAAAGCTATAAAAGATTTGTATGCGAAA
>NW_027533255.1:35382-56087 GCF_008692635.1 Crocuta crocuta
CAGAGCTGAAAGAGACACTTCTAAAACATTGGATGGCACCAGAAAATACCCCAAATAGGTAAAGTAATGTTGAAAAACAAAACCAAAGCTGGAGGCATCCCAATTCTGTACTTAAATCTGCATTCCAACGCTGTGGCCATCAAGACGCTATGTTACTTGCACAAAAATAGACACATAGACCCTTGGAACAGAATAGAGGACCCAGAAATGTATCCACAGACATCTGGCCAACTAATCTTTGACAAAGCAGGATAGAATACCCACTGGATAAAAGACAGTGTCTTCAGTAAATGGTGTTGGGAATTTCAGACTGTGATATCAAGAAAAGTGAACGTGGACCGCTTCCTTAAACATGTATAAAAATAAATTCAAAATGGATGAAAGACCGAACTGTGAGACAGGAAAGTTTCAAAGTCCTACAGGAGGAAACAGGCAACAACTTATTTGACCTCAGCTGCAGTCACTTCTTACGAGACAAGTGTCCGGAGGCAAGGAAAACAAAAGAAAACATGAACTATTGGGACCTCATCAAGAAAAAAAGCTTCCGCACGGCAAAGGAAACAATCAAAAAAACTAAAAGGCATCCAATGGAATGGGAGAAGATATTTTCAAAAGACATATCAGATAAAGGGTTAGTATTCGAAATCAATGAAGAACTTACCAAACTCAACACCCAAAAAAACCCAAATAACCCAGATCCAAACAAATGGACAGACACTTTTCCAAAGAAGATATCCAGATGACTAATAGATCCCTGGAAAAATGTTCCACATCCCTCATGAGGAAAATACAAACCAAAGCCACAATGAGATACCACCTCACACCTGTCACAATAGCTAAAATTAACAACACAGGGAGGAAGAAACACAGATGTTAGTGAGGATGTAGGAAAAGGGGACCACTTTTGTACTGTGGGTGTCAATGGTATCTAGTAGAGAAACTAGGGAAAACAGTATGGGGATTCCTCAAAAAATTAAAAATAGAATTAACCTATGACCTAGCAATTGTACCTGTAGGTATTTATACAAAGGACACAAAAATGCTGATTCAAAGGTGCACATGTACCCCATTGTTCATAGCAGTACTATCGACAATAGTCGATCATGGTAAGGGCCCAAATTTCCTTTGAGTGATGATGAGTGGAAAAATAACATGCGACTACACACTTACACACACACACACACACACAGAGGAATATTACTCTGTGATAAAAAAGAATGATATCTTTCCATTTGCAACAATGTAGATAAAAGTAGATTGTATTATGCCATGTGAAATAAGTCAGCCAGAGGAAGATAAACGTATGTTTCACTTCTATGTGGAATTTAAGAAACAAAACAGATCAACATAGGGGAAGAGAAAAAAAAATTAGATAAAAAGAGAGAGGGAGGCAAGAGACTCGTCAATTCAGAGAGCAAACTGAGGATGGCTGGAGGGGTGTTGGTGGGGAAATGGGCTAAATGGGTGAGGGGCATTAAGGAGAGCACTTGTCATGATGAGCACTGGTGTTTTTGTATAGAAGTGGTTAATCACTAAATTCTATTCTTAAAGCATTATTATACTGTATGTTAAATAACATGGATTTAAACAAAATTGAACAATTTAAAAAAGGAAAAAATCTAGCTTTTCTAAAACATAATTTATAACAAATTATAATTAAAATAGTGTCTCTGTGACCTTGCCCCCCATATGATTAACAGTTTCAGTTTCTTCCTTGATTTGTTAAAAAAGAGGTAAATTTTCAGTAGAGCAAACTAATCTTCGATTATGCTTCTGCTACTTAAATAAAAATGGTAGTAAAATACCAAAAACATTTTTAAATCTTTTCATATGTAATGACATGGTAGGAACCTGAAAGGATTGGGCTAAGTGACGTAAATCAGAAAAAGACAAAAAAAATATGAGTTCACTTGTATGTAGGATTTAAGAGAAAAATCAAATGAGCAAAGGGGAAAAAGAAAGAGAAAGGGAGCAAAATCAAGAAAGAGACTTTTAACTATAGATAAGAAACTGATGGGTACCAGAGAAGAGGGGGGGGGAGGATGGGTTAAACAGGTGATGTAGATTAAGGAGGGCACTTGTGATGCGCACTGGGTGTTGTGTCACTGCTGAATTCTGTACACCTGAAACTAACTTTACACTATAAGTTAACAAACTGAAATTCGAATAAAAACCGTACCAAAAGGAATTACCATATGATCTAGTAATTCCACCATTGGGTATTTACTTCAAGGTTATGAAAACATGTATTTCAAAAGATACAGGTAACCCTCTGTTTATTGCGGCATTATTTACAAGAGCCAAAATGTGGAAGCCATGCAAGGGTCATTGATAAATGAGTGAATATAGAAGAGGTTGTTTTTCCGTCTGTCTATCTACACACACACACACACACTGGAATATTGCTGAGACACTGAAAAACATTTTTGCCGTTTGCAACAACATGAAGTTAAGAAACCAAAGAACCAATGAAGAAGGAGACAAACGAAGAAAGAGACTCTGAAATACAGAGAAATGGTGCTTACTAGAAGGGAGGTGGTTGGAGGGATGAGTGAAAGAGGTTCAGGGGACTAAGAATACAGTTATGGCGATGAGCACTCTGTGATTACGGAGGTGCTGAATCACTCGATTGTACACCTGAAACCAATATAACACCGTATTTTAATTCTACTGGAATTAAAGAAATAACTATAAGAAAAAACATTCTTCAATTTCCTACTTTGCACGTGTCAGTGGATAATTTTTATATATTATATGGAAAAACCAAAAGAGAAGAGATCTTAGCTGAGAATTTTTCAGAACTCATGAAAGATCTCCAGCCACCCAACCAGAATTAAAAAAAAAAAAAAAGTCTATGGCCCCTTTGTTTGTGTCTGTCAAAATTTATTTGTTGAAACCTTACCCCTGAGTATTAGGAGGAGTGGTTACGGGGAGGTGATTAAGTCACGAAATTGGAGCCCTCTTGAGTGAGGTTAGTGTGCTCATCAAAGAGGCCTGAGAAGGTTCCTTGCCCCTCCCACCATGTGACGTTACGTAGCATCCAACTTGGGTCCATGTGATCTCCTAGTTAGTGATTTCAAGCCCCATGTCAGGCTCTGTGTGGACTAATCAGAGCCTGGAGCCTGCTTCTGATTCTGTGTGTCTCTCTGCTGCTCCTCTGCTTGCTTCCTCTCTTTCTCTCTCTCTCTCTCAAATGTAAAATAAAATCATCGATAATGATTAAAAACTAAGTAAACTCTTCATATCCAAAAAATGTAAGAACTGAGTGGGGGGAGAAACATAAATTAGATGTGACATAAAGAAACAGGAAATATATGATATGTAGAATTCATGTTGATTACTGTCTCTTGGAAAACATAATCATCATTAGCACATTATTTTAATGATTATTTATTTTTGAGAGAGGGAGAGAGAGAAATAAAGAAGGCGTGCACACGGGGAGGAGCAGAGAGATGGAGGGGGAGAAGCCCAAGCAGGCTCGGCGCTGTCAGCGCCGAGCCCTGACCGAGGGTTCAAACCCACACATTGTGAGATTATGACCCGAGGCGAATTCGTGAGTGGTATGCTTATCTGACTGAGCCATCCAGGAGCCCCTAGAACTTTAAATGATGCAGCTGCTTAAAATATACTGTTTCGGGGCGCCTGGGTGGCTTAGTCGGTTAAGCGTCTGACTTTCGCTTAGGTCATGGTCTCACGGTTCGTGGGTTCGAGGACGCGTCGGGCTCTGTGCTGACTGCCAGCTCAGAGCCTGGAGCCTGTTTCGGTCTGTGACTCCCTCTCTCTCTGACACTCCCNGTCAGTGCAGTAATGCCCACTATTTGGTATGTGAGAGCATCATGGATGTCCTGCAAGACCAGCAACTCATAATCATCCTACTAAGTAAGGGGTAGTTGAACAGAATCTTCCATTGAAGGTGCCCTGCTGGTACAAATTTGGTCTGGATTAGAGACAACTAATACCAATATTACATAAGAGGATGGAGAGTATCAAGAGGAGTTTTTTTTTTTTTCCTTTTTCCCCAGCTTTCTGAACACAGAGTAAGGACAGTTGATCTTATCAGACCTGTGATTCCCCAAGCTTCTGCCGTGTGTAGGCCAGCCAGCTTCCCGGGTGTGGCTGGAACAGGGCTGGAGATCTCAGGGGTCAGTGTCCTCTGGAGCATTAGTTTAAACTGGTTGACTGGATTGGGATGATCTCACCAGGCTGACAGTTCTTCTGAGTTGGCCTACTTAACTCCAGGGCGATGGGTTCATGGGGTGATGCCTGAAACTTGAAGAGCTGAATCCTTCGGTTATATATGTGATGTACACCTCTTAGTCTTTGAAAGGGGTGAGTGACCCCCATCCTTCGAGTAAACTAGATATTCTTGGTTTATTTGGGGTGGGATAAGGGAGGATATTATTTGCATATGGAAAGATCCATCCAGTGTTCCTGTTCTTGTATGTATTCTGTTTAGAAACAGGAGGGAGAGCAGAAAGCAGAAGAGGCAAGGTGACAGCAGGAGGCAGAGAGACAGAAGTAGCGATTTAGAATTTTGTGATCTCAGACAGAGGAGTAGACTTACGACTTGTTAGGCAGTCTATGTCAGTCTGGAGAAGACAAGGAATTTCCCCGTAACAAAAGGAGTTTCGGCAGCTGCTTGGGAATATTCCTTAAAGTCCCCGCCCCGAGGTAGACTAACCACAGTTGGTTCCAATTATAGGCTTTTTGGGACTTTAAGGGCGCCCACCTGTGGAGCCATAGAATCAAACCCAGCAGGCAAGCCAGACCGAATTGCATCTTCACATTGACATACCAGAGGGCATTCTATTCCCTCCCACAGAAATCCTACAGAGAAGACTACAAACAATAGCAAGGACAAGGACAAACAGGACAAAACAGATAAGAAGTGGCCACAAAACAGGTTGATGAGGTTGTTGAAGGGCCACCCGACGTTTCGGTGTGCACTGGGGGAGGGAAATACCTGTGTCCAGCCTTCCTTTGAATCCCCCAGACAGAGGCACATGTGCATTCAGAATCCACATGATAAGCTGATGTACCTCATTTTCTCCTAATGAGAAAAATGGGAGCATTCCATGGACTCTTGGAAGACTCGATATGTCCTTTTTTTTTCTTACATATGCTTTTTTAAAAATATTTTTATTTATTTCTAGGAGAGAGAGAGAGAGAGACAGCGTGAGCAGGGAAGGGTCAGAGAGAGAGGGAGACACAGACTCCAAGACAGGCTCCAGGCTCTGAGCCGGCAGTCAGCGCGGGGCCCGAATCCACGAACCGCGAGATCATGACCTCAGCGAATGTCGGACGCTTAACCAACTAAGCCACCCAGGAGCCCCTCGATATGTCCTTCTTTAAGCTGTTGTTGTATAAGTTGTAGTGCTGCAATTTTTGAGATGGGCCATTGTTCTTCCCAAACAGGAGTATCTGACTTCCAAATTATTGGTCAGCAGCAAGAGGAACAATGTCCCCTTCTACAAGATTGGCTAGCCAATCCCCTTTTTGGGTTTTATAGTTCTGGAAGTTATTAGACCCTGTTGTGTTTCGTCCAACCTTTTGTTGCAATGAAGCCGTGTCCGTAACATGTGATTAGTGATCTTGCCATCTGGAGTGTAAAGTAACATTCCCATGTGGGATAAAAGGTCTCATCCCCATAAAGAAAAAGGGATGGAAGGAATAACATAAGGACAAAAAGTTCCTGAATTGTGTTCCTCATCTGACCATTTTAGGATTTGAGACCTTTTTGCCCTATTAGAAGCCTGTCCTATACCCAAGAGAGTAGCAGAAGCATATTGAGTTGGCCAAGCCGAGGGCCAGTCTTTTCCTTCCATGCAGGAGACATCTTCTCCGGTGTCTAGGTGTCCTTGAATAGGAATTCCCTGAACCTGCAATACTTTCATGGGCCTAGAGGCTTTAGTCTCCTGCATCCAAAAGGCCTTCTCGCTAGAGCCCAAATTTCCCTCTCCTCTGGGAGCATCCGTGGCATCCCTTCCTAAGTGAGAACAAGGCATTACGAGGAACTGGGCAATTCTCTGATTGTTAAAAAATGTGCTTGGTGGATGGAGGAGGAGAGACCAACACTTAGATCTCTCCCTGATAACCAGCATTAACTACCCCAGGGATTATATGGATCCCCTGAAGGGAGATGGAGCTCCGTCCCAGTATTAGTCCCACTACCCCAGGGCGTAGGGGCCCCTTGCCACCGGTGAGAATAGTTCCAGGAGGTGAATCCGGGGTTAGTATTGTGCTGGCTGTGGAACGGAGGTTCAATCCTGCGCTGCCTGGGGTTGCACTATAGAGCTCAGAGAGTGACTGAAATTGCAGAAAGGTTGAGCGGGCTGAGGGATGGTGCCGCGATTAGTGTCGGGGCCTGGGGCTGGCCCCTCCATCCGTTTCCCTGGTCCTCAGATTTTTGGAGAATGGTTCCCAGGGGCTGGCCATTTTTGTGACATTTAGAGTTACAATCTTTGGCCCAGGGAAAGCCCTTTTCACACCTAGGGCATAGAGTCCTGGGGCCGTTGTTATTGTTAATCACCTGAGGAACACGTGCAGTTGGCAGAGAGGTATTTGCCTTTTCTGAGGGGCAGTCCCTACTAAAATGACCCACTTGCCCACAAGAATAGCAATGAAACCTTGAGGAAGGATTTTCACTCTTAGTACCTCCTGACTGCCCTAAGGACTTGACATATTGAGGGTATGTTTCTCCCTTTAAAGGTGCTGCGATAGCCATGCCCTGGATAAAGGCAGGACTTCCATCTGCATATTGTTTGACATAATCAGTTAAGGTGTGAGCTTTCCTTATGGGTCGTCCTAAAGACTGGCTGGTAGAAGAGGCATTTTCAAGAGCTAGTTGGATAATGAGAATGTCTGCTGCCTCATCATTAGTTATCACTCTTCTACCAGCTTGGATGAGTCTAGGTACAAAATCCTCATAGCTTTCATCCGATCGTTGTCGGATTTCTCCCAGGGTAGCGGACCTGCCTGTTGTAATTGGCAAAGCTCTCCAGGCATTCCAAGCACCATCAGTGATTGCAGTAAGGTGACCTTGTCAAGATACATTGGAGCTTGAGCAGTGTCAAAATCACCCTCACCTAGGAGTTGATCGAGGGCAATGTCTCTCCTATTCATTCTTTGATTTATGGCCACCCTTTTTCTAGTGAGGTCTTCATATTCTGCTTTCCATAGCAGGTATTGGCCTCCGGACAGGCATGTGTTGCAACCTGAATCCAGTCAGAAGGTGTCATCCAGCAGGATGCGAAGGCCTCTAACAATGTGAGTGTATAGGGAGAAAGTTACCCATTATCGGGACAGGCAGTTTTTAGTTCCTTGACAATCTCATAGGGACGAGGTTCCCTAGAAGTTACCTCATCAAATTCTCCCCCGAGAGGAATGGGGAAGCAGCTCTCCTTCCTTTTCCGACTCCCTAATGGTGGCATTGAGCCCTACTCCTTAGGAGAGTGGCATGGGACGAAGCGGCCCAGATGGAGGGGAAGTCCCTGTAGTCTGAACAGGGAAAGCCCAGTGACTGATGTTACATTTGATACCTTCATAGTGGCGGAGTTGGGGACATTCCCTGAGTCCACTTTATTATCATTTTGGGGGGCATTGGGCTTGAAGACTCCAGAAGTCTCTCTTAAGGGGTCTAGCACGCCCTTTAAGATGGTCCATAGGGAAACAATTTCGACCAGGATTTTTGGAGGACATTGTCTAATTTCGTCCTCAACTTTATTCCAGATCTACATTAACAGTTCCTTCCTCAGGGAACCAGGGGCACAGGTTTTGAACAAAACAGAAAAATCGAGGATTTGTTGAGAGTATGCATTTGCCCCTTCTTTGGTAAGCAAATTCCGTATTAAATCTATAAGAGTCTCCTTTCCTTAGACTCTTCATGGCCCATAGCTTCTCAAAAAGAGTTCTTTGATTATCCACCAACTAACCCTACTGATCTTATGCAGGGGGGTCTGCGGCACCCTATGGTAGAATCTTAACCTTCCCGACTAATGCAACGAAAACAACATAGTTTAAAGAGACTACCTTCAGGTCCCTTTGCGGGCGCCACTATGTCGGAGGCCAGCTCCGACAGGTCCAGGGGTCCCTGAAGGATGGACGGTGTTGAAGAGAGAGAGTGAGAGAGCCCCGAGATTCTTTCGGATCACCAGGCAGTCATCTCTGTCCTGTCGGTTTTCGTGCCTTTATTTAAAAGTTCAGCAACAACATGAAGTCAGAGAAAAGAATTTCTTACATGGAGAGGCCATCTGTGACATCAATTGCAGAATCAATCGGACCGAGGGAATAACACAATGTACTTAGTGAAACACACGATAACATACACGTTCAATTGTATATAGATAAGCTAGGAGTTATTCTGTCTGGCTCTCAAGAGGCTAAATGTTTCTGAATTGGTTTCTTTGTGGAAAGTATCATGGGGACCCTAAATGTGTCAGTCTTTGCACCTGAGTTTTTGTTTAGCTCACCTTATCTATCCTCATCCCAGTTGCCAGTGTAAGGGAGGGAGTTTGTGGAATGCAGACCTTGAGGAACAGACAGCCATGTTTCAACAATTAGCACAGATATGTGTAGTAACTCTGCTCTGCCCTGAACTCCAAAATAGGCTCTTTGTCTCGGGGCCAGGCTCAATTGTAACAGGAATATACTTTTCCTTATTGGGTATCTGTATTCAGTATATGGGTCTGACATGGAATACTGTAGGCTTTGACAATCCCCGGTGGCTCATTACCAACATGAGCCAGTAGTAGCAGAAGGAGAAAACAGTTTTCATTTCTCATGGCAGGAGCTGTACAAACACTGCCATTTCCGTGTTGTGACTGCCATCCAGAGAGGCCGGCGCGGCTTCCGGCAAGAACCTGGCTGATAAAAAGAGAGGCCCAGGAACCAGCTTCAGGAGCGCCGCCCATCTGACAGCTAAGAAGCCGAGTTCGTCTTGGTGGACCTACCCCTCAGAGACAAAAGGGGAGACTGATCACCTCCCAGAGTTGCACTAGTGAGTCCACAGGGAAAGTGGAAGGAAGCTGCAACTCGATGGCGCTGTCTGTAGGGCGGTGGGCTGGAGTCCTTCTGTGAGTATGTGTGATGAAGATGAACAACGGGAAGGTGAGGACCTGACCAAGGGCCCAAGCAAGCGTTGAGTTCCGATCCGCGGTACCGGGGCGACCTCATATGGCTAAAGGAGGCATCAGACTGCCTCGGGGGAGTCTGTTCCGGGTCAGGGATTGAAACTAAACCCGACAATGCTAAGAGGAGCCTGAAATATCTCCGAGAGGAGAGCGACCGGAAACGGACAAAGCGGGTCTGCGTCCTTGCCAAACTGGTCCCCCTCCTTCATTGGTCTTCCCCATCGTGTGCGTAAAAGTCGTCTGTTAGGGGGAGGATATGGGTGGAAAGCAGAGGGAACCGACTTCCCTAGAGTGTCTCTTGAGGCATTTCACAAAGGGGTATTCAGGAAATTATCGTGTAAAACTAACTCCTGTAAAACTCCGCACATTCTATGAAATTAACTGGCCGTCTTTCGGGGAGGGCTGGCCCTCCGAGGGCTCCCTGGATAAGAAACTTCCTGGCCGAAAGATGAGGGACATTGCAGGGGACCCAGGCCACCCTGACCAATTTCCTCCTATTGACTTATATTGACTCAAGAGCAAGTACAGGCAATGCTCCCGTACTTGTTCACATGTACCGTCACACCATGGAACACATAGGCACACATTCATCCGCCATTGCCGTTTACGAGTGTGGAAGACACTCACTGGAGATGTCCCCAAACCGACATACAACTCCACTAGAGGCACTACACCCTCATCTTCCCAGTGACACCAGGTACACACCTCCAACAAAACATACCACCCCTCACATTCTGAATATCACATGTGTATATGATTCTGTTCCCTGTATCTATATACGAATGATCTTGTGGCCGTTTTAAGTCCTCCCGACATCACAGACTTAGGCTACCTTGGCCTGGAATGTTCTTCCCTAGAAATACTTCAGTGCAATGAAGATATTATGTGCCTTGCATTCCGAGAGAATTAGGAGAGTTCCCCCCCAACCGCTTTCCACCAGCCTCCTTCCCATCCCCTCCCATTAGTCATCCTAAAACATCTTTGTGCTCAGAACACCTCAAAGGAGAGTGGCTCATGAAAATATACTACATGAGTGCGCACCGGAACGGTGAGGGGGGGGGCTGGCTGTACTATGTGAGGGCGAGAACGGACTACAGCCTGCCTCGCAGAAGACAAAAATGGAAGAACTGTCCATTTATGAAATAAGCGGTAGAAAAACCGGCCTCTCTTGAACGTATCCAGAACTATCTCCTGAGTGACAGTGACTCCAGCTGGAACAACGAGACCCAGGAGGAAAGGCAACGGTTGAGAGCCCAATCAGAGCTTCCCTCTCTAGAAGGATGTTTCAGGGTCAAGACACCCTAGTGGCTGGAGGCCCAAGAAAGCATTTTCAGGTGCATGGCCTGCTGCCACATCTTTCCCACCTTAAAGGCCCTCAAGCAGCATGTGGAACATGGGGTCAGTGAGCTGTAGCTGCCGGGTTTTCCATGTTGCCATGACCTGGGTGAAGAGCAGGCAGAACAACGTAGAGAAGAAGACAAGGAGGAGGGAGGACAAGGAAGGCAGGAAGATAACACACAGGTGCCAGAAGAAAAAGCAATTTGGCGTGAAGAAACCTTCATGCAAAGAAAGAGATTATTTTTCAGCCCCTAAAAGAGAGGAAGTAGAGTAGACCACACTTTCTTGAGGGGGCGTTATCGTGTCTACAGAACCGTATGATCCAAGGTAATTTTCTTGACACCCACCCCGTCCCCACCGCTATCACCACACCACGAGGTGGAAAAGGGAGGCGTTTTCAATTATTCCCACTCTTCTGCCGAGAAGGCTAGACATGCTTTCTCTAACATGCCCGCCCACAGAGTTACTTGCCTGGTGAGCCCTACTTATTATGGAGACAGGAAAACCTACTGCACTATTGAAACCCATAGCAGAGAAAACCCACCCCTTTGGCTTTCATGAGCTTGTGTACATGGATGTGAACACAAACTTCTTGTATGATGAAAGTAGAAAAGATGGAACATGTAACAAACCATCAGAGACCATCAGAGTGCATCAGAGACCATCAAGTACATGCACTCAAGGGTGTTTCAAAAATTATACTACTATGAAATTTCATAGTTTTAGCAACCCAAATGCTACCAATTTTTGAAGAATATAATTTGCACGTTGAATTATTTGCATATCACTTAACACTTTACGTGTACATCTTCAAACATCCATTTTCATTTTCCCTTGTCATCTGCCATCTTCAATCAGAGGGACCCATACCCACAAAATAATTTAGAAAGCGTTCGTCACAGTTCATGAGGCCATAGGAGGGAAATTCAAATAGTGCCCCATTCAGACGCTGGTCTTCCTACTTTGTTGCTTTTCTATTTCTGATAGTATTAAAACTTCAAACTGCACTATGGTATTTGGGACCCTTATATGTATATATAGAGTATACACAGATGTGCATACATATGCTTATATCATATGTATGTTTATATGCCTATAGACATCTGTGTATTTATGGGAAGGCTGGGGGAAATTTGTCTTAGTTGCTTCATTTGTTGCCTTTGGTCAACTGTGACTCCATCGCCCTGAAGCACCTTTTCTCCCGTCCAATTACTGACCAGGCCCGACCCTGCTTAGCTTCCAAAATCGGACGAGATTGGGAGCGTTCAGGCTGGGATGGCCGTAGACTGAAGCACCGATCCTCAATGCATTCCATAACACAGGAAGTTGGCAGAAAGCGAACAGATGCTACAAGGAAAAGAGTAATAGTGTGGTCCAAAAAATTCGGGGACACATCAGGAAAGCTATGTTGAGGACAAGGAAATACGTTTTCTTCTACAATTTACCTAAGCTTTCCATATATTGATTTGAATGAGCAAGCCCCAAGAATGAGAGTGTCTATGAATAGTTTCTCAAAGCAGGTGGAGGAGGAAGTACACGAGCTGCAGGGCGAGGCAAACTTGGGCACAGATCCAGGTTTATGCTGCCGTCACACTACATGTTTAAGGAATGAAAAACCTCTCTGGGCCTCAGTTTCCTCATCGGACATATGATGTAGTGGATAAGAGACAGTCTCTGCAGAGAGACACACTAATCCTCAGATCCCAGAACTGTCAACTTACTAGCTTGAGTTCTTAGGGAAGTTGCTCTATCCTTTCTGTACCTTGGGGATTCATTTAAAAAGGAAAGACACTAAAAATTATATCTACTCCTACATTCATTGTAAGGATTGAACTGCTTAAGAAAATGCCCAATACAATACCCAATGTCCTCGCTTCACGTGGTTTTCTTCCTCTCCATTTGTTTCTGTCTCAGGCCCGGGAATTCAGAATCTTTGTATTGCCACCTAGTTACCATGTTCTTTCCAGTTTTGCTTTTTGGCCTAGGATTACATCAAGATAGGAACTTTTTTTTTTTATTAAGACAGACAGACAGTAGAGCGTGAACAGGTGAGAGGCGGAGAAAAGGAGAACCAGAATCCGAAGCAGGCTTCAGAATCTGAGCTGCCAGCACAGAGACTGACGAGGGGCTTGACCTCAACCAACCGCAAGATCATAATCTGAGCCAAAGTCACACATGTAACTGACTGAGCTCCTCAGACACCCCACAGCATGAACTTTTAATCTCCTCATTCGAAACGCATGCTTGTTTCTCAATTGACCACCTTATTTTGTCAACACTTAGTATTTAGATAAACTGAGCCCTATCGGTGTTTGTTGAACTCTGCACATTCATCCCCTCCAAAGTCATACGCTGTGAAAGGTATCTAAAGAGCACTGAGAATGTGAGGAAAGTCAGACGTCACGTGAGCCAGCAGAGTAAGTGATACCCCCAGCAAAGTGCCAGCTCTGTTCCCTGGAGCTGACCTTGTTCTCGGTCGCTTGTCTGATGTGCTTTCCTCTGGGAGTAGGCGACTTGCACTTGCCAAGGCGTTTACGGGAAAAGAGAATGGCACGAAAAGAAGGCAAGAAGTTCCGTTTTGGCTCCACACTGTCAGGCTTCAGTTCTTGCCTTTGTCATAAGGCGAAGCTGAACCCAGCTTTTCCAAGCCATGAGCGTTCATCGATACCCACAGACAATATAAGAAGGGAAAAGGAAGGATTCTTTGAATGATATTATATCTACTGTTAGAAAGTAGCCGAATAACTATATCACAACTCTTTTAAATCCGCTCAAGTCCAGCAATCCCATCACTTCATCTATTTTCTACCCTTGTTATCATCAGTATAGTCTTCCCACAACAAACAGACAGCCTTCAGGTGTTATTAGTCTTGATCCCCCAGTAACTTTTGACAGTTAGCTATTGACGGCTGCCTTGTGGCCCTTTCTTCTCCTTTGGCAGGCGTGCCAGGGTAGTGTCCCAATTTCCTCCTAGCCCAAGTCATCTCTGTGCAGCGACATACACTCCCTAGCCTATTTCAGCTGTACCTCGATATTCAACGACCACCGATACATACAGTCATTCATTCACCAAATACGATATTGTCAACTGTAGGCACTATGCTTTTGAGTCGATCTCTAGGACTTATTCATCTTCTATAACTGAAATTTGTACTCTTAGACAAATACCTGTCCATCCATATTTCCCTCACTCCAGCTTCTTGGAAACGCCATTATGCTCCTTTCTTCTTTGAATATGACTGCTTTCGATTCATAATATAAGTACTTAATGCTGTCTTTGTCCCTCTATGTCTGATTCCACTTAGCGTATGTCCCAGTATTAACTGTTATTTAATATCTAATGATAGAAATCGAGGTCAATGGTCATCTTAGATGAGAAAAAGATATCTTTAAAATTTTTCATTAATGTTTTTTTTTTGAGAGAGAGCACACATTCGGAAGAGGGGGAGAGGGGGAGAGGAAGGGCGAGGGGTGGGGTAGACTGAGAGGGAGAGGGAGAGGTAGGGAGAGAGAGAGAATCTCAAGCAGGGAGATTCAGAGTGGAGCCAGATGAAGGGCCCTATCCCACTCTCCTGAGATCCGTTATGAGCCAAAATCAAGTGTGTGGATACTCAGCTGACTGAGTCACCCAGGTGACCTGGAAAAGATTACTTTTTAAGTCATTCTCTTTTCTCAAAGAAATGGCCTCAATTGTGTCCCCCAGCCCTGCTCCAATCCATACACTGAAGCAAAAATCCCCAAAGTGATGGCTTTTAGAGATACAGCCTGTATAGGTAACAACATTGAAATGAAGTCCTAAAGTTAGAGCCTGAAACCAACAGAATTTGTACTTCCAATAAAAGCAAGAGACACCAGAGAAATCTCCCTCCAGGTGTGTCCCTTGGAACGTCTATGTGAGGATACAACCAGGCTGCTTCTGCAGGCCAGGAAGAGAACTTTGGCCAGAANGATCTTATTCTGCTTTCCTACCTGACTCTTCAATTTGTAGACTAACACTTCAAAATAGTCACTCTCGTAGGCAATTGCAAATGTGCTTTTAGAGTTTTGCTTCAAATTTTCCATGTTTTACTTTCTGGTGTCCCTTTCTACACGGAAAATCTATGTAAACAATTCCATTATTCTTAAATCTATTGGATGGTTCGTTCTCGAAATGCAAACCTTATTATGCAGCAAGTATATGGCCGTGCTTCAGCTATAGTATAAATTGTATCTAATGAGGATTCCTTGTGAGAAGCGCAGGAGTATTCACAAACGCCAGATTAAAAAAAAAAAAAAAATTGGTGCCAAAATCGGCCATCCACCTGTTCAATTAAGAAAGCGTCCTTTCACCACCATTGGGACATAAAAACAAGGTCTTTAAATCTCGGGACACGTCTACCAACGCATATAATAAATTAAAGAAGCATTTTGAAAAGCTACATTTGCCAAGAGCTAGACGGGCGCCCTCTGGGCCACCTACGCAGGCCCGGTTTCCATAGGAACGTGTAGTTCCGGCGCCTAGCACTTCACTCCGGAAGTCGTTCTCACTCCCTTCCGTGCTGTCCCGGAAAGAGTCAATCTCCTTGTTAGTCAAGCCTTGTCGCGAAAGGAAGATCGATGAGTTTTGGGCCGCAGAGCTTGCCGTAGAGGGGCGTGGCGACGCAACTGCCATTTGGCGTGTCTCACTCACGTGCTGGTCGCAGCGCCTCTTCTTCCACCGACCGTGGCTCAACCGGGGAGGCTAGTCCTCCCGAACGAGGTAGGCGCCCAGCTCTGGGAACTTGCTGGTCTGCCCTTTAGTGTCCCTCATGAACGTCTCCTTTGGGGCTCCTTTGGGTCTGTCAGACGGGGGCGTGTTCTCCTGGGAGTTGGGGGAGGGAGTCCCTAAGNACGACTGTCACGTGTCTCTCCTTCTATTTACAGCAAATTTTTCTGTTTTATAAAAAATTTTAATGTTTTATTTATTTCTAGGAGAGAGGGATAGATAGCGTGAGTAGGGTTGGGTCAGAGAGAGAGGGAGTCACAGACTGAAACAGGCTCCAGGCTTGAGCTGGCAGTCAGCACAGAGCCCGACGCGGGGCTCGAACCCATGAACCGCGAGNGTCAAATAGTAGTTAAGATAAACCATCTTTAGAAAATTGGTACAAGAAATGAATGAACAATTTCTCCCAGGAAGAAACCTATCAGAAAAAGAGTTCACGTTCACTGTCTTCATCTATTCCTTTTTCATCCCAGTGCAAGTTTCCTCTCTGACCAGAACTACTTACTAGCCTTCCAACTACTTCTCCTTGACTCTTCTCTCGCTCTAGTCTGTTCTTCATAGCCTAGCTGGAGTGAGTGCTCGCTTCCAATTAGAAACCTAATCATGGGACTCCCTTGCCTGCAGCCTATGGGATGGCTTCCTGTTGCTTTTGGTAAAGACCTGCCTAAAGCAGGCCAGGCTCTTGTCTGCCTTAGAGGACGTCACTGCCTCCCGCCCGCACCCGCTTCAGCCTTAGGGTCTTCATCCACTAGGTTGTGTGGCACACTTACACCTCCGTTGCACATATTCTCCCTTTTACCCCAGACTACTTTTCCTCTCAGTAGTCGACGTCATATTTCTACTTTAGTTGTTATTATCTAAGGAAAACTGAGATTGGCTTTATCCTTTTATCCTTCCTATAAGCGTTTGTAACACCATTTCCTTCCTTTTAGCAATTGTAACCGATGTGCAGTGTCTGTGTGTGTGTGTGTGTGTGCGTGTGAGTTAATGTTTTCTTACTTACTCCTTACATTGATCTTGAAGCTTTTGCGCATCATCATATTCTGTGTACTGTCTTGTTCAGTGATAAACTTGAGCCATCATTTTTATGATTCTCCATAATCGAAATTAGCTCTCCTTACCTGAGATTTAGGAATTCACGGATCCAACAGTTGCCAGAAATGTGTCGGTTGATGTCTCTCTGTGTGTTTTTATGGGGAAATTTCCATCAACAGGTTCTCTCTCTCTCTCTCTCTCTCACTCTCTGTTTCTGTCTCTCTTTAAGTATATTTATTTTGAGAGAATGTGTGAGCAGTGGAGTGACAGAGGGCGAGAGAGAATCCCAGGTGGGCTCCATGGTGTGAGCCTGGAGCCTGACACAGGGTTCAATCCCATGAACCGTGAGATCATGACCTAAGCCAACCAAATGTCAGACGCTCAACGGAGCCACCCACGCGCCCCAGATTCTCAAACATATATCAATCTCGGGTTTCATTTTTTGCGATATTTTAACTGATTATCATGAAACATGTTTAATTAAGACATTTTCTTTTAAAAAGTTATGTGGCCATCTAATTTATAGCCTATTTAATTTCCCTAAATATCTTCTATGGAAACAAAAAGACTGCCTGCACAGGCACCTATTATTTTCAGCTGACTTTCAGTGTCTTCTACCTGTAATATTTTTCTTCTTTTCCAAAATATTCCAAAGAGAAAAGCTGACATTTCTAGAAGACTTCCTGATTCTCAGTTCTGAAAATGACGTTTGTTCTACTTCAGTATGTAAACTCTTCCCTTGTTAATTTGCCCTTTATTTTTCTTTTAGAAAAAATCACTTTTTACTACCTCTTATTATTGATGATATGTTTTATTTTGACCAGTACTTTATGTGGACTTCAAAATGAGAACTAACTAACTAATTTTTGCAGCTTCCCTAACTAACTTTAATTACTGTATCTAGTTTAATTATTGTACCTAGTTTGTACCTAGAACCTGATTAATGGACCTAGGTAACAGTGAGTAAATAGTGGTGGGCAGATGGCAGGATGAATAGCTCAACATGAGTTATTTTCTGTTCACGTGAAGGATGGAAATGTCCTAAATGTAGCCTTTTTTTCCCTCTCCTTAGAACTAGAGAAAGGATGCACAATTGGAAACAAAGCGCCCTAGTATTTAGTGAGTACAGAATTTGCAAACCTAGAGCAGAGTTTATTCCAGACATGTCTATCTTAAGGCAACAGTGAGATGCAGAATCAGAATGAGGAGGTGAAATAGTCAGATCATGTACTTGAATTCCATAGGAGGGGCAAGACCTTGATGGGAAACAGACCTATTTTTATTCCTGAGAGCACATGACCAAGAAGCTCATTAGGACATTTCTCTCTGCCTCCTCTTCGATCCTGAAGGTAGAAACAAAAGTGCCACAGAGCAGAGTGATTTGTCTCCATGTGCGGTAAAAGATAAGAACGTCAAGAACTATGTTTGTAGGTGCTTTTGAAGTTACAAAGCTCCTTGTTCGTAATTGAGTGTGTAGTACCATTCAGTACTTTTAACTGAAATAGTAAATCAGAGTCTGTCCACAAGAAGGAAGCGTTTTCTGTTTGGTTGTTCGACTATGCTGAGAAGTTTTTCTAGGTGGCAGCAAGTGCTCAACGATTCAGTGGTAGATAATCACCTAGCATTCTGCATTTTTAACAATTTTTACATTGTTGCTCATCAAAAAGAAAAAGTAAAATTCAGCAGTAAGTGATATCCAAATGGCCAAATTAGAAGCCCACTGTATAATCAGTACTACAATACTTGGTAATAAATTATCATACCATCATTAGTTTTGTCAACTATGAAATGGTTCAGTTATATGGAGAATGATAGAACCCATGTCCCTAGAATCAAATTCTTGGGTTGAGCAAGTGACAATATTTTGCTAGATTGCATTACCTAATTTCACCCCTCTTCTTCTCTGTTTCAGAAGTCATTCTTATTCCTTCAGTGTTATTTTCTTATCCATATTTTGTTAATTTAGCAGAGTGTTTACCAGCATATACTCTACATACCCACAGGAATTGGGTTGTATATTTTTATACTTTACGTGTGTTATTGTAATAATGCAATGTCATATCACATGTATCATTCTAAAAGTTACTTTTCATCACGTTCCTGGTTTTCTCCTGATTATATATGCAGATGACCTGCATTGCTTCAGAATACCACATTGTCCTTTCGTTATAATCACTATTTTATATCTTATGCAGCGTTTTATAGGAAGGGTACTGTGAAGGGTCCTGTGCATAGGCATTTCCCATTGTTGGAGTTGTATCCTCTGGATAGATTTCCTACAAGTAGGATTTGTGTCTGGATTGCCAGAGTTTCCTCCAGAAGGAGCACACCAGTTTGTAGTCCTCTATCAACAGCACATTCGAGTACCTATTTCACAACAACCTCACGGACATGATGTGTTGTGGTTTTTTTTTCTTTTGTGTGTAAGAGTGACACGGTCTGATAGATGAGCAGTGAATAAGCAGAAATCGTAGTGTACTTTAAGAAACAGGTGTGCTCAGATTTCTCTAAGCACTGCAAGCTCCCCTAGAGGAATACAAAATCTAAGGAATAATTGTTTCTGATAACCAAGAGGTTTTGTTCTAGATTAATTTTAATGCATGGCAGAGTCAAGAAATTCCCAAAAGAGACTGACTAGTAGTCTGGCTCTCAGATCGCTCACAAGAATCAATTCAAATTAGTATTTATATTTGTCTTGGGACCGTAGTTTGCTCTCAGCCGTGTAGATCAGAAACTTGCTATCGTCACGCCTAAAGTAGAGCTCATTCTTTCCAAAGCAATCTCACATTAACCATAGCTTATAAGAGACTATATACAGGAGAAAGCTATTTTATGAAGTACATCTAATGAAGGATAATAACTGTCACATTGCAAAAGGTTCTTTGAGTGTCTGCTGATCTACACTGTCTGCACACAGTTCATTGCTGGGCTGTGATCCATCTGTCCCCATGATTGAGTTTTCCAGGACAAGTTGGATGACTTGTCTCTGAAGTAGGGAATCTTTCTTTGGAATCTCCTTGTATGAGACACTGCTAGCTTTTGCTCTTTGTGGCTTCCTGTCCTGTGTTGATGTGGACTCTTCCCCGTAGGTCCATATGTCTTTTCCCAAGCAGGTGTATTAGCTTTCCACTTCATTTACTTATGGTCATAGTTTTGTACTGTCTCCCCAAGAGGTGACAGGGATTATGTCTTGAGATTTTACCAGGCTAACTGAGAGCGTCCACATGCTTCAGTTCTCATTGACACCTCACTTTTACCACGTGTATCGTGTGTGTGTATGTGTGTGTGTGTGTGTGTGTGTGTGTGTGTCTGTCTGTCTGTCTGTCTGTGTGTCTTTCTCTTTTGGTCTTATAGATTAACTACACTTTTTAGCTGCTTGCAAGCCCTCAGCTTGAATTTGATGACGACCCACAGATTGGTCCTTGAGGTTCTTTCCTCAAGCTCTTTCCTTTTACTTTCCTCTTCTTTTTGTTTCTTCTTTGTCAGCACATTTCATTTCCATTCTTCTTCCCCTGTTTTCTTCTTGCTCTCTTTATGTCTCTTTCCCTCCTTTCTCCCAGACAGTACCATACTTATTTCACATTTCTAACAGTGATCGTTCTGTTTGCTTTGAGTTGGAAAACCCAAGAACATGGCCCTTAAGTAGTGCACTGGCCTTCTGACAGGATTGAATGTCTTAGGCCTATTTGTTGACGTGTGGGTTTTCTGTCAACCAATTTTGTAATTCCTAGGTGCCAATGCATTTTTCTTTTGTAACTAAGAGGCTCGTGGTACCTGTTTGTCAGTTTTGCAAAATTAAAGTTAAATGCTTGAAGAAAGTAAGTGCTTGGGTAAGCGGTTATGAGAGAAATAAAATTACGATTCCATTGTTTCATAAAATGAATGTACTTATTTTTCTAATACAGTAATCCAATTTTCCTACTGCTTGCTCAAAAATACTGGAAAAGTCGAGAAGTTAAAAAAGCAGTTTTTGGTGTTGGCATGAAAATACTATATGTAAAGTATTCCCTTTTCATTTAGAATCCCCTAACGCAGTAATGATAAACATAGTGCTTCTTAAATTGGAATTTTAAAATTGGAGTCTAGGGGCGCCTGGGTGGCTCAATCCGTTGGGGGTCCGACTTTAGCTCCGGTCATGATCTCATGGTTCGTGGGTTCGAGCTGCACATCGTCGNTGTCTCAGAAATCAATAAAACGTTAAAAAATTTTTCTACAATTGGAGTCCTGCTTTCCCATGTATCTAAGGAATGGAAATAAGACCACCTTTGTTCCCCGTAGTTTATTAGTTACGTTTGGCTCACAACACTTAGCAAATGCCATATAATCACTTCATGCAACTCAGGGTACAGCAATTAGAAGCAGTTGTAAATCTATTTTAATGTATAATTTAACACTCAGTATCCCTTTATTTTATACATGAGTTTCAACAAAATGTGTCCTAAACACTCACTTTCCTGTGTATG
>NW_027533255.1:59410-69252 GCF_008692635.1 Crocuta crocuta
TGTGTGTGTGTGTGTGTGCGTGTGTGTGTGTCTCTCTCTGTTGGTCTTATAGATTAACTACACTGTTTACCTGCTTGCAAGCCCTCAGCTTGGATTTGATGACGACCCACAGATCGGTCCTTGAGTTTCTTTCCTCAAGCTCTTTCCTTTAACTTTCCTCTTCTTTTTGTTTCTTCTTTGTCAGCACATTTCATTTCGATTCTTCTTCCCCTGTTTTCTCCTTGCTCTCTTTATGTCTCTTTCCCTCCTTTCTCCCAGACAGTGTCATACCTATTTCACATTTCTAACAGTGATCGTTCTGTTTGCGTTCAGTTGGAAAACCCAAGATCATGGCCCTTAAGTAGTGCACTGGCCTTCTGACAGGATTGAATGTCTTAGGCCTATTTGTTGACGTGTGGGTTTTCTGTCAACCAATTTTGTAATTCCTAGGTGCCAATGCATTTTTCTTTTGTAACTAAGAGGCTCGTGGTACCTGTTTGTCAGTTTTGCAAAATTAAAGTTAAATGCTTGAAGAAAGTAAGTGCTTGGGTAAGCGGTTATGAGAGAAATAAAATTACGATTCCATTGTTTCATAAAATGAATGTACTTATTTTTCTAATACAGTAATCCAATTTTCCTACTGCTTGCTCAAAAATACTGGAAAAGTCGAGAAGTTAAAAAAGCAGTTTTTGGTGTTGGCATGAAAATACTATATGTAAAGTATTCCCTTTTCATTTAGAATCCCCTAACGCAGTAATGATAAACATAGTGCTTCTTAAATTGGAATTTTAAAATTGGAGTCTAGGGGCGCCTGGGTGGCTCAATCCGTTGGGGGTCCGACTTTAGCTCCGGTCATGATCTCATGGTTCGTGGGTTCGAGCTGCACATCGTCGGGCTCTGTGCTGACAGCCAGCTCAGAGCCTGGAGCCTGATTCAGATTCTGTGTCTCCCTCTCTCTCGGACCCTCCCCTTCTCTCTCTCTCTCTCTCTCAGAAATCAATAAAACGTTAAAAAAAATTTTCTAAAATTGGAGTCTCGTTTTCCCATGTATCTAAGGAATGGAACTAAGGACCACCTTTGTTCACCGTTGTTTATTACTTATGTTTGGTTCACAGCAGTTACCAAACACCATATAATCACTTCATGCAACTCAGGGTACAGCTATTTGAAACAGTTGTAAATATATTTTAATGTATAATTTATCACTCAGTATCCATTTATTTTATAAATGAATATCAACAAAATGTGTCCTAACCCCCAGTTTCCTGTGTATGAAATGGAAGCTTGATTTCTCACTTCAACCTGTTCTAAATGCCTTTTTATTTCTGCAAGTATAATTTTTTTTCAATCTAACTTTTCTTCTCAATCTAAATAAACCTCAACGAGGTTAGCATATGTAGTGGGAAAGAAACCTGATTACTCTGCCCTTTGTTAATATAGATTCCTATTGGCACACTGAATGGACAAGGGAGTATTGTAATCTTTCTGGTCACTTAACACATGTTTATTGAAAAGTTAACGGTATACCATCGCTGTGTTAGGTGGTACGAGGTCATGTTGACTAAAACCAGATGCTTGATCTTGATGGAATTTATCAGCTACTGCGAAAAAGACACAGTAGATTGTAATTGTATTCCAAGTAAAATATGAAAGTCAAAATCACAGGATAATTTTGACAAGCACTTGGACGTGTTTCTATAGGAGTATTTTGACCCTCTCGGGAAAGCCAGGAAAGATTTTCCTGAGAAATGACCGTTGAGCCAAAATCACGAGGATAAGAAAGAGCATTCCTACGAGAGGAAACAGCAGGTGTAAAGACTTGGTGGTAGGTGGGAGGCTGGTGAGGAGCAAGGACTAAAAGAAGTCTCTTGTGACATCCTAAGACAAACTGGAAACCACCGAAGAGAATGAAGGAAAGGTCTGTCATCAGATCTGTGTGTTAAAACATGTGTTCTGACTGAGTTGTGGATAACTGGGTGGAAAGAGGCAAGAATGGATGTAGAGAAACCAGTTAGCAGTAGCTCAGCCCAGAGGTAGGAGGTCAAGATAGGGGAAGAAGTGGTACATTCTCAGATGTAGTTAGGAGATAAAACTAACACAACTTAGATACAGAGTCATTATGAGGGATTTAGCCAAGAGAGCCTCTTATAATGACTCCACAGTTTATACTGGAGCAAAAGAGTTGTTCTTTTTCCTGAAATAAGAAGAAACAACAAGGAATCCAGTTGTGTCTAAGGAACATGAGTTCAGATGAGTTGAGGCCTGTTTAAAAGAGACTGTCAAGTAGATAGTTGCACACTTGGGTCTGGAGCTAAAGGAGAGATCTGAGCTGAAGGCAAAAATTATTGAGTCATCTTTGTTTAGTTGGCAAATTACTGTATACATAGGGGAGATCCCTTAGGGCTGACAAGTATATTCTGGAAAGGAGAGTTGGGTTAGGATTGTTCTTCCAACTTATGGCTGGTTACAAGTGGATGCGCCTTCAGAGAACACCAGGGCAGAGTGGCTAGAGATGATGAAGGGAACCCAGGAGAGGAGTCTGTTACGGAAAGCAGGGGGAAAGTGTTTAAGAAGGAGAAAGTGGTCAACAGTGTCAAATGCTGCTGAGACTGCAAGGGAGATGAAACCTGAACAATTTGTCGGATTTTTTGGACTTTGAGAAATCATCATGGTCTTTTGTGACAGCTGTCAGTGGACTAATGGGAATGGGAATCCAAGTGAAATTATGTGGTACTTTACAAGTGGAGACGTGGAGTTTGATCTCTCCGAAAGCTCGCCTCTGAGGTAATTGTATACAGAGGGTCCTCCTACTGATGTTCATAATGAGGATGTGTCGTCTGTCTTATGGCTAGGGAAAATGACTCAAGCTTGATTAAAGATTAATAGGAAGAAAAAATTATAATGGAAACATCCACGTAAGAGATGGACAGTGCTAGAGTAAAGGGAGAGTCTATAGTAAGGGCTCTAAGAAGGCAGAAAAGATGAGTTCGAAAACACTACTCACTAGAACATTAACGTCCAATGCTATGTAGGAGAATTTCTTATATTGTAATTTTGTTAATAGAGGATGAATTTGCATTCCTGGTGGTAGTGGTAGAAAGATGATTGTTCCCTTGTGATGTTCATTTTCTCCATGAAACGGGAAAAGACAGGGGAAGAGGAAGGTCTGATGTTGAAGAGAACAGAGAAGGTTTAAAATAGTCATTAGGGAAGGAATTTATTTTAAAAATATATGATAGGTTTCTTAAAACTATAGGGGCCATTTCAATTTCGCTGTGATGGAATTGATGTCGACAGAATGTGTAAAGTATTTCCCAGCTATTGGGGTGCTGTGACAAGGAACTCAGGATAATGTTTCCATCCCGGATTAACTTAGAAGGATCTCTAAAAGGAGGGTTAGGGGAGTTTAAGGGATTGGCAACTGAGAGAACTCTAACTCTCTAACTCTCTAACTGAGAGAACTGATGGTCCCAGTGAAGTCAAAGACAGCTATGGTGGGTAGACTTGAAAAGAGAAGTTACTAGACATTGTGATCTTAGTGTAGAGTACTTGAATGAATGGTTATTAAAAATTTATGAGTGGTCATAAAGACAGCAGTGTGACTATGGAAGTGGGTGCTGAGATGGCATGAAGAGTTCATGAAGAAAGAGGAAGTCAAGCAGTGCGGATATAATAATGGATAGGTTGTGATAGGAACCCTTAGGTCACCTGGCATAGTGGAAAGCGTTAGGTAGGAAATCCATGAGAAGTCGGTTGCCAGGACCTTCCAAGAATAAAAGGGGGTGAATTATATTGAGGGTAAGAGAAGGTTTTCTAGCTGAATGCAAGAGCCTTGAAGAGGCAGCATCATGTTGATATTGTTCCCTGTGTAAGGAGAATTTGAGCGATTGTGTGTGCGAGGTGTTCTTTCAAGGCCCAGAAAGAATCGTGGACGTCCCGCAGGGCCCCTGTCCTCTAGGAGTGCCCAGACCATAGATGACCACAGGGCGCCTGGGTTTCTCAGTCAGTTAAGTGTCCGACTTTGGTTCAGGTCATGAGCTCACGGTTCATGGGTTCGAGCACCGCGTCGCGCTCTGTGCTGACTGCCAGCTCAGAGCCTGGAGCCTGTTTCAGATTCTGTGTCTCCCTCTGTCTCTGACCCTCCCCTGCTCACGCTGTTTCTCTCTCTCTCGCTCTAAGAAATAATTAAAACATTAAAAAACTTAAAAAATAGGAAATAGATGGCCTCATGAGCAATTCGATACCTTTCACTGCAGTATATGCTGCCTATAATATGTAGTAGGGACGTGAAGGTCACAGGAGTTACCTGTATTTTAAGGAGTCATTGGAAATTTTCTCAAGAAAGATATTATTGGAACTGGATTTGATATAGTTCTTAAAGTGGAGAAGGCAAGAAGGACATTATGAAAGGAATGATAGATTATATGACTCCTAATAATTATAGATGGAATTCAAACTCAAAATTTTAGCATCCCATTGTATTAAGTACTGTTCTTACCATTTGGTTCTTCATTATTAGAATATTTCCATTTCTTGGCCGAACCTTCTGTTTTTTCCTTCTTAGAGTTCAACATTCTTGTCTAATCTCTCCTATGAAGACTTAAAATAAAGTGTGTTTCTCCTTGAATGAAGAGAGAACCTTTCTAATTTTGGTTTCATTCCTCAAAGGTTGTGAAGACGAGAAAAGACGTGAAGAGAACGCGAGTTTTGGTTATCCAAAAACCTGTCAGGAGTGTTGGCAGACTCAAGTGAAAAAAGGTAGTCCCTTGAAGTCATGGTCCTATGATTCATGAAAGGTCAGAAGTTGTTTTCATTTGGTATTTACAAAATCTGAGGGTGTGAACCGGAGGAGTCATTACGTATCTTACTCACACAGCCCTTTGATGAATACAGAGAGGGTATTTGAGTGGGATATAGTGTGCTGTTATGCACACAATCCAATTGCACTCATCACCACAATTTGCTACAATATGCGCAAAATACACATACAGACACATCCATTAGAGACAGTCATCATTATGTTACGTTTCTTTAATTTTGAGAGGGAGAGACAGAGCGCAAGCCACGGAGGGGCAGGAGACACAGAAACAGAAGCTGGCTCCAGGCTTTTAAGCATCCGCACAGAGCCTGATGCGGTGCTCGAACTCACAACCCGTGATATCATGACTTGAGCCGAATCAGATGCATAACTGACTGAGCCACCAAGGCGCCCCAGAGATGATCCTAATCTTAAACAATTAGTGAGCCATGAGCTTGGTTAACTTGGAAACAGAGACACTGGTGTGATAATAAAGAGTACGGACTTCAAAACTCAAAACCCATCAGTTGTTTCCTATGAGGTTATACATCTCTAGGATGTGGAGTGCAGAGGGTCAACGTGTATCAAGTGGGAAGGAAGGTAAATGGTAGCAAAAATCCTAAGCAGGTGCATGGATATGAGGAGCGCTAGGAGCAGGCTCCAGATGGAAGAACAGAATTGTGAAATAGGCCAGTTTCCTGCCCAAGCTAAAGAAAACTGTTTAGGACAAATCAGTATTTCTCTGGGTTGAGGGTGGGGTGGCAGTGGGGAGAATCGGTTAGGGAGAAGTGTGTAGGAGAGGAACAGAAACGAACCAGCTAGTTTTAGGACTTTTCTATCATGTTCTAGTTATCTCCAAGTCACCCACCAATGATTTACATCCTGAGTAATTTTTGGTAGACACCCCTGTGCTCTCTGAGGCAAAACACGCATCCTCTGAAGTGGAGTATTTATCCGGCAACTCGTCCTTCTCCCGTCGCACTTGTGCTGGTAAGGAGAAAGGAAATGCACTTCAAGTTTCAGCATTCAGGGCAGTGAGAGTTTGAACAGATCTGTAGAGGTCCAGCTCAGCGTGTCTGCTCAGCCAATGGGGGAAAGGTACCAATTGGGTCCACTTATCATCTTGCCCTCCTCTCTTATTTGGGAGTCTGGGTCTCTGTTTCTGTACCCTCAGTAGAAATTCATCCTAATCATTTTTCACTCGTAGGCAGGACAGAGGAAGTGTGTGCATTCATTTCAGGAAAAACATCATTTATCGAGGGGAGAAGGGAAATCTAAAGCACAGTATCCACAACTGCTGTGGCGTCACTGAAGCCTATAAGTTACGAATTAATATAATGTGAAACAGGGGTGCCTGGGTGGCTTTGTCAGTTAAGCGTCCGAGTTTCGCTTACGTAATGATCTCGCGGTTCGTGGGTTTGGGCCCCGCATCGGGCTCTGTGCTGACTGCGAGCTCAGAGCCTGGAGCCTATTTCAGTCTGTGACTCTTTCTTTCTCTGACCCTCCCCTGCTCACGCTGTCTCTCTCTCTCTCTCCTAGAAATAAATAAAAAAAAATTTAAAAAAAAGTGAAACCATCGTTTGTAGTCTTCTAGTAATACTTGACCACAGAAAATAGACAAGAGCTCCGGATCCTTAGTTATTGACATTAAACAATCTTCTCTACTGAATGACTTGCTAAATTGAGCTCACAACCGAAAACTACAAAACAGGGGCCCTTGGGTGGCTCAGTTGGTTTGGCCACTGATTTCGGCTTAGGTCATGATCTCACAGCTTGTGAGTTCAAGCCAGCTTCGGATTTTGAGTCTCCCGCTCTCTCTGACCCTTCTTGCTCACACGCTGTGAGAGTCAGGGAAACAAATATTACACTATATTCACTACACTGTGGGATAGCACACTTCCAAAACACACTGTTGACATCTACATGAAGACAATAGACATCTATTCTATCTACCTGACCTTCAAAACTTGGGAAAAATTAAAAAAAAAATTTTGACTACTTATATTCTGGAGCTTTGGCCAAAAATGGACTGTATTCTCCATGCTTCTCTGACACAGGTGTGTCTGAGTTGACAATGCAAATATACTGAATGTAGAAGGATTGGATATATCTTCAATGTGAATGCAATTGAACAGAAATCTTACACAAGCAAAACACAGCTTGATTCTATTCCCAGGCAGGAAGAAAACAATGTCATTGTCCCAAACTGTTTCTTCTCCATCTCTTACAATAAAAATCCTCCTAAGTAGAGATGTCTGAACTGAAAGTAGGGAGTGACAAAGGAAGTAAGCATGGCATTTGCTCTCTACAAATGGAGAGATGAGAGATACAAGCGGATCCAAGTCCATGTCCAGACTATGGCGAGTATGCAAGTTGTCTTTCCCCTCAGGAAGATATTCATTTCAGCCATGTAAGTAAAATCGAGAGACTCGAGGGATGTCTCCACAAGGACAAGTAACCACAAGTACAAGGGTATCAGAACGTGACCATGTTTACAAAGATGGAGGCGAAGGAAGGGTCACAGCTCTCTGAGAAGTGGCAAGGCAAATTTAGTCTGCTCCTGGGAAGATGAGCTCAGTTGATCATCATGTGGGCAGAGGTCTGACAACCAGTGTGAAATGGCCCAGCAAGGACCAGATAGCGTCTCTAAAGAGGAACCGGTAGATTGCACTTCTTTCTTGAAGAGAGGTGTCCGCTCCTCAGCAGATGCCCTTTAATGGGGGTAGAAGGGACAGCGATCTGAAAAGAATCCTTAGGTTTTCTGTCTAACAATCTCCTACCCTCAAAAACAAACAGGAGTCTTTATTCCATCCCACGCACTACTAGACTCATCAAAGTGTGCCCTCACGTTTACACTGATTAAGACTTCTCCCTTCATTCCCCATTCTCTGCTCCCAGCTCCTTACACTTCCAGACACACTGCTAAGCTCTGATCCTCACTGAGTCAACCTTCACATCTCATTGGGAAGCATTTGCAATCATCACGTTTGCATTCTCTAACCTCATTCCTTACATACCACCATCTCTAACTCACACAGATCACGTCACTCTTGTAGAACTTTGTATTTCCCATGAAGAAGGCACGAAGCCAACCCAATCCTATGCCATCTTCGAAACCTCCTCGCTTCCTCCTCCCTCAGGTCCCTCATGCAGTTGCACAATCTAGGAGCTCATAGGAGGACTCCCATCTCTCCATAACATGGGCAGCTTCCATTACTTTCATGGTCTCAACAACTCTCACAAAATCACCCAGGTTCAGAGAGTCCCGCATAAAGCAACCAGAAATTATGGAACTACTTAGACGTCTGTAGTCTAGGACACACAGATCACTCATGGTACAAAGAAGATGTACTGGCGGCACAAAGTGAGAATTATGCTGCCTGTCACCCAACACTTCACACGCTACCTTCCCATACAAATGCCGTTTCATCTCTGCACCCTCTATGTAAAATTGTGGAGGAAACGTGACAGACACATCCACACATCGGGCTGTGCTCATCAAACCTGCTACCCATACTAGCTCTTGAAAAATATACCACCACCTCTGACGTGTCCCTTCTTTACCCCAATGGGACCTACCAGACACTCCGGTCACCCAAGAGACAAAGTGCAAGTGTTTTGTGAAGGTGCCCCAGGCCTCACTGCAGTTTTGAAAGATGAGAAGAGACTTACTATTGATCGATTTTATCAGGAACAAATATTTACCAACTTACTTACCGAAAGACCAATGGGAATGGAGGAGAAGGAAAACTACCGTGATTCCCGTGATATATGGAAACCACGGTAGAGTTAGAGGTGATCTGGGAAATAAGCATATTTTAGTAGGAAAATAACCAACAACCTAGAACTCAAGTGTATATTGGGAAGGTTTTAAGGTAGGCTATAAGTTTGGTAAGTGTAGATACCACAGTTTATCAGAACAGTGTGTGAGGCATGTGGGAAAAGTGACACCAATGACAGGACCAAAAGAGAGCTGAACCATTTAGCGGTCAGGGGAGCTGTGTCCATCATTGAGAGGTGGGGTGTGAAGTCCGCCTTGGGGATTCACCTGGAGTGTCCACGTGCGGCACAGCTACACAGCAGGGCCCCACGGGAGGACCCACGAGAGCCGGTATCTGTAAGGGGAGCCTAAGGACAGCAGTGGACGTCAGGCAGTTCTTTCCTGTCCATTCGAAACCTCCCAGGAAGCAGCAGGACTGAAAATCGCAAGCCTCACCTGACACACTGCACCCCTTTACTGACACACATCCTCCAAATTTCCTCTTGTGGTAAACAGAAGAAGAAAAACAAATAATATGGTCACCTGATCGTGTACCTGGGAAGAACTGGTGCTCAGATACATGCAGAAAACAGCATACGGCCCTCACAGGGAATCAGAGACTTCATTCCAACAGATGATTTCATAGACCTCAATTTTAGGACCTTGAACAGAAACTAGACTAGAATCGTCGTGACGATAAGTGCCATGTGTTTGATTCGACATGGTATCGGTTGAGTGTTTAGCGAAGGCAAAAAATACCTAATTTTCCTTCTCTTTCCCAGAAGTCTTCAAATCACGTGAAGGCTCATCACGATTCGGACCCTCTAAACTTGTCCAATTCCACAAGCAGAGGGAAGAGGATTCAGGCTCAAGAGACATCTGAGTCTCTTCTCCAGACAAGCTCATTCACAGCGGTAAGTGGTGGGGGAGAATAGGGGATGAGGGGGATTCAGGCATGGTGATGTGGCAGCATGGGAGCCAAAAATTGGGATTGAGCTCCTTTGCTCAGTAATGGCCATGAATGACCCCTCTCGCAACGACTTCCCAGGGTCTCTGTTTCTTTTTAGGGTGCAAAAATATACCATGTCAGCATCCCTGTTTTCTTTGGTAGAAGCTCTTAAAGGATCTGAATGGGAAGATAACAAATCTAAGAGAAAAGTAGAAGTATATTTAAAGAAGAGTCTGTGAAGTCTTAATTTGGCCATCCCTATCACCGGGGATCCCAGGGAATCGTGAAAATCGATTGTCTTATTCTAAAAATTATCTGTCTATCTATTTGTCTATCTATCTATTTCTCTATCTGTC
>NW_027533255.1:69682-70958 GCF_008692635.1 Crocuta crocuta
CCCACCCATCCATCCATGCGTCCATCCATGCATCCATCCATCTGTCCTTCCTCACTGTGTTTTTGTTTGTGTGTGTAGATAGAAAGCTTTCCATATGTTAGTAGATAGATAGAGATGTAGAGGTCTTCATATAACTTGGACTCTACATTATCTAACTGCACAAATTCCCATGAAGTAAATCAAGCTAATAATGTCGAACTTTAGTGACTGCAAACTGTTTACATGCATAGTTCTTACTCAGCATCAGTATTGTCTACACATCTCCAGAAATATCACATACGAGGTACTCAATATCAAGGGCATCCACCATAAACACAATTTTCATCATTATTATTTACTTCTATTTGAAATAAGTGACATTTTCAAAGGTCAACTCCCCTTAAAGTTGTCAAGATTCCAACCAGAAAGTCACCTCCATTTTTTTGAGAGCACGTCTCGTGTTTGGTAATGATGTGTGACTTATAAGGTCCACTAAGTGTGTGTCTTGTGAATTGACAAATTCTGGAAAATGCCACATCTCAGTGTTTGTTTGTTTGTTTGTTTGTTTTTTTTTGGTTTGGTTTGTTTTGGGTTGGTTTTAGGAGCCCAGATAACACCACCTCACTGTGTTGGATTTTCTGTGTGTGTGTGTGTGTGTGTGTTTGATTTTATTCCATTTCCCAGAAGACAGGAAAGGTTAAGAGGATTTGCCTCCTTCTGAGTCATGTGTGGTTGTCCCTGGTCGTAGCCATGCAGTGGAAGAAAATCCTCTGCCGCAGAAGTCTTTTCCTGGACCTCCTCTGCAATCACTCTCATTCCTGCTGATGGGGAAGGTAAGGAAAACAAACAGGTGAGGTCTGAGTACGGACAGGAGGTAGAGCTGAGCAGCTTGGCCAAAGCCCTACTTATTTGACTCTCCCCTGTAACGCAGAAAAGGGTTTCAGGGCAGAGGCACTAGACTGAAGCCCCTGTAGAGGAACAGAGAGAGGGAGAGATAAGACACAGCTCCTCATATGAACACTGGGGCATCTGTGCGTCCCGTAGAGCACAGTGCTGGTGTGGGCATTTCATCAGAACCTTCACCCTCAGATGAGTATGAGCTCGGATCCTCAAGCACACGGCCTCATTTGTATCCCTTCCCGCCGTGTATGGTCCCGTTTCTCCTTCCTTTGACTTGTTCTCCCAAACGTACTGCCTTCAGTCCTCATTAATCTTCCTGTGTTCTAGTAGCATGGGGTCGGTACGCCCCGGTACCTTCCTTCCTTCACACAGACTCACCCACTTACACACTAATCCC
>NW_027533255.1:72117-108927 GCF_008692635.1 Crocuta crocuta
TCTATCTATCTATCTATCTATCTATCTATCTATCTATCTATCTATCTATGTATCTATCTATCTATCCTTCCATCCACCCACCCACCCACCTGTCCATCCATCCATGCGTCCATCCATGCATCCATCCATCTGTCCTTCCTCACTGTGTTTTTGTTTGTGTGTGTAGATAGAAAGCTTTCCATATGTTAGTAGATAGATAGAGATGTAGAGGTCTTCATATAACTTGGACTCTACATTATCTAACTGCACAAATTCCCATGAAGTAAATCAAGCTAATAATGTCGAACTTTAGTGACTGCAAACTGTTTACATGCATAGTTCTTACTCAGCATCAGTATTGTCTACACATCTCCAGAAATATCACATACGAGGTACTCAATATCAAGGGCATCCACCATAAACACAATTTTCATCATTATTATTTACTTCTATTTGAAATAAGTGACATTTTCAAAGGTCAACTCCCCTTAAAGTTGTCAAGATTCCAACCAGAAAGTCACCTCCATTTTTTTGAGAGCACGTCTCGTGTTTGGTAATGATGTGTGACTTATAAGGTCCACTAAGTGTGTGTCTTGTGAATTGACAAATTCTGGAAAATGCCACATCTCAGTGTTTGTTTGTTTGTTTTTTTTTTTTTTTTTGGTTTGGTTTGTTTTGGGTTGGTTTTAGGAGCCCAGATAACACCACCTCACTGTGTTGGATTTTCTGTGTGTGTGTGTGTGTGTGTGTGTTTGATTTTATTCCATTTCCCAGAAGACAGGAAAGGTTAAGAGGATTTGCCTCCTTCTGAGTCATGTGTGGTTGTCCCTGGTCGTAGCCATGCAGTGGAAGAAAATCCTCTGCCGCAGAAGTCTTTTCCTGGACCTCCTCTGCAATCACTCTCATTCCTGCTGATGGGGAAGGTAAGGAAAACAAACAGGTGAGGTCTGAGTACGGACAGGAGGTAGAGCTGAGCAGCTTGGCCAAAGCCCTACTTATTTGACTCTCCCCTGTAACGCAGAAAAGGGTTTCAGGGCAGAGGCACTAGACTGAAGCCCCTGTAGAGGAACAGAGAGAGGGAGAGATAAGACACAGCTCCTCATATGAACACTGGGGCATCTGTGCGTCCCGTAGAGCACAGTGCTGGTGTGGGCATTTCATCAGAACCTTCACCCTCAGATGAGTATGAGCTCGGATCCTCAAGCACACGGCCTCATTTGTATCCCTTCCCGCCGTGTATGGTCCCGTTTCTCCTTCCTTTGACTTGTTCTCCCAAACGTACTGCCTTCAGTCCTCATTAACCTTTCTGTGTTCTAGTAGCATGGGGTCGGTACGCCCCGGTACCTTCCTTCCTTCACACAGACTCACCCACTTACACACTAATCCCATAAGTAAATTATGTCCTCTCACACAGACAACCTGTTTGAACTCCCTCATGCAAACTGCAGCAAACTCTTAGACCATGGAGGGGATGTACTTTCATATACTGCCTTTCTGGTCCTGATGCCGCTTGACCCACAAGGACATCACCCACTCCCGTAGCCACATATTCTGAGTGCCTAGTTCACTTCTCCTAACACGTTACCTCGTATTGACTCAACGGCGAGATCAGGCAATGATCCCGTACTTGTTCACACGTGCCGTCGCACCGTGGAACACATAGGCACACATTCATCCGCCATTGCCTTTTCCAGTGTGGAAAACACTCACGGGAGATGTCCCCAAACCCACATACAACTCCACAAGATGCACCACACCCTCATCTTCCCAGTGACACCAGCTGCACACCTCCAAGAAAACATACCACTCCCCACATTCTGAATATCACGTGTGTATATGCTTCTGCTCCCGTATCCACACAGGAATGGTCTTGTGGCCATCTTAAGTCCTGCCGACATCACGTACTTATGCTCCCTATGTTTGGAATGTTCTTGCCTAGAAACACTTCAGTGCCATCAAGAAATAACCTGTCTTGGATTCCACGATAATTTGAAGAGTTCGCCCCCATTTCCACCAGTCTACTTCCCATTCCATCCCATCGGGAATCCTAAACCCTCTTATCCTCAGAACACCCCAAAGGAGAGAAGCTCATGAAAATATACTACCTACGTGTCCTCCATAAAATGGGGGTGACTGTCCTGTGTGAGGTCGAGAACGGACTGGAGGCTGTATCAAAGAAGCGAAAAATGGAAGAACTGACCATTTCTGACATAAGTTCTCCAAAAACCGACCTCTCTTGTCCGTATACAGAAGAACTCCTGACTGACAGTGACTCCAGCTGGAACAACGAAGCCCAGGAGGAAAGGCAGGAGGTTGAGAGTCCAACAGAGCTTCCCCCTCCAGAGGGATGTTCCATGGCCAAGCCGCCCGAGTGGCTGCTGGCCCCAGAAAGCGGTTTCAAGTGTACGGCCTGCTGCCGGGTCTTCCCCACCTTAGAGGCCCTCAAGCAGCATGTGCAGAATGGAGTCAGTGAGGGCTTTAGCTGCCGCGTTTTCCACGTAGCCATGACGTGGCTGGAGAACAAGCAGAAAACGGTCGAGTGGAAGACAGAGGAGGAAGAAGAAGGAGGGCAGGGAGATAACACACAGGTGCCAGAAGAAAAACTATTTTGGCCTATAGAATTCTTAAAGAGTTTATTTTTCTGCCGCTTTCGAGGGAGGAAGTAGAGTAGACCACACTCTACTGAGGGGGCTTGATCCTGTCCAAAGAACCCCAGTCCCCAAGGTTTTTTATTGACAACCACCCCGTCCCCACCGCTATCACCACACCACTAGAAGGAGCAGAGAACCATTTTCAGGTCTACCCAGGGTTCTCCCGACAAGGGGAGAACATGCTTTCCCTCACATGCCTGCCCACATAGTTACTTGCCTGGGGCGCCCTACTGATTATGGAGACAGGAAAAGCTAGTGCACAATTGAAACCAAAAGCAGAGAAACCCCACCCCTTTGGCTTTCATGTGCTTGTGCACATACAGGTGTACACACACTTCTTGTATGTTGAAAGTAGAAAGGATGGAACATGTCACAAACCATCAGAGACCATCAAATATATGCACCCCAGGGTGTTACAAAAATCAGACTACCATCAAGGTTCATAGTTTGAGAAACCTAAAAGCTACCAATTTCTGAGCAAGCTAGTTTGCATGTTGAATGGTTTGCATGTCACTTAAGACTTGTACATTTTCAAAAATATAGGCAAGTAAGTCAGACTTCCCTTAAGGAAACGAAGTCCTTAATTCACTACTTGGTTTCCGTGAGTCACCCTCGGAAGAATCATCAGTCTGGGTTGGAGACATCTGTACCAATAGCTTGGACAATGAAAATAGAGTAGCTAGAGACTGGGCAGTTGGGAATCTTTTGTCTGCTACTCAAGAAAGATCTAGGAGCCTCTACGACTGGCCTTTCTTCAGTTCCTCCTTTTTGGAAGACCTGGCTGTTTGAACTATTAGTTTAATATGCTAAGCATCCCCACTAACCCTTCAATAAAGTCTTGTTTGGTCCCTTGAGCCTGAGTCATTTACTTTGTTTGTCACCTAATTTACCTTAATGGATGCCAATTAGCTTGATCATGATTATTTCTTCATTTTCAATAGTTGAACCCATATGGCCTAGAAATCACTCCTATAGTATCCTCCCCTTCTGATTTTATACTTCAACAGTAAGGGATACGCTTTTACTCCAGATGTCCACATGATTTCTGAGAAAAGTGCATGACAACTCTTTGGGTGTATAAAAACAACTGGGCCTCAAATTTCGTCAAGCTGGACTAAATTTCATAGCACCACATAGCTAATTTCTATGCTGAGTCAGTGCTGTCCTTTAAAAAATGGAGATCATTTCATGTGTCTGTGGGCCATCTGGATGTCCTCTTTGGAGAAGGGTCTGTTCAGGTCTTTTGCCCATATCTTCACTGGATTCTTTGTTTTTTGGGTGTGGAGTTTGGTGACAGCCTTATAGATATTGGATACTAGCCCTTGATCTGATGGGTCATTTGTAACTCTCTTTTCCCATTCCGTCAGCTGCCTCTTCGTTTGATGGATTGTTTCCTTTGCCGTGCAGAAGCTTTGGATCTTGATGAGGTCCCAATAGTTCATTTTTGTTCTGGATTCCCTTGCCTGTGGGGACGTGTCAAGGAATTTACCCCAGGGATACAGGAGTGCTGATGCATAAGGGCACATCTTCCCCAATGTTCATAGCAACACTCTCAATAATAGCCAAAATGTGGAAGGCGCCTAAGTGTCCATCAACGGACCAATGGATCAAGACGATGGGGTTCATCTGCACAATGGAATCCTACATGGCAATGAGAAAGGTTGAAATCTGGCTATTGGTAGCACCATGGATGGAACCTGAGGGTGTTATGCACAGCGATAGAAGTGGTGTAGAGAAGGACAGGATACCATATGTTTGCAGGTATAGGTGGGTTAGGAGGAACTTAATGGAGGACGATGGGGGAGACGAAGGGGAAAAATAGTCGGAGAGGGGGAGGGAAGCAAACCATGAGAGTCTCTTGAATGCTGACAAACTGAGGGATGGTGAGGGAGAGGGGAAGGGGGGTGATGGGCATGGAGGAGGGCACTTGTGGGGATGAGCTTGGGTGTTCTATGGAAAACAACTGACAAGAAAATATTTATGAAAAAAATGGATATCATAATACCTAAAGTAATAGCAATTGTGAGGAGAGGAAGATACATGTCAAACCTCCCAACTTAAGTATTCAAAATAAAGTGTCATACATTTTTGGTAATTATTTCCTTTACCTTTGATGATCGGTGGTTTGACTTTTATGTGTCTGGAGAGGAATTGGTTGTTGTTGTTTCTATTGTTTGAGATACGCTGAGCTTCTAAAGAACGTTGAAGTATTTTTTGAAGTTTCTTTTTTTCCTTTTTGAGAGAAAGAGAGTGGGGGAGGGGCAGAGAGATAGGGAGAGAGAGAGGGAGAGAATCCCAAGATGCCTCCCTGTTTCCCTGACTTGGGGCTCAAACCCACAGACCGTGAGGTCATGACCTGAGCCGAAATCAAGAGCTGGACTCTTGACCAACTGAGCCACCCAGATGCCCCTAAAAACTCTCTTAGTTTTGATAGAAATATAACTTCACAAGAAGTGGCACCAAGACTCCAGAGTGGTCCCTTGTACCTGTCAGCCCGCTTCCTTCAACTTCATTGTAGTGTATTACCAAACAGAGGAAATTGTTTGGAACACTATAATAAATCATCCTGCACACCATAGTAAGAGGCATCTGTTTTGACAGAGAGTTAGCTTTTGTAGATTTTACATAGAACTCTCTTACATTTTATCCCATGTATAGAGTTATATGCACATCATTGCAGTCAAGATACAGAAATGCTGTTACCCCCAACCACTTCTCACAGGCTGCTGTTCATCCCACAGCTCACCTTATACTCAATGGTTACAAAAACAAAACAAAACGAAACAAGAAACTAACACTGAGAGATTTGCCTCTAATATCAGGAACAAGACAAGGATTCCCACTCTCCTTTAATCTACTCAGTAATGGAAGTCCTAGCCACAGCATTCAGACAAACAAAAAGAAACAAGTCATTTGTAATGTTAGGAAGAAATAAAACTTTCACTCTTTGCAGGTGATATGATACTATATATAGAATGCCCTAAAGACACCATGAAAGAAACTATTAGAACTCATAAATGAATTCAATAACGTCACAAGATACAGATGAATAAACATTAACCTGTGGCATTTGTATACAGCCATCATGAAACAGCAGAAAGAGAAAGCAAGAACTTGATCCCATTGGCAATTGTACTTAAAACCATCAAATGCCTAGGAATGAATTTAACCAAAGCTATAAAAGATCTGTATGCCGAAAACTATAGAAACCCTATGAAAAAAGTGGAGGAAGACACAAAGAAATGGAAAATCAATCCATGCTCATGGATTGGAAGAAGAAATATTGTTAAAATGTTGATATTAACGAAGGCAATCTACATATTCAATACTCTCTCAAAATAACACCAGTATTCTTCACAGAGTTGATAGAGACACTTTTAAAAAATTGGATGGCACCAGAAAATACCCCAAATAGGTAATGTTGAAAAACAAATCCAAAGCTGGAGGCATCCCAATTCTGGACTTAAATCTGCATTTCAAAGCTGTCGCCATCAAGACGCTACGTTACTTGCACAAAAATGGACACATAGATCCATGGAACAGAATAGAGGACCCAGAAATGTATCCACAGACATATGGCCAACTAATCTTTGACAAAGCAGGATATAATATACACTGGATAAAAGTGTCTTCAGAAAATGGTGTTGGGAAAATCAGACTGTGATATCAAACCATGAGAGACTCTTGAATGCTCCACATCCCTCATCAGGAAATTATAAACCAAAGCCACAATGAGATACCACCTCACACCTGTCAGAATAGCTAATTTAACTACACAGGGAGGAAAAAACACAGATGTTAGGATGTAGGAAAAGGGGAACACTTTTGTACTGTAAGTGTCAATGCAATTGGGTACAGCTACTCTGGAAAACATATGGGGATTCCTCAAAAAATAAAAATAGAATTACCCTATGACCTACCAATTTTACTTGTAGGTATTTATACAAAGGACACGAAAATGCTGATTCAAAGGTGCACATGTACCCCAAAGTTTATAGTAGTACTATCAAGAATAATCAATCATGGAAATAACCCAAATTTCCATTGAGTGATGATGAATGGATAAATAACATGTGACTACACATGCGCGCGCGCGCACACACACACACAAACACACACACACACACACACAGGAATATTACTCTGTGATCAAAAAGAATGAAGTCTTTCCATTTGCAACAATGTAGATAGAAGTCGATTGTATTATGCCAAGTGAAATAAGTCAGCCAGAGAAAGGTAAATGGGATGTTTCACTCCTATGTGGAATTTAAGAAACAAAACAGATCAAGATAAGGGAAGGGAAGGAAAAATAAGAAAAAAAGAGAGAGGGTGGAAAGAGATTCGTAAATTCAGAGAGCAAACTGAGGGTGGCTGGAGGGGTGTTGGTGGGGAGATGGGCTAAATGGGTGACGGGCATTAAGGAGGGCACTTGTCGTGATGAGCACTGGGGGTTGCATGGAAGTGGTTAGTCACTAAATTCTATTCCTGAAACCATTCTTATACTGTATGTTAATTAACAAGGATTTAAATAAAATTTAACAGTTAAAAAAAGGAAAAAATCTAGCTTTCCTAAAACATAATTTATGACAAATAATAATTAAAAAAATTGTCTCTGTGACATTGCCCCCATTTGGGTAACAGTTGCATTTTCTTCCTTGATTTGTGAAAAAAGAGGTAAATTCTCAGTAGAGCAAACTAATCTAATATACTTCTGCTACTTAAATAAACATGGTAGGAATACACCAGAAAAAAAAACAACAAACTATTAAATCTTTTCTTATGCAATGACATGGTAGGAACTAGAGCGTATTGGACTAAATGAAATAAATCTGAGAAAGAGAAAAAAACATATGAGTTCACTTGTATGTGGAATTTAAGAGAAAAATCAAATGAGCAAAGGGGAAAAGGAAAGAGAAAGGAGCCAAACCAAGAAAGAGACTTTTAAGGATAGATAAGAAACTGATGGGTGAGGTGGGGGAGGATGGGTTATACAGGTGATGTAGATTAAGGAGGGCACTTGTGATGATCACTGGGTGTTGTGTCACTGCTGAATACTGTACACCTGAAACTAACATTACACTGTAAGTTAACGAACTGAAATTTGAATAAAAACCGTAGTAAAAGGAATTACCATATGACCTAGGAAGTCCACCACTGGGTATTCACTTCAAGATTATGAAAAAATGTATTTCAATAGATACATGTACCCCTCTGTTTCTTGCAGCATTATTTGCAATAGCCAAAATTTGGAAGCCACGCAAGGGCTTATTGATAAATGAGTGAATGAAGAAGAGGTTGTCTGTCTATCTACACCCCCGCACACACACACACTGGATTATTGCTGAGACACAAAAAAAATTTGCCATTTGCAACAACATGAATTTAAGAAATAAAAGAACCAATGAAGAATGAGACATACGAAGAAAGAGACTCTGAAATACAGAGAAATGGTGCTTACCAGAAGGGAGGTGGTTGGAGGGATGAGTGAAAGAGGTTCAGGGGACGAAAAATACAGTTATGGTGATGAGCACTCTATGAGGTACGGAGGTGCTGAATCACTCGATTGTACACCTGAAACCAATATAACACCGTATTTTAACTCTACTGGAATTAAAGAAATAACTACGAAAAAACATTCTTCCATTGCCTACTTTGAAGGTGTCAGTGGACAATTTTTATATAGTATATGGAAAAACCAAAAGAGAAGAGATCTTAGCTGAGAATTTTTCAGAACTCATGAAAGATATCCAGCCACCCAACCAGAATTAAAAAAAAAAAAAGTCTATGGTCCCTTTGTTTGTGTCTCTCAAAATTCCATTGTTGAAACCTGACCCCTGAGGTGACAGTATTAGGAGGAGGGGTTAGTGGGAGGTGATTAAGTCACGAAAGTGGAGCCCTCATGAATGAGGTTAGTGTGCTCATCAGAGAGGCCTGAGAAGGTTCCTTGCCTCTCCCACCATGTGACGTTACATAGAAAATTCTGAGAAATAAGTGTTGCCTATGAGCCATCCAGTTGATGACATTTTTGTTAGTTGCCCAAATGGATGAAGACAACGAGGAAATTTCAATCGTGTCGGATCCAAGGAGATTTACATCGAGACAATTCATGGTGCAAGTTCAAGCCCTTGAAGACAAAAAGATCATTTTAGAAACAGACAAAACTATCTTTCAAAAGTAGCATTCAGACTGAGAAGGGACTTCCCAGAGGCCACAGTTGGAGCCTGAAGACAGAAATCATCTGCCTTGTGATGAAATAAGTAGCGAACACTCAATCAACAAATTCCAGGTATTTCAAGAGTATGACCCAAAGAAAAGTGTTTCCAGAAAACAAAATACAGACACAGCTGGAGGATTTTTGAATGCTGAATTTCCATCTGAGCTGGAAGTTTTAAAGAATAGGAAAGATAGGGCAAGACTAATGAGGAAAATTGGAAGGAAATTAATTAAGTATTGGCTACTTGAACACATGATCATCTATTATAGAGATCCAATTTTAAAAAAAAAGTGAACACATATTCCAACAATAAATATAAGTCACATGGGATCAAGAAGCTAACATTGAGTTAATTATTCATTTTGCAATTTCTTGGCTAAGAAACACATTTATCAACAGGTTGTATCACTTGGAAATTAGTACAGGATGAATGTATGCTACTGAAGTGGAATTTAAATAAAACCTACAAGAGAAGAAAACAGTACAGATGAGTAAAAATTTTTAAATTAAAATAAACTCCTGGGGCTCCTGGGTGGCTCAGTCAGTTGAGCATCCGACTTGCGTCCATGTGATCTCCTAGGTAGTGGTTTTACGCCCCATGTCAGGCTCTAGGTGGACTACTCAGAGCCTGGAGCCTGCTTCTGATTCTGTGTGTCTCTCTCTATCTGCTCCTGCTCTGCTTGCTTACTCTCTTTCTCTCTCTCTCTCTCTCAAATATAAAATTAATATATCGATAATCATTAAAAAAAAAGTAAACTCTTGATATCCAAAAAATGTAAGAACTGAGTGGGTGGAGAAACATAGATTAGATGTGACATAAAGAAACAGGAATTACATGATATGTAGAATTCATGTTGATAACTGTCTATGGGAAAAGATAATCATCATATCAGCACCTTATTTTAATGATTATTTATTTTTGAGAAAGGGAGAGAGAGAAATAAAGAAGGCGTGCACACGGGGAGGGGCAGAGAGAGGGAGGGATGGGGAGAAGCCCAAGCAGGCTCGGCGCTGTCAGCGCAGAGCCCTGACCGAGGGCTCAAACCCACACATTTTGACATTATGACCCGAGGCGAATTCGTGAGTGGTATGCTTATCTGACTGAGCCATCCAGGAGCCCCTCGAACTTTAAATGATGCAGCTGTTTAAAATATACTGTTTCTATTACGGACCTAGTAGATATGGAAATGTAAAAAACAGGAAAGAAATAACAGTAGAAGAAAATACTTCTTGCGGAAGCACAGTAACTACTGTCAAAGAGGTTTCTACTTCCACTCAGATGATGTAACTGCCAGGAAACAAAAATGAAATGAAGCTAGAGGAAAGCCCTGTCTCCTGGAAATAAGCCAGCACAACGATGGGGGTGCGGAGCTGTAGATCAAGTTAGCTTATCAGCAAACCAGGAGGGAAGAACTGCGGGGGAGGGGCTTGGGGACTATCCTCCCTCAGGGTCATGGTCCATTAACACAGAACACATTTCTGTGAGCGAGGCAGTTTATAAATAAGAGAAGTTATTTTTCACAGTACTGGCGACTGGAAGACCCAGATCGAGAGGCTGGCATGGCCCCCAGTGTAAGCTATAGACTTCTTCTATCTTTACCAGAGAGAAGGGAGGAGTTACCTCTCCAGGGCGTCTTGCATAAAGGAATTAATCTCATACATAAGGGCTCTGCACTCTTGATCTAATCACATCCTAAAATCCCAATCCCTTTGGGCATTAGGTTTTCAATAGATGAATTTAGCGGGGTATGGGACACAGAAACACACACACACACACACACACACACACACACACACACACACGCATTCAGACCATCCCACCAGTTAACTACAACTACTGAAAGGGTTTCAAGTAGCTTCAATGGGCAGAAAATATATGGTAGTGGATTTTGATGTAGTAGAAAGAATTTTCATACTGTCCAAATCTGATTACGGAAGAGAATTCTTTGGGAGTACATTAGTCCTCTCGTATGCAGGGTTTTGTTTCCCACAGTTTCAGTTAATCCACAGTGAACAGCGGTCGCAAAGCAGAAGATCTTTTTGCGGGCTTACTATCAAGAAGTCAATGGTATGTATATGAGCGCTAGGTCACAGCGCCTGTGTCATGAACCAACCTTCATCTCATCACGAAGGCACTTTGTTATGTCACGTCAACACAAAAAGCAGGGGTGCAGTCACGGAAGATATTTTGAGAGTGAGGTGGGGAGACCACTTCACACAATTTTATCATATCGCATTATAATTCTTGTCTTTTTTGATCCATTATTATTGCAAATCTCTTACTGTGTCTACCTTATAAATCAAACTTTATTCTGTGTATGTTGATGAAAAACATAATATATGTAGGATTTGGTACCATACAAGCTTCAGGCATCCACAGGGGGCTGGATGTCTTCGAAGATACTCCCTGCAGATCAAAAAGCATTAGTAAAATGTGCTACTGGTTAACAGGGGTCTTATTCGGGGTAATCATTTGGAAGAATAATCAAAGGTGATTTCATATTTTGGTGATTCTGTGCACAATCAGGCTGAGCATTGTATATTCAGGTGGCTAACCCATTAGTTACACACCAAATACAAAGATGGCAGGCCATAGTAACCACACACGTACATTTTAATTTTTTTAAACTACACACACACACGCATAGAGTGTACACAAAGAGAAAAAGAGGCAAAGGGTGAGCAAGGGAAAGAAAGAACAAATCCAATATGGGTTCTTTGAGAAAAAGCCAGATTCAGAGGAAGATCACTTTTGGGGCCAAATTATTAACTGCATGCTCATGACAAGTATTGTAAAAGATTATTTACTTTTCTGGCAAACGTCCAAAGTTGACGAACTTCCCAGCCGAATGTTTTCCATGACATCAAGGATTTCATTTTTGTGTAGTGTATTGTACATGTGAGAGAATGACGTTCAGAACGTTCACTAGAAATCGCTTCCCTAGTATCACTGCCAAGGAAAACTCCTGGGTTTTCTGCATAACCATACCAAATGCAACTGTCTTGGTTTTCCTGTCTAGAGGTCTATGCATCTCTATATATTATTCACTACATATGGCTGCTACTCCTTCATCCTGTTGAATGGAAACTAATGTATTTTACACAATCAATACTGATGACAGAGTCTTGGGGCACTCGAATGTAAATGTTCCTGTGAGTAAGGGATACATCAAGAGAGTGCAATGAAAACATTTCTTAGAATTTCAGACTCTCAATTTCTAAGGACGGGGGATTCTAAGAGGAGATCTGTGTTGGCAATTGCAGATCCAATTCTATTGTAGCACTAGAGTAATGACTTAGAAAAATGGAAACGTCCACAGCTGTGTTCTCCTCAACAATGCGTGCCAACGTGAAAACCATGCATTCCTGGTTACTTGCAAAGGAAAATGTAGAACTGGACATACACTGCAGCATCAGAAGGAACCACTCCTGAAGCAAGGTTACAGGAATTTTATTTTATAAGTGAATCTCCCATACTATCACGTTGACAGTGTCAGACTAATATGTTTTAACCTGAACAAAGAAATGTTAGAACAAATGTAGGGTTTTAGGAATTATCTACTCACCTTGAAGGATTTTCCGTGACTACCATGGGACAAAATTGGAGAGGGTAAACCACAGAGTTCTGACGGGTGCAGAAGTGAGCTTGCTTGTTGGACCTCATTTTTTCATCGAAAGACAAATCTTTCCCAGAGAGACCGTTCCAACCACCTGTTGGGTTAGGTATTCTTTTTCAAAGGAAAATAGATCCCCTAGTAACCAGAGCATATCTCCAGGAAAGAAGCCATTTCCCATTAAGGATGGTTCTCCAATCTGGCAACGTCTTCATTTCCTAGTTTCTAAATTGCTCCGCAGGAAACAGGTCCTCTCCATTTCGTTCTCTCCCTAATGTGCTCAACCTCTGCATCCTCTCAAAGCGCCCTGTCCTCATTCGATAGAGAAAAAAGTCCAACAAGGAAAACATTGTCTCCAAAGGAGCCCCATGGATGGGCTGGGGCACCGCAGAGATGAGGTACAGTTACTCTCCAATGGTTCTTCGACTTCAAAGGACGGGGGAAGAGCAAAGACAACATTTCCTTCAAGAACGATGCTCGGTCTTCGGTCTTTGTCTGAACAGCTCCCATCTCCCCCTCTTCGGGAAGACGTGGAGAATATGTAATCCACAGTGGCACTGAAACGGACTCCCTGCTATGACCTATAGCTGGAACTCCTTCTTGAGGTGTGATTTTCAGGTGCATTCAACTGTCTTTGAGGACTCTGTATTTTCTATCTGAGAATTTCTAGAACCAAACAAAGAATGCCCAGAGCCATTAACTGAAACAGAACTGATTGAAGGTGGCAAATCCTTGAATGCAGAGTCAAAGAGGTGCACAACTGAGTGACGTGTTTAGAGAGCATTGGTTTTTAATGTCTCCACTTAGAGTGTTTTGTCAACCTCTCCACTTGGTGCATGGGAAGGACTTTGGACGCGTGTAGAAATACTGTGTTCAAAGGTCTTGTTATGCCCGATTCATGAGTCCCCAGAGACCGCCAAGGAGCCGACACCGATGCGAGTACAGAAGGGTCTTTATGACAATCTCCAGCAGGGACTCCAATGCATCCCGACGCAGCAGTGATGGTATGGAGCCCCGAACTCGTGATCGCAGGGCTTTTTCTTGCGATGACAGTGGACTTCGGGGCGTTCCAGCTTGGCGGCCTCCTGATAGGTACAGGCTGTCTTGTCAGCCCCCGATTGGTTCCGCCCATCTGGCCTGACCTCAAACTGCCAACCGGAACGTCTTGGGACAGAGGCACCTTGTTGAAACTGATGGGCTGTTGCTGTTGCTAGGGAAGTCCCTAAGGGCAGGCTGCCTCCTTACTTCCTGCGGTTTTTCCTGGGACTGGGTACGGGCGTAGTTCACTCTCAAGATGGAGGCTTTTTCTAAAATGGAGTCAGTTAGATTTAGGTGTCACAGTCTTATCGTCAGCAATCTTTCTCATGGAGATCTGACAGATCCTTAGGTACCTTCCAAATAGAAAAAAAGAGGAATCAGAAAGCATAGTTGTGTAGACAGTTTTGTCCCACTTGAACGTAGATAACATGAGAGAAATGCTTTCACTTGGTTTCAGAAGTCCATTAAGAAATCATACGCAAGAGTGAAAAGGGCAAAGATTTGAGATAAGATCCTCAAGGACTCAACTGATATTGCAATTCATTGAAAAGTATGTGGTCTGCATATCAACATGAGATATGTGCTTGCCTGTAGGAGATCCGAAGATTATAGTCCTTCTCATGGGATAAGCATGGCCTTCAAAGCAATTCCCATGGCTTTTAACTATCTTATTCTATCCACAACGTCGATCTTCTTTAGTGTGTGTGAAAAGGAGCACGTAGAGGTCTTTTCTTTCCGTAGTGTGCTAAAGCTAAAAGACAAGTCTTAGATGGTGACAGCTCAAGCGGGCGAGGGAAGGCCATTACAGGTGTAGAATTCATCATATGGGAAAAAATACCTTCAGAGGGAAAATTATCCAGCATCGTAGGTCCTGACTTAATATCTGCTATATAATTCCATAATTTACCTTCTAGTATTACATACACGTGGAGATGAAAAATGTATTGAGGTAAGATATCATTTATGGAATTATAGGTAGAAAAATGTGATACTAAATCATCATGGAGGTGCACTTGGTGGCTCAGTCCATTAAGCGTCCGACTTCTGCGCAGGTCATGAGCTCATGGTTCGTGGGTTCAAGCCCCACGTCAGGCTCTGTGCTGACACCTCTGACCCTGCAGCCTGCATCAGGTTCTCTAGGTCCCTCTCTCTCTCTGCTCCTCCCTGCTCACGCTCTGTCTCTCTCTCCCTCTCAAAAACGAATACACATGATAAAATTGGGGAATGAAAGAATATTTGATAATTGTATCATTATAAAAGTTTGAAAGCATAACTTCTAAAGGGACTTGAATTTAAAGAAAGGTAGGATAAGATGTCAACCAAATGAAAGCAATGCAAAGGATTCCAAGAAGACCCATTTCATGCAAATAAAATTGTCCCTGTACTAGATTGCCCTGAGGTCTCAAATTCTCATATTAGAATTCCTTTCCTTTCTTATAATGTTTTCCTCATGGTTTTTAGTGCAAATTCTACTCAGGACAAGGAATTCATAAAATTCTCCTATGATGTTTAGGATGACCCTCATCAAGTCACAAAACTAATTCATAACAATGAAATTCACTTGTATGACATTTTATCTTGAGTTGTCAAAATATATCCTGAAAAGAATGAAGAGGCAGGCCACCCAGTGAGAAGACGTACAATAAATAGTATGTGGAATGGAGCAATTTTCCCTTGAAGACTGAGATCAAGAAATTACTCCATGCACTACTATTGAGTCACTGCTGTTCGACAGAAGACACCATTAAAATAAGAGTAAGAAATAAGAAGTCCAAGTTCGGGATTGAGTCGTACTAGTACCATAATTCCACAAGACCCTCATCTACACAGGAAAAGCAGGAGAACAATGGCTACATCAGCGTGGAAGAAATGTGAACTCCAGGAATCGCTTTGCAAAATGGATTTTATTTTTTGGGAAAAATAAATTTAGATTCGTATCTCACATCTTCTCTTGGAATACAGATGGAGACTGAAACATAAATAAGAAGACTAGTAAGAGATCGAGAATACAAAACTAGTAGAATGGAAAACCAGAAAGTTGTACATGTTATGGTGTCAATCTAGGAGTGGGCATGATGTTTTTTAAGTGTGACCCCTGAAACTAGAACTCATTAAAAAACAAAAAACAAAAAAAAACAAAACAAAAAACAAAGTGGCTTATTTGCTGACTAAAAAAAATCATGAAGTCCGGAAGTGCCAAACTTATTTCCAATGCCTATTTCCCCTAATAGGCTTCTCAATTCTATGGAAGTACAAAACACATTCCAGGTGTATTGATACAGGATAATAAGCAGATTCATCTTATTTTTCTTGAAACAAAATATAGACAAATGCAATGCATTGGAAACAAAATAAAGACAAACGCAAAGACAAGTATTTGAATGCAAATAGTTCCTCACTGAAAATGAACAACGAAGAAATGGTATTTGCTCCGCAACTTATTGAGATACACTAGAAAATGTCAGGAACTCCCAATGACGCTAACACTTCCAGAAGAGACAAAAGGCAGATGGATGAAGGCCGAGTTCAGCTAGATCCATACTGGAACACACTTTTATCATGTCCAAAGGGGACGTGTAAACTCTACTGAAGACGGTGTTTAGGAATCTGGCTTTCTCTACGGAGAAAAAGACATTATGCATCATTTGTTGATTTCACCTACACATATTCACCGAACACCTGATAAATGACAAGCTTTACCATCTCTTCCAGGGACTGAAGATCCATTTATGAGCCAAAGTCTCAACCTTTCTAGAAATTAGAATCTGGCCGATGAAAAAAATGAATGAAAGAAATGAATAGACGATATGTTAGAGGGTGGCGTGCACCCTGAGACAAAAAGTCAGTCAAGAGGCTAGGCAGTTGAGCTGGTGGTAACATGACACTGAGGCAGGGGTGGGGCTGAGGCTGGGAGGATGGGGATGGTAACGAAGGTAATGGTATAGTGGTGATCGTGGTCATGGTGGTCATGCTGGTGGGGGTGCAGGTGTTCTTAGACTGGGATCCTTTAAGCGGTTGACTATTTTATTCGTTTTTAGAGAAATCCTCATGACAAGTGTTCTTTGGGCACGGAAGTGAAAGAAGTGAGGAAGTAAGCAACTCAGACAGTAAAGTGTCAAAGCCATGCATGGAACTTGCATTTAGCGTGGAACTTCCAGGAATACGTAGGAAGCATGTGTGCCTGGAGGGACGGACATACGACATGAGGGTATAGGGAAGAGCTGGGCAAACTCATGAGAATCAAAGAAAGGCAACGAGTTAGCATGTAGAAAACAGACACACGCACAAACACACAAATACACCAAGTTTGCCTTCAAACAAATCTGTTTCTTTCCTTCAATGTTTAGTCATATTCTAACCTGTTGTTTTCCCTGTGGTCTACGTTGCTCATGTTTACTGTGATTCCAATTTAGAACAAATCCTTGGAACACTGAATCGTCAGCCTCTTCAACTTCTAACACATTCATGTCTGCATCAAGAAAACGATGAATGAATAGGCGCTAATGTAAATGTGGGTTTTTTCTTTTTACTCTGAACCTCTCAATATTAACAACTTAGCCAATTTCAAAGTCATTAACTTATGTGAACTCTTAGTAATCCTTTAAGTAAAGGATACATTTCCTGGAACTTTCACTCAATATTTATTTCATTTTCAATAAATCCAGAAGAAGCCTATAGAAGTTCAGAAGTCAATAACTGGCTTAAGTCACATGTGTTCCTTATGTGGAGTACGTCAGATTTACATCCATAAGTCCAAATTTCTGGCCTCGTTTTGTATTCTATTAAACGGAACACTGCATATAGAAATGAATGATTTCTAAAGAGGAGTTTTAGTGCATCTCAGACACTGTCTCTAATGTTTTTCACCGTATCAGTCCCTTTGGTAGCTGAGAAACGTCCGTTTTACCTTGAGTTGTTGTAACTGGATTGTCAATTTAGTACCATTGAAGACCATGAAAAGAGACAACAATTATAATGTGCTTAGGTTGAAAAGTCTCTTGGTGAAAATTCTAGAAGATAAATGTTATCCCTCATCCCTTTGCCTGATGTCAGGTCTTCGTGAAATAAGATGTGCAATCATGAATCCACATTCCAGCCAGATAAGCTCGTGTTCACCTTTTTCTATCTCGCAAAAGTCAGTCAAGAGGCTAGGCAGTTGCGATGGTGATAACATTGGGCCTCAATGGACCTTTGAAATAGACAGGTAATACATTAATGCATTCTAACTGCAAAACATCAAAAAATGGAATTGATCCCAAAGAATTTCATAAACTCTACATATCCCTAAAGTTCCTGTCAAGGCTCACATCTATTACCAGGGTTTTATACTTCTAGACCTTATTCTATGTACTTACGCAGAATATAAATAGTTGTCAGATATATTATCAAGTATGTATCTGGTTGATACGGTAGTAGATTTGAATTCTTTCTAAGTAGAACCTGTCAATTTTTTCTTCTACTTTTTAGGAGGAATATTAAATAAATATATATATATATAAATATATGCATTTGCTTTTTACATCTATATAGGCTGTCTATCTAAAATGGGAAATGTGAAGAAGATGCAAACACTGTTTTCTATCTCAAGCCTACTCTCATTGTGAGTCGAAATTCAGCTTTTTATGTCCTATTGATTTTAGAAACAAGTGTCAGCGTCAACATCAAAGATGATCCTAAATGAACACGTGTACTTGATGAGAACAGGTATCCTTTCTGTTCACCAATGTGGACACAGCACCTAGAGATGAAATGTCATGTCACTATGTACTCAAACACCCCTGCATGACCAAATGGATGCACTGGGAAAAAGAAATGATTGCAGATTAAATGATGTGGCTATTTAGTTAGAGTATCTTCAAAGTGAAATTTGTTTTGGTGAGTTAGCTCCAAAAGTAGATCCACAGAGAAACATCTGGTTACCCCGTGGCTCAAAACAGATCGCTAAGCCAGCAGCATTGTCTTGAAGTGTAATTTCCTTTTCCTAGAAAAGACTTGACCAGTGTGTCAAAATGATCACCGGCATGTTAGATTTCCTATTGACATCACCATCACCACCACCACCACCACCATCATCATCTTCATGATCACCATCATCACTTTTATTCATATTCCCACCTGCTCTTCTTTTTCCTTGGTTCCTTTTGCTCCTCAAGTCAATCATACTTATTTTAGTACCTCAGTTCCCTATCCCACCTACAATTCCCACTCTATTATGTGAAGAGACATTTCAGTCACTGAAAACTTATGAATTAGAGAATTAAGAATAATGAATGAGTGTTATTCTTTCACAAATAACACTAATTTAACCAACTGATATCTGAAAAGAGATTAGTATACTGATCCACATAGAAATGCATTTCTGTCTGTATTTTCCCACTCTCAAAATCCTTTACACCCCCAAATAAAACATTCCTTAGAAATTCAATTATAATACAGTCAAAAATGAAAATACAGCTTCTTATAAACATTTTTGTAATGTTTATTTCTGAGATAGAGAGAGTGAGCGAGAGAGAGAGAGCACAAGTGGAGGAGAAGCACAGAGAGAGGGAGACACAGAAGCTTACGCAGGGTCCAGGCTCTGAGCTGTCAACACAGAGCCCAACGCAGGGCACGAACACAGGAATAGTGAGATCATGACCTGAGCCAAAGTTGGATGCACAACCGACTGAGCCGCCAAGGCGGCTTGACAATAAGTCTTCTTTATCTTTCTGTTCTGATTTGCTTCTCCTAGCAAACCACTGTCCTCTAATTGGCCCTTCTTATTTGTAAAGCTCCATCCCTAATGACCATGACATCCACATTCCTTGGCCAAGTTGAGGTGCTTTGTATCCAAACTCCAAACTATTCCACTGCAGTTCAGGTAGGGCTCCTTGTTGCGGACAAAATGACAAAAGACAAGACACACACAAAAAACAGACACAGACCCAACTCCGGCCGGAGGAAAAATTCTACGCACCCCCTCTTGCGATTTATTTTATACCCCGGTAACTGGATACAAACTGAAATTTACAAGCTGCATTCCTTTACCAATTAAGGGCAAGTAGCCAAACACATTTCAAGGACAGGGGGGAGCAAAGGGGGGTAGCGACCACAACATGTTTAGGAAGAGGCCTGCTTACAATTCCAGCCTTCTCCTTATTTCTAAGGAGGGCATGTTCCCTCGTGTGTGAGCGGATCATTAACCTTGGATATTGTGTGCAGGCCCCTTGGCACAACATCCTGTTTGAGGCATGATCTGCCCAGGCAGAGTCCCACTTGAGGCACATCTCCGCGTCCCTAACCATGCTTGCTTGTGTTCACTGTCGGGCTTCCACATCTCCCCCTTTTTTCTGAGAACCGGTAGCAAAGTGTAAGGCGGCGAGAACGTGTTGTCTATTCTTTTTTAGTTGTTGCCTTCGTCGCCAACACCGGAAGACTAAAACACTAACACCACATAAAAGTATTATGAAGAAAGTATTCATGAGAACAGTTCCAATTAGGGTATAACATGTCCAAGAGGATTCAAATTATTCATTACTTTCTGTAATCCCTTAACAGATCGGACCCAGTAATGTCAGGTAGCGTTTTGCTAAATGTAGAGAAAATTTGCTGGTCTAACTCCATCATTTCCTTAGTGAGGTTTGGATGCCCTGTTAATGACTGTTTCACTTTTTCCCAACCTTCACTCATGTTAAAAGGCACAGATGTGATACATAATTGAGAGGAGTTCCAATCACATTTCAGTACACTTTTTGTGGAGAAGACTGTTATTTGATCCCCAAGACACGAAACGGTATGTGGAACATTGAGTACATCAGTGGCAAGTGGTGCATCCAGATCACGTTGTTTTTGCCATAATAAATGAGAGTCTTTATGCCATTCCCGTACACAGCCTGCTGTTTGAATCACTTGATGCAAAGCAAGTCCAGCCACGGCAGCGGTTGCAGTCACTGCAGCCACTGCAAGAACGGAAGCTATGATGAGTCCAAGTTAGCGTCGGGATCGGTGACACAAAGTTTGTATAGCAGTCACCCAATGAGATACAGCCAAAGAGTCCGACCAAGGTCTTGTCCCATTTACAGGCAACCATGCTTTGGTTCAAGTTTTCACAATTACCAATGAAAAATTAGTTATCGATTTGTGTTTCAAAACTTTCCCACCATGACTGATTTACACATTGTGAGAAATTACAATGATTACATGATATAGATCTCTCTGTAGCATTCCAAGATCAATTCCCTTACAACAATGCGAAGGGGTATTTTAGACAAGCCGTAGCAGAATAGGATTCATTAACATGCAAGTTAACATGAAAGGGACCCGAACTGTCAGTCTTACTCAAATTAGAGTTTCCTGACCTTATGGTGAGATTCCCTGAAACTGCCCATGAGTTCCAAATATTCCCTTGAAAATGAGGATACCCAGGGGCGCCTGGGTGGCTTAGTCGGTTAAGCGTCCGACTTTCGCTTAGGTCATGATCTCGCGGTTCGTGGGTTCGATCTCTGTGCTGACTGCCAGCGCGGATCCTGGAGCCTATTTCAGAGTCTGTGTCTCCCTCTCTCTCTGACCCTCCCCTGCTCACGCTGTCTCTCTCTTCCTCTCTCTCCTAGAAATAAATAAAAATATTTAAAAAAAAAGAAAATGAGGATACCCTAACAATTGCAACTGAGGGGGAAAGAGTGCAAACTGCTGCCATTTTACGGTTTCATTACCGTTACCCATTAAAGTACCATTAATTCGATGCCATTTGAAAGTTTTGTTAGACCATTTTTCCAAAATTTGACCATGATCAGGGCTCCAATCTACAATAACAAATCCAGAATAATTCATGACCTTAAAAGGCCGATGACCTCGGCATCTTTCCCATTCCAAAGATTCTAGAGAAGGAATAAAAAAANAAAAAAAAGAAAATGAGGATACCCTAACAATTGCAACTGAGGGGGAAAGAGTGCAAACTGCTGCCATTTTACGGTTTCATTACCGTTACCCATTAAAGTACCATTAATTCGATGCCATTGGAAAGTTTTTAGACCATTTTTCCAAAATTTGATTATGATCGGGGCTCCGATCTACAATAACAAAACCAGAATAATTCATGACCTTAAAAGGCCAATGACCTTGGCATCTTTCCCATTCCAAAGATTCTAGAGAAGGAATAAAAAAATTAGAAGAGCATAATGGTATAAAGGTATCAGGATGGTGACTCATCGGCGTCGTAGAGCTGTTGACTCCCCTGGTGGAAACAAGCACAGTAAAGAGAGCAGGATGATAATTAATATAGTTTAGCCCCCAGGTATTATAAGAGTAATGATTATGCTTTCTTGTAGAGAGGCAAAAGGGATGTCCTCCGATGCACAGTGGGAGACCCTCCACTGCAACAGTAACATTACTTATGTTATATTGATTATTATGATGATACAGATGCTCAATTCTTCCATACGCGTGTGGTGGGAAGAATGCAGTTTCATCGGTGCATACCTGTACTTCAGGTTCACCCCAAGAGACAGCTCTCACAAGAGGAGGATTAGGAACATAAGCCCAATAAGTGTATTCTATCGCTTGCGCATATATTACCTGACAGGTAAAAATGGCCATCTTTTCCTCTTCTTTCCTTCGAAAATGCAATTCTGCTGCTGATAGATTTTCTTTGCTCCAAATATTCAGAAAATTTAAAGTCAGTAAGGTTTTATTCAAGATGTCTTTTGGTTTCATAAATCTCTCCTGTTCCCCCTTTTTTAAATTTTTTCAATGTACTCGCGTAAAGTACGATTAGCTCTTTCAATGGTAGCTTGTCCTTGACTATTGCAAGGGATGCCAAAAGTATGAATTACATGATATTGGGATAAAAAATGAGCTAATTTTGCAGATTGGTAGACGCGTGCATTATCAGTTTTCAATTCAACTGGGACCCCCATCACAGCAAAACATGATAATACATGAGTAATAACAGCATCAGCCTTTTCAGAATGTAATGCAGTAGCCCATTGGATAAGTGTGCATGGATCTATAGTATGATGGACGCATTTTTTTGTCCAAAGGATGAAAGAAAAATTACATCCATTTGCCATACCTGATTTGCTTGCAATCCTCTTATTTTGACACCTGGTGGGGTAAATGGTAAGGTAAAAGGTGCACAAACAGACCAAGAGCAAACCATGTTTTGAGCTTGTTTTCGAGCAATAGCATACAATTTGTTGAATCCTTTAGAGTCAGTATGTTGCAAACGGTGTTCTTGTTTTGCTGCTTCTATAGGAGAAAGCAATGCATCGATTACAGCATTTCCGAAGGACAAGGGTGCAGGAAGGGCGGAATGTGCACGGATATGGGTAAAGAAAATGGATTCTGAACGCCGCAGGAGTGATCGTTGTACCTGACAAAACAATGTGTCAATATCTGTCTTAAGAGTTAGAGGCAGGGAACCCTGAGGAAGTTGCAAACAAGAGAGAACAGCATACCGGTTAACAATGTTAACAGGGAGCTGAGGAAAGCCTTGCAGAAGGAAAGAAACAGCCCACAGCTCAGCAGGCTGTACAGACGAGAATGAATGGGGAAGGACTTTAGAACGTTGAAAGGTCCAATATCCAGCGGTGTTTATTTTTGCCTCAGTAACAACAGTGTGTCCCTTAACTGGCACATCTGAAATAGGAGATTGAGGTATCATGGGGTTAGTTCGAAGAAAATTAATCAATTTAGATGACGGATAGTGATTAGAAAATGACCCAGGAAATGAAGAAAGGGAAATCTGCCAAGTTTCATTCAATTGGAAACATAAAGCTCTCTGAGCATTCGTTAATTGAGTAACAATCTGGTGTGGAAGATCCGCCCAGGTTTTCTGGTGTTTTATGTATTCTATTGGGAAACAGGAGGGGGAGGGGAAGGCAGAAGGGGCAAGTTGACAGCAGGAGGCAGAGAAAGAGAATTAGCAGTTTTAAAGTTTGTGAGCTTAGACAGAGGAGTAGACGTAAGGTTTGTTAGGCAGTGTATATCAGTCTGGAGAAGACAAGGAACTTCCCCGAAACAAAAGGAGTTTCAGCAGCTGCTTGGGAATATTCCTTAAAGTCTCTGTCCCCAGGTAAACCAGCCACAGTTGGCTTCAATTATAGCCATTAATCTGGAAAAAGAATGAGTGAGAAGCCCTCAACATTTACTAGATAGAGGAACAGAGACCAGGAGAGAGTTAAATCCCCCTCAGTCTAAATTTATTTCAGAGAGACCATAAAGGTCCCCTTCATGAGGATTTTCCAGATTTTGGTTGGGCACTCTTTTAGTGAGGCAATGTCACAAAGACAGGAAAAGGGTTGGGGGTGCCCTCTCTAATGAGGAGACCAGTCAGATGTCAGTTTGGTCGTGTCCCAAAAGAACTTAAGGGATGCTTAGCTGTAGTGGTCTCAGCTTTGGAAACTGTTCCGATGCCACCATAGACTGTATGCCGTTTACCACAAAATCTCAGATAGGCACAGTCAGACTCCAGAGGCTTTTTGGGACCTTATGGGTGCCCACCCGTGGAGCCACAGAATCAAACCTAGGAGGCAAGACAGACCGAATTGCATATTCACATCAGTATATATACACTAGAGGTTACTAGATTCCCTCCCACAGGAATTCGACAGAGAAGACTAACAATGACAATGACAAACGGGACAAAACAGATACAGAAGTGGCCACAAAACAGGTTGATGAGTTTGCTGAAGGGCCAAGCGACGTCTCGGTGTGCCTTGGGAGAGGGAAATAGCTGCATCCAGCTTTCCATTTAATCCCCCAGACAGAAGCACATGTGCATTTAAGGATCCAGATGATAAGTTGTTTTACCTCATTTTTTCATAGTAACAAAACTGGGAGTATTCCATGGACTCTTGGAAGGCTCGGTAGGTCCTTCTTTAAGCCTTTCTTCCATAAGTTGTATTGCTGCCTTGTTTTGAGAAGGGCCATTGATCTACCCAAACAGGAGTATCTGACTTTCAAGGTATTGGGTCAGTAGCAACAGGAACAATGGTCAGATTGTGTCCTCGAGCTCTGATACTAATTGCTCTAAGGCCTCGAGCTTCATTTTTGGTAATGGCCACTGCTCAACCCATTTAGGAGTATTAATTATCCATGTTAATGGGAGTGCCCGAGGACCTTGAGCAGTGGCCACTAGTGTTCCGACGGAATGGTTACAGAAGCCCCCATGGGAGAGAGAAGATCCCTTCCCCATATATTCATAGGTCTACTAACAATATAAAAATTGACAAAAGCTGTTTTTCCATTATGGCATTGTAAAGGATGAGTACTTTTCCAAACATCTGCAATGGAGCCCAATCCTGTCAACATTAGAGGACTTTTGTCTTTGTTCCAGTCCCGGCGCCACTGTTGAGAGGAAATGAGTGAAACGTCTACTTCTGTGTCTATGAACCCTTCACAGTTCCTTCCTTGTATGGTCCAGGAAAGAACGGGGCGAGAATCCTTTATAAGCATTTCCCAAAATATATGTTGCCCAGTACTTCCAAAACCTCCTGACCTTTCATTCGGAAGAGCAGAAAAGGGAAGATAAGAGAAGAAAAGTATTTGTGCTATACGTTCTCCAGCCAATAGTGAAAGTGTAATAGAAGTAGAAACCATGATGAATATTTCTCCGACCAAATCAGAGTCTTTAACTCCAGGAGTTACGGTTAGGCCTCTTGAAGCTGCGCTGCTGCGGCCCAATATTAAGCCAAAGGTGCCTTTACGCAATGGGCCCAATATGTTTGTTCTTCATTTATAAGTGCCACCTCCTGGAGACAAAAGCACATTTTCCGCGAGAGGCAAATCTGCAGCCGCACTCCCTAAAGTTGAAGAGCGTAAATCCGACACCATGAAAGGTTTGGCTATTCCTGAAGTAGCAGTCATCTCTAAGGGTTGTTGGAAAACAAAGGGGTTCCTTGAGGAGTGGGAGGCGCAGCCAATTGAGTCCTCGGCATTGTTCTTGGGCCCCGGGACTGAGGTCCGCTAAGTAGTTTCCCGAATGTAGGTTGCCAATAGGATTGTCGTATTTATCAGTTTTAGAATGACATTCATTGGTCCAATGAAGCCCCTTGCTGCATCGGCGGCAAAGTCCAGGGGGCTGATTTCATTTTGTATCTCCTTGGTTTTTTTTTTTTTTAATTTATTTCTAGGAGAGAGAGAGAGAGACAGCGTGAGCAGGGGAGGGTCAGAGAGAGAGGGAGATACAGACTCTGAAATAGGCTCCAGGCTCTGAGCTGACAGTCAGCACAGAGCCCGACGCGGGGCTCGAACCCACAAACCGCGAGATCATGACCTAAGCGAATGTCGGACGCTTTACCGACTAAGCCACCCAGGCGCCCCTGTATCTCCTTGTTTTGCCCTCAAATTTCTGCAATCCTTTTTCCTGTGTCCAGGCTTCCCACAATGGTCACAATGTCCGCCCTTAGAGGGCTTCGTAGCCTGAGCCAAAGCAGTAGCAAAAACAACAGTAGCATTATGTTCAGTTCCTCCCACTCCTGAACAAGCTCTAATATATTCAGCTCTAGAAGCTCCCTGCCCCTTTAAAGGGCAAAAAACACGTTTACATTCCGGGTTTGCATGTTCAAAAGCAAGTGTCTGCAAAAGGATCTCCGAGATTTCATCACGTCCAACAGCCCGCTCCACAGCCACCCGCAATCTAGCAAGAAAATCCGTATAGGGTTCATTGGGTCCTTGTCAAGTTTTTGTGAAAGAAGGCTGAGCGTGGCCAGTAGGTACACCATGGCGCCAAGCCCTAAGAAATACCTCGCGCACCTGCTGTAAATCCTGGTCAGAATATCGAGCCTGATCTCTTAGAGCTCGAAATTGTCCCTCTTCCATCAATTTATCCTCCAGGGGACCAGGAGGGTTCTGCCCCTCATGAATTCGAGCCTGCTCTCAGGCTTCCTCTTCCCACCAGCTCCTTAATTGTAACCGTTGGGATCCTTCAAGCACAGCCTGAGCTATAGCTTCCAATTCCAGGTGTAGAACCAATTTTGTTTTCCTTATAGATTCAAACATAGCGAACAAAAGGGGATTGGGACCATATTGAGCGACAGGAGCTTTAAGATCCTTGAAAACTTTATATTCAAAAGGCGAATATTGAACATTAACCATATTGTTGGAGTTGCTTGCCTCTGAATTGGAAATAATTGTGGGGAATAAATAAAACCACCAGAAGGCGCAGGGATATAATCATCATAGAACATAGACACAGGCAATGAGAAGGAATGCCCGTCTTGACCTACATCCTGAGCCTCATGAGATACTGGAAAAATAGAAGCATAGGGAGGGGCCGTGGGACTAGGAACCTTCTTTGTTCCTTCATTTTGTGTTTTCCACCATTTTTTAAAAAGTCGGCTCACTTTATCAACCCCGTCGTTCCCTTTAGATGATGAGGAGGACTCACTACAAGGATCAGATTCGGCATCTGATTCCCCAGCCCTGGAATGCAAAGCGGCGGCCGCAGAAGCATCATTTAAAGCGGCAGCATTTGATTCTTTTTGTTTCTCATTAGGAACTTCCTCATAAACCACCTCAGATTTTGTCGATTTAGTTTCACGATCTGTAGAAAGCTATGCGGGTGCTTGAGTGATAGCACTACATAGAGTCCACTATTTCAAAGGAATTATGGTACCCTTCTGATGCTGTTTCTGTAATTCCTTCTGTATTAATTTCCATTCCTTTAAGTTTAATTGTACTTTGGATTGGCACTTAAATCCATAACAATGTTGCTCCACAAGGCGAAATAACTCAGATAAACGGCAACTAGATGCCTTCAACCCGATGGAGTGGAGAAGTCCTTTGACTAGCTCCGTGTATGGTGCCTTTGCTGATGGGGAATCCCCATAATTTTCCTGAAACCTCCCCTGTCTTGGACCTACAATCCCCGAGGGGTACTCACCCTTTTGGTTTCTTTCGCGCTCGAGCCCCACGTTGGGCGCCAGTTGTTGCGGACAAAATGACACAAAGACAAGACACACACAAAAGGCAGACACAGACACAACTCCGGCCGGAGGAACAATTCTACGCAAGCCCCTCTTGCGGTTTAGTTTATACCCCGGTAACTGGATACAAATTGAAATTTACAAGCTGCATTCCTTTACCAAATAAGGGCAAGTAGCCAAACACATTTCAAGAACAGGGGGGAGGAAAGGGAGGAGGCGACCACAGTATGTTTACGAAGAGGCCTGCTCACAATTCCAGCCTCCTCCTTATTTCTAAGGAGGGCATGTTCCCTCGTGTGAGAGCAGATCATTAACCTTGGATATTGTGTGCAGACCACTTGGCAGAACATCCTGTTTGAGGTATGATCTGCCCAGGCAGAGTGACTCGTTTGCAGACACATCTCCGTGTCCCTAACCACGCTTTCTTGTGGTCACTCCTGGGCTCCCACCCTCCTGAGGCAGTAGGCACAAGGTTTGGTCTGCTGTCAGAATATTCAAGTTGAATAAATAGTACGGTTGGGTCACAGAGGCCAAGTGGGAGAATTCCTTTCTCCACAGGGTGCACCAATCACAGAGCCTTTGCCATTCCTCCTTCATGCCAGAGCTGTGAGCCTTTAAGTGTTCCAAGAAGTTACATGAGAACAGCCATTCAAATGCAGGGACTATTTCCTACAAAGTTCTAAAGCCAAATAAATGTGTGCTGTTTCTGTCATGAAGTTCTCTGAAGTTGGTTTTATCTCAAAATAAAGAGAAATTGAAAAATTACTTCGGCTCATTAGGTGATCATATACTTAATCTAAATATGCCTTAATTATGTTACAATTTTTAGTTACTCTTTTAGAGTGTGAACCACAGGGAGGCAAGTTTTATTCATTTCTAATTATTATACCCCCACAATGGTGTCTTCAGAAAACAGTAAAAACTTTGTTTTGGGGGATAATTCATTTTGGAAACATGCTTGTAATCCAAAGCACTTGTCTATCAAAGAAAACTTCAAGAACCCTTGGCTCAGTTGTGATCACGTGATATTGGCATCATGTACTACTCCTACTTCAAATCATCGCTCTTTTGTCAAGTTATTAGAAATGTTTGCTCACCTTGCAGAACACTTGCAGAATAAGTTCCTTGCAATCCAAGGTTTTACTACTTTTATTTCTTAATATTTATTTCTTTTTTTTGAGAGAGAGAGAGCAAGCATGTAAGTGGGAGAGAGGCAGAGAGTGGGGGGAGAGAGTATTCTAGCAGGCTCCATACTGCCATTGCAGAGCCTGACACAGGGCTTCATCTCACAAACTGTGAGATCATGACCTGAGCCAAAATCAAAAGGAGATGCTTCACTGATGGAACCATCTAGATGCCCCCAGAATCGATCTTGATGCATTAGTAAGTGAAAATCAATTCTATGTGGTATGTTCTCTACATTATTCCAAGAAAGGCGATTTCTTTTTACTTTCAGAAACCATGCTCTTTCTTTCTAGCACTAGGCAAATACCAGCTATAAAAAACTTTCAAATTGTCTTCCATTACAAACATATTAAGAGTTATAATGTCAGTGATTGAACTGTACACTCTATCCCTATAAAATGTCAAGTTGTTACAGTTCAACTGTTAATTATTTCTATTTCCTGATGCCCTGGTGATCGTCTTTAGAAGTACACATTTTGAGAATTCAATACATTTAACCCTCTGCTAGAATCATTTAGACTAGTGGAAAGAGCAAACCCCTAAATCATTAAAGCTGTTAATTCTTATTATGTGTAAAAGCAATTCGCCATGAGAAAGTAGTTTATCACAGTCAGAGTCATCCCCACTAATTTCTCTTTCACAGAGTTGTTTCACCATGTAAGGAAAGCATCCTCTATGAAAGTATGCATACAAGTTATAATAGAACATGATATGAAAGCTTCACACGTATATTTAGGTGTAGGTGAAAAGAAGTTCAAGATTAAGAAGAGGGGAAAAAAAGATTAAGAAGAGGGAAAGGCAATTTCAGAATATTCAGAGATGTTCAAAATTTTGACCCTACGATGAGACATGTATCCTGGAAATATTATTATGAGAACAACAGGAAGTGAAGACCATAAAATCAGATATTTACGATTTGTTGCAAGTCTGGTCATTTCCTTATCAACCCGAGTGATTATGTCTTTCACACACACAAAAATTCAAATAAAAATCAGAGATTGGAAGATTCGCCAGTCTCAAAAGGTCACTTCTTCACAAATTAATCTATAGAATCAATGTGGTCTTAATTAAATCCTTGCAATTTATCAGGAGCCAACAACAAGCTAATTCTAAAGTTGATATGGAGAGGAATAAGACCCAGATTACCCAACACAATAATGAAGGAAAGAATGAAGTTAGGGGACTGACATTACTATACATTAAAGGTATAATTGTCACATAGTGTGATACTGGCAAAGGAATAAAAAAATAGACAAATCGAGAAAAAGACAGAATCCAGAAATAGACGCACATAAGTAGAGTCATCAAATCTTTGATGGAGGAGCAAAGGCAATAAAGTGGAGCAATGACAGTCATTGCAAAAATACTGGGGAACAACTTGACAATCAAAGCAGAAATTGAACCTAGATACAAACCTTACCCCCTTCTTCAATGTAACTCAAACTGGATCACAGACTTCTATGTAAAATGACAATATATAAAACTCTCAGAAGAAAACATAAGAGAAAACGTAGATGATCTTGGGTCCGGTCATGGCGTTTGAGATAAAATACCAAAGCCATAATCCATGAGAGAAAGACCTGATAAGTTGGATTTCATGAAACTAAACGGTTTTTCTTCAGGAAAGACACTGTCGAGAGGATGAAAAACAAGCCAAACTGGGAGAAAACACTTGTAAAAGACACTTCTGAAAAAGGGTGGTTGTTCAAAATATAGAAAGTACTCTTAGAATAATCAAAAAATAAACAACCCAATGAAGGAATAGGCCACATTTCTTCATAGACACCTCACCACAAGAGGTGGAGACAGCCAACAAGGAAGTGTATGAATAGGTGTTCCACATAATGTGACATCAAGGAAATACCAATTAAAACAGCAATGAGATACTACTATGTACCTATTACAACTACCAAAATCCTAAACACTGACAACACAAAACACTGGTGAGAATGTGGAGCAAAGGGAACTCTCTTTCATTATGAGTTGGAATGCAAATTGTACGGCCACTCTGGAAAAGACTTTGGTGGTTTCTTACCAAACTAAATACACTTTTACCGTATTATCCACACTAGCCATTATGCCCTGTGGTATTGACCGGAAAAAGCTGAACATGTGTTTACACAAAAACCTACACATGGGGATTTTTACAGCAGCTTGACTCACAGTTTCCAAAACCTAGAAGTAATCAAGGTGTCCTTTCAGGAAGTGAATGGATGGATACATAAAACATGGTATAGCCAGATAATGAAATATTAACCAGGACTGAAAATAAATGTGTGGGGTGCCTGGTGGGCCAGTCAGTTAAGCATCCGACCTTGATTCCAGCTCAGGTCATGATTTCATAGTGGTGAGTTCGAGTTGTGCACTGGGCTCACAGCTCAGAGCCTGGAGTCTGCTTCGGATTCTGTGTCTCCCCCTCTGCCCTTCCCACGCTCACACTAGGTCTCTCTCTCAAATAAATAAACATTGAAAAATTCACATGAAATAAAAAATAAGAAAGCAAATAGAAAATTATGCATCTCTCAAATACATAAATAACCCAACAAACAAATGAACTATCAATCTCTGTATCAAACAGTATGGAAAAATCTTAGATGTTTATTAGTCACTGAGTGCATCCTCAGTAGACATCAACAGTTACTAACGGTTCTTCTACAACGAAGTGCAAGAACACAATCTGAAAAGACTACCTATTTTATGATTCTAACTCGATGGCTTTCTGGAATAGGCAAAACTAGAGACAATAAAGGATTCGTGGTTGCCAGAGTTTGGGGGAGTAGGAGGGATGGATCGGCAGAACAGAGATTTTTAGGGCACAGAAATTACCCTGTATGATACGATAATGGTGAAAACACGTCTTATAACTTTGTACCTACAAAATGGAAACCACCAAGACTAAACCATAGTGTGAACTAGAGTCTTAGGGTAATTATGATATGCCACTCTTCCTTCCTCAACTGCAACCTATATACTGCTCAGGTAGGCAGGTCTTCCTGATGTGGGAAATCAATGCAGGTGTGAGAGCAGGGGTCAATGAGAAATCACTGTACTTTCACTTCCACTTTGCTGTGAACCTAAAACTTCTGAAATATATGAATTCAATCTAGAGGTACCTGAGTGGCTTAGTCAGTTGAGCGTCTGACTCTTGATTTCGGCTCAGGCCATGATCTCATTGTTTGTGAATTTAAGCCCCACATTGGGCTCAGTGCTGACAGTGTCGAACATCTCTCTCTCCATCTGTCTGCATGTCTGTCCCCAACTCACATATTATTTCTCTCTCTCTTTCAAAATAAATAAAGTTTTTAAAATTTAAAATATAAATTCTATTTAAAAAATTCCTGCAGTGATACAAATACAAAAATCAATGCAATGCATAGTTGGAAAACATTTTGCATGTTAGTTTCTGCTTGAGAATTAAAACAGGGCTATGGTTGATATTCAGTAAATGGTTGAATTAGCAGTGGAATCAAAAGAATAAGATGGTTTTATATTACCTATAATCCGTCTTAGCTACAAAAAGAGAGCTAACAGATAAAAAATGAAATGTATTGAAATATAAACCTGAAGCTACTGGGCAAAATTGGTGAGGTCTGGGTCTGCATGGAGTCCGTTCTTACTCCTGCAGAATAAAGACCAGAAGTAATTGTCAGGAAGGTTGGACAATAGATCAGGACTCCAATGTTGAAGCCAATGCCAGGAGGAATATTAGCCCTGCTTCAGAAAGAGACAAAGAAGAGGAGTACAAATGCAAAAAAAACAATCAGTCTCAAATAGCTCTGGATGCACTTCAGGGTATGGAGGGATGTAGGAGAAGAGCTTGGTATTCTTCAAGCATCAAAATGGAAGCTAACATCCCTACAGACCCTTGACTGTGTCTGGAGAGTCCTCTGCCAGAGAGTGGTCACTTCAAATTGCCACTGACACAGAGAAAGAGGTTATAACGGTGGGTGACACATTCCTAAATCATGGGTTCTGGTTGTTAATATAGGAGGGAAATGAAATCATCCACAACAATTTAAAAAACGTTTTAATGTTTTTAATTTATTTTTGAGAGAGAGCACTAGCAGGAGAGGGACAGAGAGAAAGGGAGACAGACAATCTGAAGTGGGTTCGGTGCTGACAGCAGAGAGTCCTATGTGGGGCTGGAAGTCCGGAACTGTGAGATTATGACCTAAGATGAATTTGGACACTTCACCAACTGAGCCACCCAGGTGCCCTCAAATAATTGTAAAAAGCCTGACTTCCCTGGAAATAGAGTCCTGTTCAAGTAGACAATTTTTAGTCATGTCCTCAAAATACAAAGTCTATTGTGTTAAGTCAATGAATTGATGACAATAGTCTACAGAAGATGAAATAATTCCGAGGGGGAAGGGCAAGATGGTGGAGACGTAAGGAGCTCTGTACTTGTACTCGCCCCCATACTTCACATGGAAAAGTTATGAAGCCATTGGAAACCTTACAAGACCTGAGAGATTGGTAGAAAAAGGACGCAGAATCCTCTGAGAAAGCCTAAGATGAGTGTGAGCATGGGAAGATAAAATCGGGCAGGAATTGGAGACTCCAGGGTGGGAGGCGATCCCTCTCTGTGGGGAGTGAGGGGAAAAAGAGAGAGTCCAAAACAGAAAAACCTCTGCTAGGGGGAGAAACCACCGGTCGGGGCATAGAAACACCCTGCCCGCCAAATACCTGCACAGCAGGTCCCCTCGCGCCAACTGGTCCCTGAGGGGCTGAGTGCACAGACTGCTTCTTTGTGCTTGCTCCTGGCTGGATGCACTTCTGGAGTAGCGGCGCGCCTGCCGCCAATGTCCTCTCATTGGGCTTGGTCCCCTGGAAGAGCCGTGCTTGTGCACCGGGCGTCTGCGCTCCTGGCAGGCTAGAACTCTAGGGGGAAGGCAAAGAGCTGAAACCTGTGAGATTTGCCTGTGAGTTCGTGTTTCGGGTGAGGAGCATAGAGGGACCTAGTTTTCCTCACTCCAGCTGGCTCAGCGCACCTGGCAGGCAAGCCCGCACCCATGCTCGCCAGCCCAACGCAGAGAAGGAAGCAGCAATCCTGACTCCACCCCCAGAGCCGGGCAGAAGACTTGGAACTCCCCCGAGGGGATTGCCTGGGATGTTGTGTCTTAGGCAATTTCAGCGGGGCGTTCAGACTGGGATTTAGAGACTGGGACTGCCCTGCGTGGAAGAGTGCAACCAACTTTGGCTGTGCCCCCAGTATGGGGAGTTTACACGCCCAAAAAAAGCGAGGTGCAGTGCTTGGTTCAAGAAGGGACTGGAGCACCATCCCTCTCCTCCCCACGACCGCCAAGGCAGAGCACCCGCCTGAGGCATTGGATCACGCCACGCCCATCCCTGCTTGAGAGCTGCCCTCCTCCTTTTTTTTTTTCCTTTTTTTTCTCTTTTCTTTTTTTTTTCAACAGAACTGACCGGATTAACTCCGGTCACGGCTTGCTTCAACAATCACAACTAGTCCATTCTGTAGATGTAAATGCTACACCTAAGGACGTTTTCATCTCTTTCTCTCAGGAGTAATTAGACTATATAGACTCTCTGGATAATACCAGCGTTCTTCTCTCGCCTATCCAACCCTACTCTACCCTTTACCTCTTTGAAAAAAGCTTTTTATCCCTTCTGCCTGTTCATTCTATTTCCAATTTTGCCTCTTCCCCGCCCTGTCTTTTCTCTCTTTCTCTATGCTCTTCAACCAGTACTGCATACACACAGGTATTTAACTGTAGCTGGAAAATCCTGTTATATGCTTGAAACCATTATTTGTCCATGGGTTTTCTTCTTTTTTCCTTTTCTTTTCTCCTTTTTGACCCTTTTATGTATTTTATACTCTCTGTTATTTGCCCTCCCTCCTCCGTCTGTTCTCTTAACTTTTTCATTTTCCCTCTCGGTTTGCATGTTAGTTGAATTACTCTGTGTGTTTGTCTGTCTGTTTTCTTTTCCAGGGCTACCTCAAGAAACAAGCCAGAGCACACAAGGTGGAGAGTCCCAAATATTGCTACGAATAGGAAAATTAAGTAACCAAGGTCCCAACAAGAGAGACCAAGAGATACTATTCAAAAAACACTCTCTGAAAGGATAGGCCCTGGACAGTCAAAGAGTCTTCTTGGATACAGAAGCGCTCATAGGTGCAGAGAGCATACCAGGTCATTAAAACTAACAAGAGCCGGAGAACTAACTAAAATGAAACGAAAGATCTCTCCTCCAAGGAAACTCCAAGAAGAAATGACAGCTAATGAGCTGCTCAATACAGGTATAAGCATCATAACTGAAGAAGATTTTAGAATAATAATGGTAAAATTAATAGCTGGGCTTGATAAAAAAACATAGGGGACATCAAAGAAACTACGGCTACAGACAGAATGGAAAATAAAAATAGGCATGAAGAATTAAAAAATGCGATAAATGAGATACATAATAAATTAAAGGCCTTGAATACACGGAATAAAGAGGCAGAAAGGAGAATAAGTGATTTAGAAGACACCATTATAGAAAAACAAGAAGCTGACAAAAGAGAGTCAAACTGATACAGGAACATGAGAGAAGAGTTCGAGAGCTCAGCGATACAGTCAAACGCAACAATATCCGTATCATAGGAATCCCATAAGAGAAAGAGAGAGGGAAAGGTGCTGAAGGAGTCCTGGAACAAGTTATAGCAGAGAACTTACCCAAATTGGGGAAGGAAGTAAATGTTGAAATACAAGCGGCTCAGAGGACTCCCCTCAGACGTAACTTGAAACGATCTTCTGCACGGCATATCATAGTGAAACTGGCAAAGTATAAGCACAAGGAGAGAATTTTGAAAGCAGCTAGGGAGAAAAGGGTCCTAACATACAAAGGGGAAACTATCAGTTTGGTGACGGACCTATCTACTGAACCTTGGCAGGCCAGAAAGGAATGGCAGGAGATCTTCAATGTGATGAACAGTAAAAATATGCTGCCAAGAATCCTCCATCCAGCAAGCCTGTCACTCAAAAAAGGAGAGATAAAAACCTTTCCAAGTAAACAGAAATCGAAAGAATTTGTCTCCACTAAGCCAGCCCTACATGAAATCCTGAGGGGGTGCTCTGAAGGAAAGGTTGTAAGGAACAACGATACCAGAGACACCATCACAAACATGAACCCTACAAAAGATACAAAGATTCTAAACCCATATATTTCAATAATAACGCTGAATGTAAATGGGCTGAATGCTCCAATCAAAAGACATAGGGTAGCAGATTGGATAAAAAAAAAAATCCATCTATATGCTGTCTACAAGAAACTCATTATAGAATGGAAGATGCCTTCAGAATAAATGTAAGGGGATGCAGAAATATATATCATGCTTTAGGAAATCAAATGAAAGCTGGAGTAGCTATACTTATATCAGACAAACTGGACTTTAAATTAAAGACAATCACAAGAGATGAAGAAGGGCACTAAATAATAATTACAGGGTCCATCCATCAGGAAGAACTAACTATCATAAATATCTACGCACCGAATATGGGACCACCTAAATATATAAAAGAGTTAATCACAAACAGAAACAAGCTTAGAGATAAGAATGTGGTAATAGCAGGGGACTTTAATACGCCACTTACAGCAATGGATAGGTCAACCAGACAGAAAATCACGAAGGAAATAATGGACTTGAAAGACACGTTGGACCACATGGATCTGACGGATATATATAGAAATTTACATCCTGAGGCCAGGGAATTTACTTTCTTCTCAAGTGCGCATGGCATATTCTCTAGGATAGATCACATACTGGAACCTAAAGCAGCTCCCAATAAATATAAAAGAATTGAGATCATACCATGCACACTCTCAGATCATAATGCTTTGAAACTTGAAATCAAGTACAGGAAGAAGTCTGGGAAACCTCCAAAAACATGGAGTTTAAAGAACACCCTACTAAAGAATGAATGGGCGAATCAGGCAATTAGAGATGAAGTTTAAAAATATATGGAAACAAATGAAAATGAAAACACAACAATCCAAAATGTATGGGATGCGGCAAAGGCAGTCCTAAGAAGAAAGTACATTGCTCTCCAGGCCTATTTCAAGAGATTAGAAAAAGTGCAAGTCCAAAATCTAACAGCTCACCTAAAGGAACTAGAGGCAGAGCAACAAGAACGCCCTAAACCCAGTAGAAGAAGAGAAATAGTAAAAATTAGAGCAGAAATAAACAACATAGAGACCAAAGAAACAATTGAACAGATCAATGAAAC
>NW_027533255.1:110454-149604 GCF_008692635.1 Crocuta crocuta
AAGGCAGTCCTAAGAAGAAAGTACATTGCTCTCCAGGCCTATTTCAAGAGATTAGAAAAAGTGCAAGTCCAAAATCTAACAGCTCACCTAAAGGAACTAGAGGCAGAGCAACAAGAACGCCCTAAACCCAGTAGAAGAAGAGAAATAGTAAAAATTAGAGCAGAAATAAACAGCATAGAGACCAAAGAAACAATTGAACAGATCAGTGAAACCAAGAGTTGGTTTTTTGACAAAAGAAACAAAATTGACAAGCCTCTAGCCAGACTTATCAAAAAGAAAAGAAAGAGCACCGAAATAGACAAAACTATGAATGAAGATGGACTTATTACAACCAACCCCTCAGAAATACAAGCAATTATCAGGGAATACTATGAAAAAGTATATCCCTACAAATTGGACAACTTTGAAGAAATGGACAAATTCCTCAACACACACTCACTACCAAAATTCACATGGGAAGAAATAGAAAACCTGAACAGACCCATAACGAGTGAAGAAATCGAATCAGTGCTCAAAAATATCCCAACAAATAAGACCCCTGGACCTAATGGCTTCCCTGGGGAATTCTACCAGAAATTTAAAACAGAATTAATCCCAATTCTTCTCAAGCTATTCCAAAAAATAGAAATCGAAGGAAAACTCCCGGATTCATTTTATGAAGCCAGCATCACTCTGATTCTCAAGCCAGACAGAGATCCAGCAAAAAAGGAGAACTACAGGCCAATATTATTGATGAATACGGATGTAAAAACCCTAAACAAGATCCTTGCAAATCGAATCCAGCAGCACATAAAAAAATCATCCACCGAGATCAAGTGGGATTCATTCCTGGGTTACAGGGCTGGTTCAACATTCGCAAATCAATCAATGGGATACATCACCTCAATAAAAGAAAAGATAACAACCATATGATCCTGTCAATAGATGCAGAAAAAGCATTTGACAAAATACAGCATCCCTTCTTAATAAAGACTCTAGAGAAAGTCGACATAGAAGGAACCTACTTAAACATCATCAAAGCCATCTATGAGAAGCCTTCAGCTAACATCATCCTCAACGGGGAAAAACTGAGAGCTTTCCCCCTGAGATCAGGATCACGACAGGGATGTCCACTCTCACCATTGTTGTTTAACATAGTGCTGGAAGTCCTAGCATCAGCCCTTAGACAACAAAAGGAAATCAAAGGCATCAAAATTGGCAAAGAGGAAGTCAAACTTTCACTCTTCGCAGATGACATGATACTCTACATAGAAAACCTGACAGACACCACCTGAAGCCTACTAGAACTGATCCAAAATTTCAGCCAAGTTGCAGTGTACAAAATCAACGTACAGAAATCGGTTGCATTTTTATACACCAACAATGAAGCAACACAAAGAGAAATCAAGAAACTGATCTCATTGATAATTGCACAAAAAATAATAAATTACCTAGGAATAAACCTAACCAAGGATACAAGAGATCTGTATGATGAAAACTATAGAAAACTTATGAAGGAAATTGAAGAAGACACAAAGAAATGGAAAAACATTCCATTCTAATGGATAAGAAGAATAAATATAGTTAAGATGTCATTACTACCCAAAGCTATCTACACATTCAATGCAATTTCAATCAAAGTTTAACCAGCATACTTCTCAAAACTAGAGGAAACTATCCTAAAATTTGTATGGAACCACAAAAGACCCCGAATAGCCAATGTAATACTGAAAAATAAAACCAAAACGGGAGGTATCACCATCCCAGACCTTAGCCTCTACTCCAAAGCTGTCATCCTCAAAACAGTATGGTATCGGCACAAAAACAGACACATAGACCAATGGCATCGAATTGAGAATTTAGCGCTGGACCCAAAGGTATACAGCCAACTAATCTTTGACAAAGCAGGAAAGAATATCCAATGGAAAAAAGACAGCCTCTTTAACAGATGGCTCCGGAGAACTGGACAGCAACCTGCAGAAGAAAGAAAGCAGATCATTTTCTCACACCATGCACAAAACTAAACTCAAAATGGATAAAGGACCTGAACGTGAGACAGGAAACTATCAACACCCTAGAGGAGAATGCAGGAAACAACCTCCTTGACCTCGACCGCAGAAACTTCTTACCTGACACATCCCCCAAAGCAAGGGAATCAAGAGCAAAGAGAAACGATTGGGACCTCATCAAGATTCAAAGCTTCAGCACGGCAAAGGAAACGATCCACAAAACTAATAGGCAACCAACAGAATGGGAAAAGATAGTTGCCAATGACATATCAGATCAAGGGTTCATATCCAAACTCTATCAGGAACTCACCAAACTCCACACCCAACAAGCAAACAACCCAGGAAAGAAATGGGCAGAAGATATGTACACACAATTCTCCAAAGAGGACATCCAGGTGGCTAACAGACACATGAAACGATGCTCAGCATCCCTCCTCATCAGGGAAACACACATCAAAACCACACTGAGATACCACCTCACGCCTGCAAGGGTGGCTAAAATGAGCAAATCAGAGAACTCGAGATACTGGCGAGGATGTGGAGAATCGGGCACCCTCCTAAACTCTTGGTGGGAATGCAAACTGGTACAGCCCCTCCGGAAAACAGTGTGGAGGTTCCTCACAAAGTGAACACTAGAAATCCCCTATGACCCAGCAATAGCACTGCTAGGAATTGGCCCAAGGGATATAGAAATGCTGAGGCATAGGAGCACATGTACCCCAATGTTCATAGCAGCATTCTCAGCAATAGCCAAAACATGGAAAGAGCATAAGTGTCCATCAACGGACGAATGGATCAAAAATATGTGGTTGATCTATATCATGGAATACTACATGGCAATGAGAAACAATGAAATCTAGCCATGTGTAGCAACATGGATGGACCTTGAGGGTTTTATGCTATGCGAAATAAGTCAGGCAGAGAAAGACAAATATCACATGTTTGCACATATAGGAGGATTAGGAGGAACTTAACTGAGGACCATGGGTGAGAAGAAGGGTGGAAATTGTGGGTAAAGGGAGAGAGGCAAACCATGAGAGACTCTTGAATGCTGAGAAACAAACTGAGGACTCATGGATGTGGGGGGGAGTGGGGAGATTTGCATGGAGGAGGGCACTTGTGGGGATGAGCACTGGGTGTTATATGGAAAACAATTTGACAATAAACTGTTTAAAAAATAAGACGGAATAATTCATTCCGTTTCCTATAAGGCAAAGGCTTAGTAAATGATTTCAATGGGATAAATTGCATAAAGTCCATACAATTAAAAGTAAAGATTCACGACCTCTGGGTATTTGAAGCTCCTAGGGATCACGTAATACCACATACTATTCAAGGCTTACCCCATGCTAATCTTCTTCCTATGTCCATTTTTTGCTTTCTCAAGTCATTTTCTCCTTTTCTGTTCTTCCTACATACATAGTGTCTCCTCCCATTAAAAGGAATCACTCCCAAATACTGTGCATTCACCTTCCTTGTCCCGCTGCCTAAACCATCTCTCAGCTACTTTCTATCTCTAGTGTCAGTAGGTAAAGATCACTGTGTTCTTAAAGCACTGAGTGAAATGAAAACACAACTTTCCTTGTCCTCAGGCACTTTATTTTTCTCATTTCCTTCAATGTATCTTAAAACAGGAATCTAGGGGCACCGGAGGGCACATTTGGTTGAGCATCCAACTACTGACTTTGGCTCAGATCATGATCCCAGGATCATGGGATCGATCTCCGCATTAGGATTCATGCTGTGCATGGAGCCTCCTTGGGACTCTCTCTGTCTCTCTCTCTCTCTGTCACTCTCTCCTCCTCACATGACCACTCTCTAAAAAATTAATTAATTAAAAATAGATTAAATAATCAATCAATTCATTAAAAGAACAATAATCTAAACTCATCATCTCCCGATCCTCACCTCAGACCCTCATCTGGTCCTAGACTGCAGAGCTGAGAACCTATGTTATTTCTGCAAATTTGGTCAGATGCTACAGACGTGAGGTCGCATCAGTGTCACCTTCTATTGCTTTATTTTTTTAAGAAATTAGTTTTTTTAAGTTGATGTATTTATTTTGAGAGAAAGAGAGCACAAGCAGAGGAGGGGCAGGGAGAGAGGAGAGAGAGAATCCCAAGCAGGCTCCTCACTGTCAGTGTGGAATCTGATGCAAGACTCAAACTCATGAACTGTGAGATCATGACCTGGGCTGAAACCAAGAGTTAGACTCTCAACCAAATACGCCACCCAGATGACCCTCTTCTACAACTTTCAAATGTACCACTGGGTCATGTCAATGGACTTCTGTGCCAGTTCTGATCTATACATCATATCACTTGTTCCTTTTATAATGGTCCTCAAGTCATATAGATTTATGTCCTCTCAAACTTCCACTAAGAACATTTTTTATTATTTTGAGATACTTTGCAACATAAACAACATTATTTGTTTGAAGGGCACATGACAACCAAAAAAAATCTTGCGTATCCAATGGTCTGCATTTATTAAATACTATGAGACTTTGAAATGTAATTCAAATTCTAGAATCATCTCACTGAAAAGACTCTACAGCCAAAACGATTACAAATTTGAGAGATAGTATTTCCTTAGTGTAATCCACCAAAGCTCATTTCACACATTTCTCCTCCTTTCATTTCCTTTCTTCTCCTTCTGCTGAAGTGTTTATACTACATCCATATCGCTTAATATTGTCATCTTTTAATAAAATCAACTGAAATATTTCCTAATATAAAATCTTTGAACTCTTGATTTAGTTCAATTCTCTGTATCATGGTTAAGGATTTACTAAGTCCCAGCTTGGAAAGGAAACATTTGTTAACAAATTCAGTTGTGTCCTGGCCAGATAAATTCCAGGCCTTCCTAACCTATTCTAATTGGCCATTCATGTATTCTTTCATTTATTCATTGGTGTCATCAGAAAATGGAAAACTGTCATTATGCTGCATAAGAAGTTCACTGGAGATATCACTGTTCCATTCTATGTGACAAGTGACACCGAGTTTCCAATGAAACTAGGAAAAGTGCAAGTAGCAAGAAATATCTTCTATAAGAGGATCTCAGAAACAATATTTTCATAGAACAGTGCAATACCCTCCACTGTCTATTCACTTCTCCCTCAGAATTATAACTCACACTTGCTCAGACTTTCCACCTCGGACTAAACCATCAATTGCAACCATCTCCATTTCTGGCCATAGGCAGATCTCACTCACAGTTCTTTTCATCCCCCTTTCCTTTCCATGTCTCCCTCTCTCTTGGAAAACTTTTGAGAACACACCACCACAAGTTTTGCTCTCATGTTATGGGTAATCAAAGTGTATTTTATCCATAGAAACAGATCTAACACACTGTCACATTTGACAGAAGGAAAACAAATTAAACTTCAATGATGAATAGATGCCGGTGTCATTTCACCTGGCTAAAAACTGCAGCTTACAGAAAAGCAAAGTTGTCACTTTTAGTGTCCCAATGACTTCTTAATGGCGTTGAAAATAAGAAACGCTGAGCTCTCAAAGCTATGGCCTAATATTTTAAATCTTTAAGTTTTAGTTTATAAATACAGAAATTTTCTAAACCATAGTGGAAAAGAAGCCCATCTATAATATTCTTGATATGCAAGTGACTCCTCAGACAAAATTAGAATGAATCACTTTGATTATAAAACCATACATAGGATGAAAGAAGCTTCTATCACAGCCACTCTCTCCTAGGATCTAACTGTAAGCTCTGGACAGAATATAGAACGTGGCTTCTCAAAGTACTAAATAGAGACTAGAGGCAGACGGGGCGCCAGGGTGGCTCGGTTGGTTGGGCATCTGACTCTTGATTTCAGCTCAGGTCATGATCTCATGGTTCATTGGATCTAGCCTTGCGTTGGGGTTCTGCATTGACAGTGTGGAGCCTGCTTGGGATTCTCGCTCTTCCTCCTCTCTGCCCCTCATCTACTCTCTCTGTGTGCAAGTACTCTCTCTCTCTCTCAATATAAACAAACTTCAGAGAAAAATTTTAAAAAACAGGCAGGCGATTCTGGAACGGGGCTGATACTTGAAAGAAAAGAGTGGCAGTTTGTGAAGTTCCCGTTTTTGTGCCTTCTGGATTGGGGCCGGATCAGGTTGAACCAGGAGAGACTCTAAATGGTCTGAGGAGCCAGATTGACTATGAGACAACGTAACGTGCAGACGTAGGGAGAATCACCTAAAGAGTAGAACTAGAGAGGAAGTGTTCCAAATGTGTACATAAGCTCTCCCAGAATCTCCACGCAAACCAGAGCCATGCATGAGGAGGTCATACTCCAAGCAGCCCAGCCAGGGAAAGACAAAATGGAGGCTTCTGACCTGATACAGAAATACAAGGGTTTACCACTTAAATCCAACTCATTGAATGCCTATTAGGCTCAAATCATGAAGTCAATACTGTTTCAGGGAGCAGAGCAGAATCCAGAGTCCTCACAGCATGACACTTACACTCTACTTATAAGCAGTTCTTACTCCATACATTCTTACTCCAAGACCCTGATTGGGGTTAACTGACTAATCACTACTCAGTTTATGTGAATTCACTAATATCTTTCACTGAGATATGCTCAAAAACACTGGATTTGCTCCAAGGGAGATTTTCCTACGTAAGAAGTGGAAAGTTTAGAGACATTATTTTCAGAGTGGGCAGAGGCCATTGTTTTAAAAAAAAATTCTTTTCAAAAACAATGTAGAGTTAGCTTTTGCCCATGCATAGATTTGGCCATCTTCATCTTCCGTAAAGTGTCTATAATGCTTTTTTCTGTAAATATGTAGTATCTTTTCACTTCATGCACTGGAACTCCTTAGGATTCTATTACGTTGCCCACCTTGAACTCTCAGAAAGCAGTATAGATTGTTTCCCTTTTGATAACCATTTATAAGTCTCATCTTTTATTAAAGAAATTCAATAAGAAAGCCTGCCAACAAGTGGGAACTTTTGTAACACTATGAAATACCAGGTTCCCTCATTTCTCTCTGACAAAAGCAATTAGTCTTATTAGCTGAAACGGATTCTAAGTAATAATGCACTGGAAATGACAACTTCTTTGTGGAAAAAACAATCAACGAGAGTCATTTCCTTTAAAGTGCATTCCAGAGGTGAAACATTTTTTTTTCATGTTAGAATTTCAACACGTTGCATGATTAAGAATGAAACATCATTTTTTATATACAAAGAGAGCCATATATTATAATTTCTGTCAATTTTGAAAATACAATTTAGTAGAAATGAGTGACAGGCCCAGTTTGCTGTGTTTGCGGGTGGGAGGAGGCTAAGGTTAAAAAACATTACCAATAAATAAAAAATCCAGAATATAATACTTCGAATGGAAATATGAAGAAGCAGAGATGGAAAAGAGTTAAATGATGAGCAGACACTAAAGTTCAACATAAGGGAAATGTATGAGTTACTAAGAGAATACATAAACTCACTAGAGAGGGAAAAGAATGAACGTGTTTGGGAAGTACTATACCCAATGACACAAAGATGCCAATTGTCACTCAAATTGCATAAAATTAATATAAAGAGGTATGAAAATGTCAATTATTTATTTAAAAGATCTAATAAGGTTATACACTTCTTATTTACTGAGGCATCCAAAAGTTTAACTCCTTTTGGGGCGCCTGGGTGGCTTAGTCGGTTAAGCGTCCGACTTTCGCTTAGGTCATGATCTCGCGGTTCGTGGGTTCGGGCCCCGCATCGGGCTCTGTGCTGACTGCCAGCTCAGAGCCTGGAGCCTGTTTCAGAGTCTGTGTCTCCCTCTCTCTCTGACCCACCCTTGTTCACATTGTCTATCTCTCTCTTTCTCCTAGAAATAAATAAAAATTAAAAACAACAACAACAACAACAAAAGTTTAACTCCTTTTAATGTCTTAATTCTTCACCCGATAAGTAGTTCATGAACTCCTCCTATGGGTCAGGCCGGACTCTCTGTTGGGGGCTGGGATACCAAAGGGAACAAAGTGACACACTGAGGCTTCTAAAATGGAAAACGGTTCAGGGAAAGGCACGCACATCCTTTCTGTTCTCAGTGCATTATTATAAATGAAGAAAAGAAAGACCAGCAGCGCCTGGGTTGCTCAGTTAGTTAAGGGTCCAGCTTCAACTCAGATCATGATCTCATGGTTCATGGGTTCAAGCCCTGCAAGGACCTCCCCATGGACAATGTGTATCCTCCTTGGGATTCTCTCTCTATCTCTCTACCCCTCCATCCCTTTCTCTCTCTCTCTGTCTCTCCAAATAAAGAAATACAGGAAAGGGGAAGGGAAGGAAAGAGGAAAAAGCGAAGATCAGAGGAGACTGGATCATTGGTAGGAAATGAACATATTAGAAAGGAGTATGATAAACCAGAGGGTCAAGGAAGGCACCTCCAAGAAATGACAAGAATTGGACCTGTTGGATGACAAGAAGCTAACTAAGAAGAAAGGGACAGGATGGCAGGAATTTAAGGCCAGCTTCCAGAAGTACAGAGACTGCTGCTACCATATGGAAAGCCTTCCTGTTACGCCTGGTAAAGTTCATCAGTTCCTTTAGCTATGCATTTTCTACTAGCACACTTCTTACACTATGTCAAAACACTGTTTGGTGTGTTTTTACCCTACTGAGCTCTCTAAGGGAAGCATTCATATGAGGGAACTTGATTTGTCAATTCAGAGAAGCAAATCACTGCAGTTCTTAAATTCTGCTAGAGGTAAACCAGCAGTTTATGAGACAGGATGGTGCCTTTTTTGGTATAACTACTACCTTCTAACAGATGATCAGTCTACACTAAATTATATATATACCGTTTTATGAAGATTAATAGAAAAAAGTAATAAAGAGTAACACTGTGCCCTTGGACAATCCTGTACCCACACACAGAGACATACAAGACATACACACACATATACATGGAAATAGATATCTGAGCTCCCTAATTCCCACAATAACTCTTGACTGAGAGCAAGTTTCCATTTGTAAAAGCATACTTGCATTCAGTTTGAGTAGGAGATCACATACCATCTATGTCAATCCTATCCAAAACATTACTTCATGGCATAAATAACATTTTCCTAACAGAACAGAGCTACAGAAGATAAGAAACCTTACAGTTAGAGTATATGTCCTAGAATTAATTCTGTGTTATTTTTCTACAACTTTAATAATCGAAGGAAATTTTCACTCAATGTCTTAATAAAAATAATGGAGTAATTATGCAACACCTGCAAAGAGCTGATAATAACCTAGTAGAAATTGTGAAGGTTTCCAATTTTAGATATCCTTTTAGGGTGTCTTTCATGAAAACGAGAATTGAAGAAATTCAATAAACACCCTATCGACAAATATCCACTTGAGAACATAAAAATTATTTTTACAAATAAACAGTTCTTATTTCTCTACTATAAATTGAGGTCAATATTTTGAAAACATTGTAAATCATTAAAATAATTTCAGAAGAGCACAGTTATTGCTCTCTAGAAATGTATCATATAACTAATTGTAGACAGGAGTGTATAAAACATATGTATCCATTTATAGTCCCATTGTGTAAGTATTGAAAATCTTATCTCTTCCTTAATTCATTTTGGAGCAAATTATTAAAGCGCGGTTACCAAGTTCAAGTATATCTTATTTTTAACCCAATGGGCTTCTTAACATTGGAGGGTCACAAAACTCACTTATTAGTTCTATATTTCAACTTATACATTTCATTTTCTAATCCAGTCTTTCAGTAAAATCTCTATGATGACCATTAGAAAATGTCTAACTCTAGCCCAGATCTTCCTGATGAATTCTGAACTCATATATACACCTGACTACTCAACATCTCCATTGAATGTTGAGATATCTCCAGCTGAACCTGTCTAAAACCTCTTAGCTGATGGTGGCTCCATTCTTCTTTTTCTAAATAACAAAAACGGGGCGCCTGGGTGGCTTAGTCGGTTAAGCGTCCAACTTTCGCTTAGGTCATGATCTCGCGGTTCGTGGGTTCGGGCCCCGCGTCGGCTCTGTGCTGACTGCCAGCTCAGAGCCTGGAGCCTGTTTCAGTCTGTGACTCCCTCTCTCTCTGACCCTCCCCTGCTCACACTGTCTCTCTCTCTCCTAGAAATAAATAAAACATTAAAAAAGTGACAAAAAACTACAGATGGCTACCGCACCTTTTTCTTTCCCTCATGTCATTTTTAATGAAGAAAGAAATCCTATTGTCAAGCTGCTACATCAAATATATCCAGAAACTTATCACCTATTGGACCACATGTAATGCCACCATCTGGTTGACCGAGAACTTCATTACCCTAACTGCAAATACCTTCTTATTATTCTTTTCTTTTTCCATGTATTTCCTTCCTACAGCCTATTCTCAAAATCAAATGCATAGACACTACTACTTTTAAATAATATTTCTATACTCTGTGTCCATGGTCACACACATGGAATCTTAGGAGATTTTCAAAACTACACAGATTTTTTTTTAATTAAAAATAAATTGAGGCACCTCAGTACCTCAGTCAGTGAAGTGAGCTGAAGTGCCTGACTTCAGCTCAGGGTATGATCTCCCGGTTTGTAGCTTCAAGCGCCATGTCGGGCCCTGCGCTGACAGCTTGGAGCCTGGAATCTGCTTCGGATTGTGTCTACCTCTCTCTCTGCCCCTCCCTGGCTCACACTCTGTCTCTCTCTTTCAAAAATAAATAAACTTAAATTTAAAAAGATTGCAACTTAAATTAAACTCTTTTTTTTATTTCTAGGAGAGAGAGAGACAGCGTGAACAGGGGAGGGTCAGAGAGCGGGAGATACAGACTCCTAAATAGGCTCCAGGCTCTGAGCTGGCAGTCAGCACAGAGCCCGACGCGGGGCTCGCACCCACGAACCGCGAGATCATGACCTAAGCGAAAGTCGGACGCTTAACCGACTAAGCCACCCAGGCGTCCCAACTCTTTTTTAATTGAAGAGAAAAAGAAGCTCATGAAGAATGGCTAGGATATTTTGAAAAGGCTTTACATTTGTCCTTTCAGGTTAAATTCATAAAAATAACAATAATAACCATAACAACAAATAATCACTTCAGTATCAACATCATGACATTGTAGTCATAAAACAAACCACCCAAAGGGCGCCTGGGTGGCTTAGTCGGTTAAGCGTCCAACTTTCGCTTAGGTCATGATCTCGCGGTTCGTGGGTTCGAGCCCTGCGTCGGGCTNCATCTTCCTTAACTGCATACACGGTGAATTCTGAGAATGTATCTGTCAGGAAAATAGAGATGATATATAGAAGTCCACCTAAGATAAAGTAGCTATCAATAAAGCCATGTACAATAGAAATACTAGACTCCATACAAAGATATGTTTGTTTATAAAACTTGTGATGATTATCAGGTGGGTCCACGGTGATCAATGTCACCAGGGACCTATGGTCTTTGTGCACCCTCAATCAGCGGGAGAGATCCTGTCCATTCCAGGAGATGAAGAGATACCTCTTTCTGCCTGCCTGTCTTCTATCATCATGGGTATTTGTCTCAAATGCTTGGGGAGCTTTCAAATCCAGCACTCAGAACAATTTCTCACTGCCCTTTGAAGCAAAGATAATTCTACTCATGATGCCAACATCTCAATTGAAGTTATTCTCTAATTCCAGACAGGTATTCATTAGTCAGTTGATATATTTGAACAAAATGGGAAAACTGTCATTGTTTCCTGTAATGATGATTCAGGCTGTCATAGAACATTAATGAGCCAGTCATGTGCTGTGGGAAGAGTCCAGCCCGCCTGAAGCTATGGGACTGTCCCTTCGACGTTCCCTCCACTGGGGACAAAGTGGGGACAGCCAAAGGCAAACAAAGCAAAAAAGAAAAGAGGCCTCCAAACAAGTCATTGGTCATACCCCCTTCAAAATACCCATTAGCTTCCAATCCCACTTAGAAAATAATCCTTACTCCTTTCTAAGGGAGAGAGCCACACATGGTTATCTGCTCTCATCACACCAGCCATCTTGGATTCCTTCACACAAGAAGTCTCCAAACTCAAGCCCTCCCCAGAACTCTGACCCTGCTCTTACCTCTTACTGAAGGGAGGCTCGTCCTTCTGATTCTTTTGTATTTATCCCTTATTCCATTCGTGCATACACACGAGCACTGCTTTCTCAGGGAAGCCTTCTACAACCATTTTCTTGAAATTGGCCTCTTACCCATCACTGCTGTCCTCATTACTGTCTACTTCCTACTGCTTGACCTGCCTTGAACTGTAGGAAAAGTGATCATCAACGCTTAAGAATACATACATTCCACAGGTTTCTGCTGCCAGTACTTGACCCATGATATACACTTGAGGCCAGGGTACCTGTTGATGATGTATTCCAGGCGCTAAAAACACTGCCTGGCACATAGTAGATGTTTAATAATATTTTCAAAGTAACTAATAATTTAACGATATGTTTAACAAGTGTAACAGGGCATTTGTTTCTCCATTTACTTTGTTCCTACTTATATTTAAACTAATTTATTGTAAATGTAATATTCTATGAGATGTGTCTCCTTTCTGAAAAGTCCATTTGTTTACAGAATATTAATTTCTGGAAAACAGGCAAATGTGGTCATTATTAGCCCAGGGCCATCTTGCTCTGGATCTGATTTCCTAGAAGAAGATCAGCTCTAACAAAAAATACTGCAACTTCTCAAATTACTTTTGGAGCATTTTTGCAAAATGGTAATGTTACAATGATGGAAAGGAATGCAGATTAAACAAAAACGACGACGACAACTGCAAGTGATCTTTGATGAAAATGGAGCATCCTTCAGACAATAACCTGATGTACAAACTACTGGCATAGCAAGTCTTTAAATCGCTCTTTTTATACTACAACCTTGTTATCATAATCAACAAAGAGTTACCTACAGAGTGTTTTTAGGCTTAAGACAGTGCTGGACACAGTGTGAATAACAACAAAACTCCAAGAATTCCAGTTAAGTCATGAATATAAGATATATATTAAAACACTGAAAACAGAAATTTCATATACTACATGATAAAAAAAAAAAAAAAAACCACCCTGGGTGGGAGTGCCTGGGTGGCTCAATTGGTTAAGAGAACAACTTCAGCTCAAGTCATGATCTCAGAGTTTGTGAATTTGAGCCCTGCACTGGGTTCTGTGCTGTCAGCTCAGACTCTGGAGCCTGCTTTGGATTCTGTGTCTCCCTCTCTCTCTTCTCCTCCCCTACTCACGCTCTGTCCTTCTTTCTCTCAAAAAATATACATTAAAATTTTAATTAAAAAAATGGGCTGCCCTGGGTCAAAAGACAGAAAATCAGTGTAGGTTGAGACAGCTAACTCGAAGTGGAAGAGGAAGAGAAATTGAAGGTCATCTGTGGTTTACAAAACAGATTTTAAAAAAGATTAATTCAGCAAGGATCAAAAAGTAAGTAACATTCTGCTCAGCATTTTGGGGATCAGCAAGTATGAAGAGCCTTATAACAAAAGGGAGGTTATGGAACATAAAAGGAAGAGACATATGTTAAAAAAAATGTTTTTGGCCATACTGCTGAAGTGGCCAATAGGGATCAGAAAACAATCTTATAAAATCTTCTAAAAGTAGGGGCACCTGTGTGGCTCAGTCGGTTAAGCGTCTGACTTCAGATCAGGTCATGATCTCACAGTTCGTGGGTTCGAGCTCCGTGTTGGGCTCTGAGCTGACAGCCAGTTCAGAGCCAGGAGCCTGCTTCAGATTCTGTATCTCTCTCTCTGACCCTTCCCTGCTCGCTCGCTTGCTCTCTCTCTCTCAGANTTTCTTTGTTTTTTTTTTTAATTTTTTTAATTATTGTTTTTTATTTATTTCTAGGGTAGAAAGAGAGAGAGAGAGAGAGACAGCGTGAGCATGGGAGTAAAATATTTTTTAAAGACAATTTTCTAAAAGTTAAAACATGAGTTAATCTTTAATAGAAAGAAACAAATTCCTTTACAGGGATTCCAATAAACTGACGCTGATTTGGACAGTTTTCTTAGCATTTGAATATATATTTTCACCTATGACAGAATCTGCATTAGTATTAATATGTAACCATAATTAAATAAACTGTGCTTTGCTCATCATGACTTTTATAATTCTGAGACAAAAATAGCTTAATAAAACATCTACAAAATCTGTATGACTTACTTTGTCTTAATCATCAAGTCAGGGAAAATGGTTTTCATTTTTCATATGAGGACAAATAAGTTTTTGTAAACATTTCCTAAAGCAAGGAGAAGAAAAATGTTTCTTGAAGGATAAAATATTTTTGGTATAGTACGTCCTATGCAGGCTCGACACCTTTTGGATTCTCTCATATCAAACACAGCAGCATCCCAGAGGCAGAATTCGTACCCTTCCTTCAGGCTCAGACAAGCTAAAGTGTAAGCCCATGACCGAACACAAGGCCAAGACCTGGCTACCATTCCTAAAGCCTAGTAGTTCAGGCACCACACTTGGCTGCATTCCCATTCTCCGTTCAGGTAGGCTGAGGCATAAGTCTAACTATGTGATGCACACCCGCTGACTTCACTACACTGAGTTTTATGTAGAGTCTACTTCAAAACTCACAATGTCAAGAAACATTCAATCACTGTCCTAAACAAAAAGAAAAAAAAAACTAATATTCAGAATACTAATTAGCGCTGAGACAGGACTTCCTGTTTAGAACAACATCTGACCTCCCCAGGAATGTTTGATCTTAAGGAGAACTCATCCGTACCTGAATGATAGTTTACACTGAAACACACACCAGGTATCACAGTTTGCTGACAAATTTGAAAGTAAATGATAGGTGTCGGTCTAAAAAAATTGTATGTATTTCCTCAAGTATACACTATAGTCTGTACTCGCCATGGTGAATGAAACTGTGGTCATTATTCTCATAAAAATAGTCATCTAATTCTAGAGGTAAACACTAAAGAGACTAGGGTAGTCCCATACTCTGTGGGAAGTGCATATAGCTTCGGGTTAATGGGAGGCAGTTTTACAGATGAGCGTATTACATTATTGGGAACAGAGATGTGGGGATGTAGAAGTCGCTAGGATGTCTTCAAAAGGGAGCTCATGGGGAGATTGCTTCATGGAATAAGGGAGATTAGGTGGGTGTGGAAAGAACAGGCAAAGGAACAGAGCAACAGAATTCTGCGTTTCTTTGTTTTTGTTTTACACAGGGAGAGTAACGTTGTCAAAACTATACAGTGAGAAAACATAGTTTGTCAGAGCAACATTTAGAAATAGACTGGTAAGTCTAGGGTTTCTTCTAGAAGCCTTGTTGTAGTTTTTTAATCATTCTAAATTTAGGAAGAAACCCAAGAACTTTGATAATAACAACAACAACAAAAGTGACCTGGAGTTTGTTGTGGAAGATGACTCTGAAAGCAAAGTTGAAGTCAGAATGGAAGCGAAGAATAGAGTCATGGAGAATGGCTCATTTATTCATTTGCTCGTTCAAATATTCCTGAGTGTTCATGTGCTATGTGCCAGCCACAGTAATAGGAAGAGACAAATGTGTCAACTATGTAGTTTATGGAAAAGCGAAAAACAGTTAAAAGACAGCCACAAACCTAATTTAAAATCTATTTCTTGAAAGTTAGTAACCTCTAGAAGCGAAAAGATAAAGGGGGAGAATCATCTTGAAGAGAGGTTTCTTTTGGGTTGGTGGGTCATTTAAGGTCTCTTTCAGGAAATGACGTCCAAGCCAAATCCTGAAGGAGACACAGAAGAAGGAAAAGAACCCTTCAAGAAAAGAGAATAGTATGTGCATGCAATCCGACGTGGGAAAAGGCTTCACGTAGCCAAGAGAAAGAAAACATGACAAGAAATTTGTAGATAGAACAGCAGGAGATACATTTTCTGCCATATGAAGGGACTAGATACTAAGGGCTTTAAAGCCCATTTAACGTTTCTATATTTTTGATCCTACATGCAGTGAACTTTTGCAAGGATTTTAGATCTGAGGGTCATGTTCATCCAATTTAGGTTAAAGATGACATAATGCCTAGGTAAAACACAAATAATAGTGAACATAGGTGATAACAGGAGAAATGAAAATAAGATGACACAAGTGTTAATAAAAATTTCAGTTCAAAAATAAATTAAGTTTCTCAGAACTGGGAAATCACTTGACTGATATGAGAAGTTGACAGAAAATAAAAAAAGCGGCAGTTACAGGGTGAATAAAAGGGCCATGAATAAAAATGGGACAAAATGAAGAGAAGCTCATGGCTGGAAATGACGAATTTGTATTAGACATTGTTAATATTTCTATTATACGACGTAGCTCCTCATCAGCCACTTTGAAATTGGGGCATAGAACGTCTCTGGCCAAGATGAGCAAAGGACCTGATTTACCCTCTTGCCATAAACGATGAAAAATACAGACAAAATGATGAAACAATGGTCTTCAACATTTTGGATATGAGGAAATTAAAGATCATGATCTCGGAGAGAGATATATATATACGTGTAAAACTTCTAAGTGCCCCAGCTCTATGTCTGAAGTAAATCAAGAGACCTTGGTCCAGGAAGTTGTAAACTAGCCAGAGCCCGCTAATCTACCTGACGTGAGGAGACAGAGACCCAATGGAAGTTTCCAAAGGGAAGCATTAGAGAAGAGAGAACTACTCAAAGAGGGAACTCTGGAATTCGACAGAGGGTGCCTCACGTATTCAGTTGGGTATTGAGCAGCACATATACGTGAGCAAACTACCCCAAGAGGAGGAAAAGAACCACCCCAAAGACTTACAAACAACACTGAGTACAGCTCAGACAGGATTGGGATAAGTACGTGCTTCTGTCAGCTACACTGAAAATTTTCATAGCTCATAGAATTTACAGAACTCAAAAGGATTCTTTCTTATGAGTCAAAAAAAATATGCTAGACCTAACACTGCTCCTGTCTCACATAACAAAGCTTACTTCTAAGACTCCAAAATTACAAACTGTTTCCAAGTAACTTAACCACATGCTAGAATTAAGTTTGAAAATATTTTTGAGGTTACAAAAATGTCCAGCACTCAACAGTGTAAAATTGAAGTGTCTGGCACCCAATTAAAATTCATAATGAAAAGAGAAACCAATTGATCCAACTGAAAGGGAAATGATGTGGGGAATACTGAAAGTTATTCAGCTGTCCCTCAAGAAACTACAGAAAAGCTTTAATGTGTTAACTAGGGACACAAAATATGTAAAAAAAGAGACAGATCAAACTTATGAAGTTAAAAATAGCAAATATATTCAATGAAATCAAGTGGCAGATAAGACACTGCAGAAAAGAAAGATGAATAAGCTTGAAAATAAAATAACAGAAAATATCCAAAATAAAATAATAAGTGGAAAAGAAAACAGAAAACGTAAACACAAGTTTACTTTTTGTTAAGTAAGTTGTCTCAAGTTTCTTATAAGTCAAGTACCCTAATGCAACTGGAACACTGACTGTGAGGAGTGAATACTTTATCATGTACGTCCTAAAGCAACTAATAAAACACTGAGATGCATAATATGCTCACACATACAAGTAAGAGAATTATAGATAATACGCCAAAAATGAAGATAAAATATGTTTATATTTTTTTAAGTTTATTTATTTATTTTTGAGAGAGAGAGAGAGCATGCATAACCAGGGGAGGGGCACGCAGTGGGGGTGGAGAGAGAGAGCATTCTAAGCAGGCTCTGCACTGTCAGTGCAGAACCTGATGTGGGGCTGGAAGCCATGAACTGTGACATCATGACGTGAGCATGATATTTAACTGACTGAGCCACCCAGTTGCCCCCTAGGAGTTTAAAGTACTACCCAGTAAATTGAAAATAAGGCAGAAAAGGGAACAAATAACGAATGGAACAAAGAGAAAAACGAGTATCAAGATGCTAGAATGAAACCTAAAATATGGATAATCACATGAAATGTAAATGGGTTAAACACCTCAATGAAAAGAAATCACCAGATAATACAATATGGAAGACTCTTCTGCATGCTATGTACAGAAAAATATGTTAACATTCATCCAAGTTTGAATAACTATATTGATATCACATAAAATATATTTCCGAGAGTAAAAAATATTACAGAAGAAAAAAGTGGTAATTTCATAAAGGGGCCAATTCCTGAAGTGGATATAAGAATCATTAAGGTTAATGCATCTAATAAAAGGTCTTCAAGATATATGCTACCTTCCAGAAGATGAGCTGATAGACTACAAGGGAAATTTTAAAAATTCACAAATAGAAAGGGAGCTGTCAATACTTTTTTTCTAAATAATTGCCAGAGAGGGATGCCTGGCTGACTCGGTCAGTGGAGCATAGGGCTCTTGATCTCAGGGTTTTAAGGTATAGATTACTTAAAGAAACAAAAATAAAAATTGGTAGAATAAAAAGAAAATACTACAAGCAAAATCTAGGAGCAACATTATCAAACAACTGCTTAATTGATGATTATAAAAACACTTCATCAACAACAGAGACGTATATTCTTTTTGTGTGGGTCCAGGACATTTACCAGGATAGAGCATATTCTAGTAAGTAAGTAAGTAAGTGAGTAAGTAAGTAAGTAAGTAAAGAAACCAATAAATCAATAAGTTAATAAATAAATCAATGTAAAAAGCTACAAACACACATACACTGCATACAATGTATACATTGTGCACCATGTAATTAAATAAGAAATCAATGATAGATTAAGTAATATTTTTCAAATGTTTGTAAAGCAAAAAATACATTTCTAAACAACCAGTGGGTCAAAGGAAAAATCTAAATAGAAATTAGAAAATATTTGAAACCAGGTGACTCTGAGTCGAACAGTTAGTTAAGTGTCTGACTTTTGATTTCGGCTTGGGTCATGATCTTTCAGTTTGTTAGTTTGAGTCCCATGCTGACAGCATGGAGCGTGCTTGGGATTCTCTGTATCCCTCTGTCTCTGCCTCTCCCACATTCTCTCTCTCTCTCCTCTCTCTCTCTCAAAATAAAGTTTTACAAATAGAAAACACTTGAAACTGAGGAAAAAGAAAGCATATTAAAATTTGTAGAATACAACTGAAGCAGGAAACTAATAGCATCACGTTATAAAAGATCTAAAACCAATAGCTTCTCTTTCTTTAAAAAAAACTGAAAGGAGGGGGTACCTGCATGGCTCAGTGGGTTGAGCAGGTGACTTCATCTCAGGTCACGATCTCATGGGTTGTTAGCTAGAGCCCCACATAGGGCTCACTGCTGTCCGTGCAGAGCTCACTTCAGATCCTCTGTTCCACCTCTCTGCTTCTCCCCCACTCATGCTCTCTTTCTCAAAAATAACATTAAAACAAACTGAAGGGAAATAAATGCAAAGAAAGATAATGCAGTGAAATAATAATTACGTGAGTGGAAATCATTGGGACAGAAAAAAGAAAAATAATGGAGACTCATCATTGAGACCAAAAGCTGGGTCTGAGATCAGTGACCTGAGGAACTTCTATCCAGACTGACTGGAATAAAAACAGAGAACACAAGTTAACATGAACAGGAATGAGGGAAGGGACATCAATACAGACTCCACAAATATTATAAAATAATAAGGAAACCTAGACAAATTTAAGCAACAAATCTATAAGTTAGTTATACAGATAATATAGAGAAAGGAAGAGGGAAGAAAAGAGAAAGAGGCAAGGAGAAAGAGAAAGAGGGAAAAAAAGGAAAAAGACAAAAGGAAAAAGATAAAAAAGAAGTATTCTATTAAAGTCTTCTACTAAAGGCTCAGTCAGTTAAGCTTCTGACTCTTGATTAGGGCTTAGGTCATAATCTCATATTTCTTGAGATGGAGCCCATATTGGGTTTTGGCCTGACAGCATGGATCTTGATTGGGATTACATCTCTCCTTCTCTCTTTGCCACTTCCCACCTCATATGCATTCCCACTAAATTAATTAATTAGTTACTTAACTTAAAAATAGAAGTCATGTGAATAGCCTTAGATCTATGAAAGAAATTGTATTTACAGCTAAAAGTCTTTCCTAAAACGCCAGAAAAATAATGATTTCATTAGTTAACTCTTTGAAACAAGTGAGCACGATGTAATTCTACCCAAACTCTTCCCTAAAAATTAAAAAAATGCTTTCCAACTAATTCTATGAGAATAGGCTCACCCAAGGACCATAACTACCTGAAAGTATCCAATGAAAGCAAAACTACAGATTGTTATCCCTTAAAAATATGGATGCAAAAGTTCTTAACTGGAATGTAAGTATGGTTAACGTTTGAAAACCAATCCATGTTTTTCATCTCATTAACAAAGTGAGGAGGAAAAAGTGTGATCCTATCAACAGATGCAAAACCAGTGTTAGATAAAATCTGACATTCATTCCTGATAAAAATAAACTCTCGGTAAACTACAGAAGACGATTTCTTTAACTTCATACATAGCATATGTAACATATCTACAGTTAATGGTGAAAGGCTTTTTTTTTCCACCTAAAACTAGAAGAAACAATGATCTTTGCTCCCACTTAGGCTATTCAACATTGTTGTGGATGTTCTATATAGCATAACAGGCAAGAAAGGAAAATTGTCCATATTGGAAGTTAGGAAGCAAAGCTCTATGTACTCACAGATGACATGACTGTTTTATGAATAAAACTCCATGTAGGGCGTCTGTATGTCTCAGTCGGTTAAGCATCCACCTTTGGCTCAGGTCATGATCTCACAGTTCGTGAGTTCAAGCCCCACATCGGGCTCTGTGCTGACAGCTTGGAGCCAGGAGCCTGCTTCAGATTCTATGTCTCCCTCTCACTCTGCCCCTCCTTTGCTCATGCTCGCTCGCGCTCTCTCCCTCTCTCTCTCAAAAATAAATAAAAATTAAAAAAAACCCTCCATGGGATCTACAAAAAGCAACTGTAACTACTAAGTTTCACAAGTTTGCAGAATAAAAGGGCAACATATAAGAATTATATTTTTTGTGCTACAAAAGAAAATCTAGAAACTGAAATAAAAATACTATTTAGAAAAACATCAAAATGTGAAATAAATATCATTATTTTAAGCAAACTAAAACCCTGAACCTGAAAACTGTAAGCTTAGTGATGTAGGAAAGAGGAGGTAATAAAATAATTTGAATGTTTCCAGAATTTCCATTTGGAATCTCCAGTTGACTTACGTGATTGCTGTCTTTTATCAACAACACAAATCCTTTTTTTAAAAAAAATTCTTTTTCTAAAATGAGACCTAAATTTCTTCCATGTACATTCACAGAGCTCTATTTCCAAAGATACTCAGCTACTTACTGGTTACAATCAGGACTTAAATTGATTTGCAAGTGAATGAAAGTGGGGACAAGATGAATGTCCCATTGTTTTACTGATGGGGTAAGGAAAAAAATCATAAAATTAAATATCTATCTAGCTGTAAAAAAAAAAAAGAATTACCTGAAGTAGATCTGAGCAGAAACATTTAGTAAGAAAATGTGGATCAGATATCTAAGGAATGGCCTCAGGTAGCCTTACTGCATAGGGCTGGTTCAGGTCTTATCTAGAAGAACACTGACGGCAATAGGCGCAGAAATAAAGACATCAATCAGACTGACATTATTATCTATTAGATATCACCAAACTGTTCATAATTCAAGTAGTGGTTGTGTATGTTTTTTTTCTTTTTTTTTCTTTTTCTTTTTTGATGTTTATTTTTGAGAGAGACAGAGACAGAGCACAAGATGGGGGGGAGGGCAGAGAGAGAGGGAGACACAGAATCCGAAACAGGCTCCAGGCTCTGAGCTGTCAGCACAGAGCCCGATGTGGAGCTTGAACTCACAAACGGTGAGTTCATGACCTGAGTCGAACTTGGACGCTCAACCGTCTGAACTACCTAGGTGTCCCTATTTTTGTTCTTTTAAGGTCCACTTCATGTGCTAGGTCTCTTTTGAGGCATATTATATATACTAAGCAACCTAGTTCTGAAACACCAATTATAAGTGGATGTATCTAGATATTTATTTTTACTTCTGCAAAACAGCCTTATACACAGTAAATCAGGAAGTCTCAACCCAATGTGATCGAAGTCTTTTTGTGCTTTTTTTGTAGTTACTAAAATCAGTCTTTCCAAAGTACCATGATCTGAAATGTCTTATAAATTATCATTATCAATAGCGTTTTAAACATCGATTCAATATTCTAAGGGGTCCTTAAAGGCTACAGCTGTACAAGTTAACTTAAAATGCCTATTAGTTTAAGAACACAGTGTGGTAACACTTTTGTGAAATTAGTTTACGATAAAATCCTGTGTTTTCTAAATCCACAAACCTAATATGTGATCACTGAGATCAAGAAAGAGAAAGATTCAAACTCAGTAACGTTTACCAGTTTATTTAGTGATATTTTGCTTTTCAAAATGAAGTAACGTGATATATAAATTGGGGCTAACATGTGGCTCTAAATAACTACCTATCATCCATCATGCTTACAGGTTACATTACTTTGAAAGGACATGAATTGCTTTAATTTGTATTACAAGAACATACTGAAGATTCAATTTTATTTTGGCTACACAAATAAGTCCTATTTATACTTTCCCAGAACATAAGTGATAGAGTGTTTATGCGATTTCTAAATGTATTTTATGTCCGTGTCTGAGTTCTACTGATTGTATTGTACAGGTGACAGTAGTTACCCCTGAAACGCAGGAGACTGTCTGCTTCCTTTTCAAGGTAGGGCAGGAGGGGCCAGCTGCACTTCACTACTATGTCCACCTTGGCAGTCAAACATATTTTTTGCAAGGATGACAAAATGTAGTGTTGTTGTTGTTTTTTTTTTTTTTTAATCAGTCCAGGAGGAATTGTTCTTAGAAAGCCAAGAACAAAATTGTTCTCATTTGTTCTTACAAATACACTAGTCTTTGTTTTGAAAGACAAATCCTTTCTTGCTGCAGCTGTTTATAGCAATTGAAATTTGACACCTCTATTTTTATTCATTTAGCTCTGCTCCATGTATATTTTTTAAAGGGGAAATGTTATTTTGTACTTGTTTCCACAGTAGTAAGTACCACTGGTTCTAGATGACTGAGGTGAACAGAGTTCACCCCGCATCCTCAGAATGGAGCACATCATTTCACTCTGTCCTTATTCCAGGAGTACATGATGCTAGGACTTTGTTATTTATTCAGGAAATAACTTGTCCCACTTCCACCCATGCCTTCTTCCTCCCTGGACACCACCTACTCCCTCTGCTGCCAAAATGTGTGTTACAAACGCAGGAAGAAGAGAAGAAAGTGCGGTCATAGAAATTCACCCGTAGTTTCCTTATGAAATATTATTTTTCACCTGTGTCGAATTTGGATATTGCCTTAAAGAGTTTAGGAAGTTAAATAAAGGGCGCCTGGATGGCTCAGTAGGTTAAGCGTTCGATTCTTGATTTCAGCTCAAGTCATAATCTCATGGTTTGTGAGTCTGAGGCGCATGTCGGGCTCTGCGCTGACCATGAGGAGCCTGCTTGGGATTCTCTGTTTGTCCCTCTCTCTCTGCCTCTACCCCTCCCCCACTCGCTGTCCTTCTGTCTCTTTCACAATAAAGAAACATTTTTTTTAAATTTTTTTAATGTTTTATTTATTTCTGAGAGAGAGAGAGAGAGGGAGAGAGAGAGACAGCATGAGCAGGGGAGGGTCAGAGAGAGAAGGAGTCACAGACTGAAACAGGCTCCAGGTTCTGAGCTGGCTGTCAGCACAGAGCCCGACGCGGGGCTCGAACCCACGAACCGCGAGATCATGACCAAGGCGAAAGTCGGACGCTTAACCGACTAAGCCACCCAGGTGCCCCTAAAGAAACATTTTTAAAAAGAAACAGGATGAAAAGTTGAAAAGAATATGATGGAAGAGAGACGCTGTTTTAATGCACAAAAGAAGAATTATGCCGCGCAAAGTAATAGACAACATGCACATGTCCTAAAACAAAAAATCATGCCTTAATTCAATGTTTATCCATATCAAACTACTTACAATTTTTACAATCACATGCTACTTAGTTATTCTTTATACACTTTTCCTCTTTTTGGAATGGATTTCCTTGTGTGATCTTCCTGGTAAATTCCTATTGTCTGAGACTCACATCAAACGAGCTTTTACTCCAGTAAGTTTTCCTTACCTTATTCTTCCTGAAACAAAGCTGATCAAGCTTTCTGTTACAACACCACACTGGTTCTATTACAACATTTGCCTAAGTCTGCTTCACCTGACAGCCCAAATATCTTTTCTACATTGTATGCTATAAGCAACTGCAGGGTAGGGAATGTTTAGTATCTATCTGTGCCTCACTATCACCCAACAGAAGCCCAGCACATGGTGGATACTCTATCTTATAAATGAATAAATGAATAGCTGACTGACTGACTGACTGACTGAATGAATGAATCCAGCATCACCTTGATACAAAAAGAATGGATACTAAGTCAACATTTTATCAACATGACGAATGCTCATAAAATCATGCATTATAATAAAGCTGGAGAAATCTTCACAGTGCCAAGTGCATTATATGGTAATTATCAAAACTTCATAAAGCATCCATTTGAGATATAAAAATACTGAGACTGAGAGGTTAAACAACTTACTTTTCAATATTTATGTAAAGGAATCAGAAGCAAAAATATGCTCAAACTAAATTGGACTGAAAAGCTTCTGCCCAACAAAGGAAATCCCCTCAACAAAATGAAAATGCAAAACGTTATTTGCAAATCTTATCCTTTGAAAAGCTTAACACTCTAAGTATATAAATAACTCTTACAACTCAAATTCCAAAAAGAAAGAATCTAATTTCAAATGGGCAAAAGATCTGAATAGACACACAGATGGCCAACAGTTACATGAAAAGATTCTCAACAACACTAATCATCAGGGAAATGCAAATCAAAAGCACAATGAGATTTTACTTGATACCCAATAAGTGGCTATTATTAAAAAGACAAGAAATAATGAGCACTGGTGAGGATGTGAAGAAAAGGAACCCTTATGCTCTGTGGGTAGAAATGTAAGCTCAGGGAGCCACTATGGAAAAGAGGACAGAGTTCCTTAAACCACTACAATAGTACTACTATGTGACCCATTAAGTCTGTATCTGGGTATTTATGCAGAGAACATGAAACTGCTAACTCCAAAAGAATAATACACCCCCATGTTCACTGCATCATTGTCTACAATAATCAAGATATGTAAACAACCTGAGTGTCCAGTGATACATAGATGACTGAAGAAATTGTTATACACACATGTACACACACACATACACACACAATGGAATATTATTCAGTTATAAGAAATAATGAAATCTTGTCATTCGTGACAACATGGATAAAACTTGAGGGCATTATGGTAAATGGAGTAAGTCAGAGAGAGACAAATACCCCATCATCTCGCTTATATATAGACGCTAAAAAAAGAAAAACAAACCCAGAAAACAAAACTCCGTGTTTATAATAGAGATAATGGGTTGGTGGGTGCCAGAGCTAAGGGATAAGGAAGTGTGAGAGAAACGGATGAAGAGGTTCAAAGTGTTCTTTCAAACTCCCAGTAATAAAATAAATAAGTCATGGAAATATAATATATAGCATGATGATTAAGGTTAATAATGCCATACCCTGTATTTGAAAGTTGCTAAGAGAAGAGATCTTAAGAGTTCTCATCATAACCGGGGTGCCTGTGCGGCCCAGTCAGTTAAGCATATGACTCTAGATTCTGGCTCAGGTTATGATCTTGAAATTCAAAAGATGGAGTCCCCATGTGGGACTCTGAGCTCGCAGCTCAGAGCCTGCTGGACCTTCTCTCTGTCCTGCTCTGTCTGTCCTTCCCCCACAGGAGCATTCTCTCTCAAAAATAAATACATAAACAATTTTTTAGGTTCTCATCACAAGAAAAAAACACCGTAACTCTGTGTGGTGACAGACGTTAACTAGACTTTGTGATGATCTTTTCACAACATATACAATAATCAAATCATTAGGTTGTATACCTGACTCTCCTAGAATGTTACATGTGAGTTATTCCTCAATATAAAAGATACTTATTTATCTAGCTACGTCTAAATTGAACCAGGCAGTCTGACTCCAAAGTCATCATATAAAAATGGAAACCAGAGTAAAAGGGAAATGCACAGAGCTCCCTCTTTAAAATGGACTGAGATTTGTAATATACCTTGAAGAGTACTACAATCTAAAATGAACATCTACTGTAAATTATCATATATTATACTATATATATACTATCATAGAAATAAACACAAATAATTAGAGACACTGAAAGTTAAGTGTTGTGTTCATATAAATACATTTTTAATCACTTATGAAAACCATTAGATAATATGAAGTATGAGCAGAGAATGAAGGAGAATCTCTCGTTAGCACTAAGTTAATCAAGTGAGTGCTTTATTAAGCTCTTACTATACATACTGTATTGTGTCTGAATCTAGGAATGGAAGATATGGAGAATTAGGAAGAGTCTTGCTACTCGATGGGTTAGTTATAACCACATTGGTTAATTGTAACCTATCTAAATGAGACAATCAGTGAAGAGTTTTTATTTTTTAATTAACAAAATTAGTAACATGTATTTATTTTTGGGAAAGAGAAAGAGAGAGAGAGAGAGAGAGAGAGAGAGAGAGAGAGAGAGAGAGAGAAAGGCAGCATGAGCAGAGAAGGAGAGAGAGTGGGAGACAGAGAATCCAAGGTGGGTTCCAGACTCCGAGCTGTCAGCAGAGAGCCCAACATGGGGTTCGAATTCATGGCCATAGATCATGACTTGAGCTGAAGTTGAACACTCAACCGACTGAGACAGCCAGGCATCCCAGTGAATAGGTTTTTATTTGCATGTGCCCTGAACTTGCTTTTCCATCACTTCTCCCAACGCATCCACTCTTAACAACTTTTTGACTGGTTATCTCCTCTTCTCTGTCAGATCTAATATGAAATGTAACTTATTTCAGGTTGTACTCTTTCATCCTTAACCTAGGTTACAATATACTAACACAGATTTTCTGTAGCAACAATGTCCATTACCTCCTGTCAAAAATGTACCCGAATGCTTCACAATCCTTCCTCATGTCACTGTTTTTCCATGAAATCAGAAGTTCTATAAGGATAAGCATTACCTTGTTCAACACTGTCTTCATAGTGCTGAAAAAGCAGTATTAGGTCAGGGAGACTTGCATTACAAACTTATTGTAGAAAATAAAAACTATGAGAAAGGGCGAAATGCAATACAATTCAAGGTAAATGAGGATCCTCACTGAAATAAAACTAAGTGTGTTTGGGTACCTGAGAAAAATGGAACCAGATTATAAAAGGCAGTGAAAGACAAAGCACAAACTTTGTAAGAGAGGCTCTACTTTGAGTCTAAATTATACACGTGAACAGTAAATGTTGTCTTTCAATAAGAAAGGTCGGGTAGCTTCAAAGAAGTGATGGAAGCAGAGAAGGCCTGAGGCTAGACAGAGAAATCAGGAATAAGGATAAGAGAAACTGGGCAATAGATGTGACTGTCATGATCACAGTGACAGTTATTGAGCTCTGGATGCTTTACAAAGATCAATTCATTTCCCTTGAGACTAGTGTCATGAGTCCTATTGTGCAAGCAAATCACCATGACACGTGCAAATAGTGGTAGGGACCAACATCTAAAATAACGCTCAGTGACACCTCCCTCCTAATATCCACACACTTCTATAGTTGCTCCCTTTGAGTTTGGGCTAGATTTACTGACTTTCCTCGAACAACGACAGCAACAACACAAACATGACAGAAGTGATCAACAGTCACGCCTAAGATTAGATTGTAAAGGACCGTAATGTCTGTCTTGCAAGCCCTCTTACTCTGTTTGAATCTTTTGCTCTTGGGGAAGTCAGTTGCCATGGCCTGAGCCTGCCCTGTATAAAAGTCTACATGAGTTAGTTTAGAAGAGGACACTCCCCAACTGAGACAAGCTTGACATGAACTGTAGCCTCAGGCAATACATAGATTGCACACCTATGAGATATCCTGAACCAAAACCACCTAGCTGAACTGTTCGCAAATTCCTCATCCACAGGAAATACTGTTTTATGACTGCAGAGAATTGCAGGCCTGACCTGGTTTTCAATGGACACGTCCTCTAAGGCACATCAATAATCCAAGGGAGAGGGGCACCTGGGTGGCTCGGTTGAGCGTCCGATTTCAGTTCAGGTCATAATCTCATGGTTCATGAGTTCGAGACCCACACTGGGCTCTCTGCTGTCAATGCAGAATCCACGCCAGATCCCCTGTCCCTCTCTTTCTGCCCTTCTCTTGTTTGCACTGTCTCAAAAAATTTTTAATTTGAAAAATTGTTTAAATGTGTCTTTATTTTGAGAGAGAGAGAGAAACAGAGCACATGAAGGGGAGGGACAGAGAGACGGGGAGACACAGAATCTGAAGCAGGCTCCAGGTTCTGAGCTGTCAGCACAGAGTCTGACATGGGGCTCAAACTTATGTGAGATCATGACCTGAGCCCAAGTTGGATGCTGAACTGACTGAGCCACTCAGTCACCCCTCAAAAATTAAAATAAAAAAAAATCTGATGAATATCAAGGAAACTTCAGTAATATGTATTTAAAAATAATGGTCAACGGGGAACAAAAATCTAAATCGAATATCACAACTTACGATATAAAGCACTAAACAAAACCCAGCAGGTTCTGGAGAGGAAACATAAATGTTACTCAAACCTGAAAATCACACAGGTACACCGTACCCCTTCCATTTCCCCACAGCACTACATGCAGTCAATAAAAAAAAAAACAACAAAAAAACATAAACAAACAAAAAAACCCACCAAAACCTCAAGGCAGCACAAAAGCAAACTGAACAGCACCACTGTCTACTGTTGCATCATCTGTCTGCTGAGTGCTCTGTTTCCTACTGCCACACGGACATACTAAAAACCAACTTTAAGGCACACACTTGGATAAGAAAAATACCACGATTTCCAACCTTGATGGGTCCTCTAGCCGATACGTTCTTGTCTCCAAATCCTATTACCAAGTGGACATCTAGAAAAAAAGGAAACAAAGAAAAATGTGGGGAAGGCTTCAGCAGCTTCTTATCCTTTCTGAAGAAAGGAATATGGAAAAGTACGCATTTGTTCTTTTTTCTGCATTCGAGCCTACAAGCCCATAATGAGTTATAGAAGACGTAGGATTGGAGACATGACTGCTATGGTCTGTATTGTGTCCGCCCCAATGTAACTCCCAATAGGATAGTGGTTGGAGACAAGTCCTATGGGTGATACGTTCCAATCAAGTTGGCTGCATGAGAGCGAGGCTCTCCCAAAGGCATGAGGGTCCTTATAAGGAAAGGAGAAGACACCACAGTTCTCCCTGTACTGGAGAAAGAAACAGGGAAACAGTGGCTATCAGCACGAGAGCCAGAAGAGCGCTCCCGCCAGGATCCAGCTGGCGAGGACCTTGAATTTGGACGCCCAGCTTTTAACTATGAGAAATCACTGCCTGTGGTGGAGGCCAGTCTACAGTATTTTATGATAACACCAGGGCCAACGAAGCTACTTCGACATATGTTAGCATACAAAATGGATTAGAGTATCACTTCAGAGTCACCCCTGTACTTTTTTATCCCTCAGGAAAGCGTAATTTCAGTGTATTTATGAAGAAAATGAAAGGAAAACACCTATGGAAATTAAGCACATGTGTCCTAGGTCGGCCAGTTTTATTATTGACATTTCTTCCATATTAGCAAAAATAAAATAAATAAATTCTTTTAAACACAATGATCTTAATTTTCTCATGCACCTCTATTTATTTAGCTTCACTGGAAAAGAATCTAATCATTCGAAGATGGCCAACAGACACATGAAACGATGCTCAGCATCCCTCCTCATCAGGGAAATACAAATCAAAACCACACTGAGATACCACCTCACGCCAGTCAGAGTGGCTAAAATGAGCAAATCAGAGAACTCTAGATGCTGGCGAGGATGTGGAGAAACGGGCACCCTCCTACACTGTTGGTGGGAATGTAAACTGGTACAGCCCCTCTGGAAAACAGTGTGGAGGTTCCTCAGGAAACTAACAATAGAACTCCCCTATGACCCAGCAATAGCACTGCTAGGAATTTACCCAAGGGATACAGAAATGCTGAGGCATAGGAGCACATGTACCCCAATGTTCATAGCAGCACTCTCCACAATAGCTAAAACATGGGAAGAGCCTAAGTGTCCATCAACGGACGAATGGATCAAGAAGATGTGGTTTATCTATACCATGGAATACTACATGGCAATGAGAAACAATGAAATCTGAGCCATATGTAGCAACTTGATGGACCTTGAGGGTGTTATGCTGAGCGAAATAAGTCAGGTAGAGAAGGACAAATATCATATGTTTGCACGTATAGGAGGATTAGGAGGAACTTGACGGAGGAACAAGGGGGAGAAGAAGGGGGGAAATGGTGGGGGAAAGGGAGAGAGGCAAACCGTGAGAGACTCTTGAATGCTGACAAAAACTGAGGACTGATGGATGTGGGGGGAGGGGGATGGGCATGGAGGAGGACACTTGTGGGGATGAGCACTGAGTGTTATGTGAAAACTAATTTGACAATAAACTATTTGTAAAAAAATAAAAAAAAATAAAGTGACTTTAATATACTAAAAAAAAATGAATCTAATCAGTCGAATAGCAGCAATGATTACCTAAGAATATTTTCCCATCTCTTTGATTCAAAGTAATTTTGTGCAAACCTCTCCATCTGAAATAGAACAGTTTCTTATATTTTATTTTATTTTTTTAATGTTTTATTTCTAGGAGAGAGAGACAGCGTGAGCAGGGGAGGGTCAGAGAGAGAGGGAGTGGAGACTGAAACAGGCTCCAGGCTCTGAGCTGGCAGTCAGCACAGAGCCCGACACGGGGCCCGAACCCACGAACCGCGAGATCATGACCTAAGCGAAAGTAGGACACTCAATCGACTAAGCCACCCAGGTGCCCCAGTTTCTTATATTTTAAAACTGAACCCTTTCTAGCATAATAAACGGCATGTTTTAATACATGTAACTGATATCTGGAAACAGAAATAATGCTGATTTACTATCTTTCTAGGAAATGATGTGTACTACTGCTTTTACTGTACTGTCTCAATAGCTCACTCTATTTTCCTATAATTCTAATTTGTGAGTTCTCTTGCATCTAAACTTTTTTCTAGTTGAATCCCTATCTCATTAGTTGTTTTTGTTTGTTTGTATTTGACACTGCAATACTTTTGTTCCCATTTTACTTTGGTACCATTAATTTAGGTGATACTTTATTCTTTTCTAACATCTTAGGTTTATTGCTTTTGCCAAGTGTAAAAATGCTCATTCCCCAAAAAAGTGTAGTTTCTTGAATACTTATTGCGGATAAAGGAGTTACTATACTACACGAAAACAATGAAGTGGTGACATTTATCCTAAGATGTATAATATAAATGATGAATATCAGGATCAGTTCTAATAAGAATTGTTGAAATTTCCAATGATATAAATATTGATCATTATTTCCTCAAACTTTTCCGCCTTTTATTTCTTCTTTTTCTTTGTTCTTTAAGTTGTTCAGGGAAGACACATAACATTAATCCTGGCAGACGGTCCTGAGAAGTCCATCCAACAAGTCATTAGTTGAACTGCAACCCAGTCAGGGTAAATGATATCTTCACAGAGAAATTTGTTACAAGTCAATTAGCCACACTGATTATCTAGGCCAGACAGGCACATTCTCATAAAATTCTACCATGGAAGATGGAACAAAAAGAGGTTATGCAGTTTAGATATTTTAAAATACTTGATTCTCTATTTGTACAGTGATAGAACCTTAAGAATTCTGTCAGTTATTTGAGTCCTTGATTCTAATCATGGCTCACATTGAAAAATTTTGAGCTTGAACCTACACTTATTCAACTGTGAACTTATTTAATGATATATATGTATCACAGATAGGCCAAAGATTGATTTTTGTTGCTCTAAAGTTTCTCCCTACTGCCCTGTATTACAAATGTGACATATGAATATTACCTTAAAAATGTAGAACCTGTTCAATATTGGGAAGACAGATGCATCCTTCAGAAGAGCACTTTTTGTAGGTTTCAATTAATTATCGTCATTTTGATAACCTGAAACACACGTTAATTTTAAACTAAATGACAATTTTTACCCTCTCCACTTAAGTAGGAGTTAGCTAGTGCCTATTTCCCCGATTCAGGCTTTGGAGGCAACATCTTACCCAGGAGGAAATTATATTTGTAATGAAAACACTAGGTGACACGCTGATGATATATCTAAGGCAGAATGCCATGTGGAAAGCAACAAAAGAATGGACAGGGCGGAAACTGAATTGCTTTCCAATCTTCTTGAACATAATATTCACACCGTGGCTATTAGGTTGGGTTTAAATTAATTTCAAAGAATTCGTATCTCTTCATAAATATCCGTATAACCATGCACACTGCACTTTGGCGTTGCTGAGAGACAATACTAGCTACCGCCTTAAAAATGAATGAGTTTTGTTAGATATCTTCCATGCACAAGTCTCAGTTATGGAAAGTAGATTCCAGAACACGGGAAAACATACCCCAAATAGGTTGGTGGTGTGAGCAGGAGAGAGCCTTCAAACCAAGATGCGAATCTGAAATCTTATAAAATCCAAGAGAGAAGGAAGAAGATTGGATGGGAAAGGTTGCAGACTATGGGAAGCGTGTTTCAAGAACTTTCTGCCTAGTGCAGAGTCTTCCTTTCAGAGTTACTCACTGCAGGAGTCCATATCTTGTCATGATGGGTCTCTGCTGAGCTCAGCCACTGGCTGGAGCTTCCTGTGGTGCACGTGTCCACATCGTAAAGGCAGCGAAGGATCCAGAGGTGTGGAGCGGGGTCAGTAAGCTATGATCCTCACCCATGGGATCGCAGTAACACAAGTCTATGGTCATCAGAAAGTCCATGCTATTATTAATTACCGATTCTCTTAAAATGTTATTTATAATGCCCTAGGCCTATTGTAATATTTGGCTCTTTTGTTCATTCTCCCTATGTGGGAATGCATCCCAAACAAAATGTAGTATGAGTCAACCTCACTTCTCTGAAAATTACTCTGGAATATTATTGCAACTGCAATCAAAGATCGACCAAATGTATCTCTATTTCAGTAAAAAAAGAAACAAACAAAAAAAAACTTGAGCATTCTAAAACATATTAGGAGAAACAAAGCACAAAGGATTCAAGATATTATGAAAACTATGCAAAACACAAAGAGTAAATACAAATTTTGCAGTCATAAATAAAAGCATATAATAAAAAGTTTTGTGACAAATACTGGAGGGAGGTATTACTAAATATCAAATATGGCAACATAATATGCAACAGTGAAAAATTTGTAGTTAGAGAATTATACAAGAATTGACATTTCAGGGGTGCCTGGGTGTCTCAGTTGGTTGTGTCCGGATTTTGGCACAGGTCATGTTCTCACGGTTTGTGGGCTGGATCCCCATGTCAGGCTCTGTGCTGACAGCTCAGAGCCTGAAGCCTGCTTCAGATTCAATGTGTCTTTCTCTTCCCTTCCCCTGCTCATGCTCTATTTCTCTCTCTCTCTCAAAAACAAACATTAAACATGTAAAAAAAAAGAAGTGACATTTAAAATTCGTGTGAAATGTGTAAGAGAACAAGTGATATTTTACATCAAAATAAATGGAAATAAAATTGATATATTGAATGTAAGCATTAACTCGTCAGTGACTGAAGCATTCAATATAATAAATCAGAAATGCAGTAAAAAAGGTAATACCTATGTGAATTGAGAGAGCCTTCTTGAACATGACAGAAACAACAAACTTCATTTTGACAATGATGAACCTTATAACATCAAAATTTAGTAACTTATTTGTAAAAAAAAAATGTGTTGGGGTGCCTGGGTGCTTAATTGGTTAAGCTTTCAACTCTTGATCTTCGCTCAAGTAATGATCTCATGAGTTTGAGCCCTACTTGGGGCTCTTCACTGATAGCGCTGAGTCTGCTTAGAATTCTCTTTCCATCTCTCTCTGTGCCTAACTCCACTCGTGCTCTCCCTCTCAAAAAAAAAACAAAACAAAAAACAAAAACAGTGTACCGTCCTATAAGAGGTTTAAACACCACTCCCCACTTTTCCTTATAGAAATAATGCACTCTCTACCCATTGACATTAGGCTGAGCCACATTTCTGGTTTTAACTGAGCATAATAGCGTTTGCCGCAAAGAAGAAAGACACCAACCATAAACAGGCTTTGTTTTCTGTGTGGATCCTGGAATAGGAAACACAGAACTACAGAAGACTCAACCTGTAGCTAACCAACAATATGTAGAATAAGTTAATATTTTCCTAAGCTACCTCTCTGGGGTTTGTTGACACTACAATTCTACCTAGCAAAGATTTCCAGTAGCTACAGTATGGCAGAGATCATCCTCTCCTTATAGTCTCTCAAAACAAAATAATCTCCACATCCTAGGCCTCAGAATTTTTTTGGCACAATCTGATGGTCAAAAAAAAAAAAAACAAACCTGAATACAAACTTCTAAAAACATAGAAAGTTAAAAAGACTGATAGTTAGGCAACACCATCCTCCTGCACCTTGAGGAAATAAACTAGTGTTATTCTAAAGCAAGCACAATGTTTATCTATTTTAAAAAGCATGGTATTTATCTGGTAGCTAAAGGATCTGTAACACAACTTAATGAACAATGCAGAGCATTTATGATGGCGTATCCTCATGACTCTCCTGTAATTTAGCATTTAGGGAGAAACCATAAGGTAGGTGTTGTCAGTGCTTTAGACTGCCCATGTACTACCACAGCATTAAATTAGATCTTTCCTTTCCAAAGTGGATTCCCAAAAGATGCTCCATGATAAATGTGGTATGGTCAATGACCTCGGGAAATGCTGCACACCATAATTACCTCCAAAATTTATGTGACCACTATCGCAACTAAAGATCTGATCACCGTGAAGAAAATAAAACTATCCCATTTGACTCAGAATTTCAAAGCTTATTTTTCTTTGGGGGGCTTTGTAACCAGGATTCCCTATTATCATCCTGCTAAACTCCCTTTCCTCCAGCACATTTTAGAAAATGTGGAATTACAAGATCTAAAGAAATAAAGTGGGGTCATATAAGTTGAACCTCCAAAGAAGGATCTTCCCTCATTTCTAAGTTGGACTCTTTGTTTTTACATCATGACAAAATATTAACATATATTTTAAAAATAGATCTTTCAGCAAAATGACAATAGATACCATTTTTTGTTATTATAATCCAAATGCCCCCTCTGCAAAGAATTTAAAAAAAACAACAAAATACTTCTATAATGCAGTATTTAAAAATATTTATCTATGTGTGACTTTATAGATTTTCTTTTTAAAAAATTTAGAGTTTACTTATTTATTTTGAGAGGGACAGAGAGAGCATGAGTGGGGGAGGGGTAGAGAGAGAGGGAGAGTCCCAAATAGGCTCCACAGTGTCAGTAAAGAGCCCAATGTGGGGCTCAAGCCCACAAAACTTTGAGATCATGACCTGAGCCAAAATCAAGAGTTGGACAGTCAAACAACTGGATCAACAACGTGCTGCACATATTTTTTTTAATTTGAGAGAGACAGACAGACAGACAGACAGACTGTAAGAGGATTAGAGGTCAGAAGAGGGAGACAAAGAATGTAAAGCAGGCTCCAGGCTCCAAGCTGTCAGCACCGAGATTAAACGTGGGGCTCGAACTCACACAACGTGAAATCATGACCTGAGCTTAAGTCAGCACTCAACTGACAGAGACACCCAGGGACCCCACATGTTTTCTTTTAACACAACTCAAAGGTTTGATTTAGCATTTAGAAAATTAAGAACCTAATTCAGTGCACTCGGTTCAATAACATTTTCAGCAATTTTTTGACATGTACTTCTCTACTGTTTCATCAGTTTATTTGTTTAAATGTGAATCTTCAAGACTACATTTAATTTGAATGTCTCACTTCCTATCACAAAAGCAATCAGTGCATTTAATAAATTTTAGGCTATTTCTAAATTATAAGTGCTCACTTAGAGTTGCATAGTTATAAACACTCAAAGAGCTAACAGAACAGAGCTATTGTATAAAGTTAGAGATGAATAGGACTCTGCTATCACGGGAAACAAGTTCTAGATATAAAAATAATTGGCATGTAGCTTGGATAGTTTCTTTTCACTTTTCTGAGTCTCTTCATCTTACATTCCTCGTCTGCAAAAGTGGAGTAATAAAGAGACCTACCTCATAGGTAGTCAGAATTGAAGAACAAAATGATGTCAACATATAAGTATTAGTTACTTCTCTGAAACATCAGTCGTGTTTTTACGGCTTCCCTGAAAGCATGGTGACTGTTCAAGAACAGCCAAGAGACCTTTCTGAGAGCCAACAATGGACCAGCATACCCCAGGTTTAGTTTCCTAAACCAGATAGGATACTCTTTCTTCTCTCTTCTACCCAGGTAAGATGTTCAGTTATGGTGAAGAGTCATGATGAAACCAACAGATCTAATGAAAACCAAACAAGCGCCTCCGTTCTCTCTCCCTTTCCCTTTTTCCCTATCCACTTCTCCCCCCTTCCCTCTCTAGCCCTCTGTAACTCTCTCTGAACATTTTTTGTTAAGCTTATTTATTTATTTTTTAGAGAGAGAGAAAGAGAGAGAATGAGCAAGGGAGGGGCCGAAAAAGAGGGAGAGAGAGTATCCTAAGCAGGTTGTATAGTGTCAGCATGGAGTCCTACACGGGGCTTGAAGCCATGAACCCTGAGATCATGACCTGAGCTGAAATCAAGAGGCAGACATTTGGCAGACTGAGCCACCCAGGTGCCCCTCTCTCTCCATCTTATTTCTGCCACCACATTTTCTTGCTGCTATGGCTGGGAGACTGGATGCGTATGGTCCATATATGAGAAGAAATGAAAATAATCATGAAATCTTTTATGTTTTAAGTTTCTTTCATCACTAGGAGAGAGAGAGAGAGAGAGAGAGAGAGAGAGAGCATAAGCAAGGGAGGGGCAGAGAGAGAGAGAGGGAGGGAGATAGAGGGAGGGAGAATCTCAAGCAGGATCTGTGCTGACTGTGCAGAGCCTGAGGCAAGGCTCGAAATCACAAACTGTGAGACCATGACCTGAACCTAAATCAAGAGTCAATGCCCAAATGACTGAGTCGCCCATGCAACCCATTAACCATGGAATCTTTAAGACAATCAATGATGCCAATTTTAGCTCTCCTAGCTTCCTTAGTGTAGTATCAGACTCGTCTGTTCAAAGTACTGCATTCCTTGGTCCTTTAGAGGACAACCTAACAGATTTAAATTTACATCCCATTTGGGTCCCTATTGGTCAGTGTCATTTTCTGGGCAAATTAAAATCTGCTTCCTTCATCGTTTTCCTGTCCACTTAGTGGACGATATCCAATTCTCCATCCTGGCTTTCTGGAATGGATTCAAAGGACAGAGAATCCTGAAAGACCTTGCTGAAACGACCTTTGCAGTAAGGATGGAAGACAAGATAGAATCCCAAGCTGCCTGATACTCGTACCTTTCTAGATCTGACTGCCCGTTGTCCTGAGAAAGTTTTTAAGTTTGGCTAAGTTGAAGTAAAAGGAGGCATAACAGTGGACTCCTTAGGATGTCTCCTGTCTAAATAGGCAGCGGACATATTCAGAAACCTTTTAGAATGTCTTCTCTGGGAGAGCCATGGCTTAATGAAGTGAAAACCTTGCCTCCTTGATCTCCGTGGCGCTTGATTTACTCCTGAGATACACGGTTGTTGAGGCTTCGTGTGGGAAAGCAGGTTTTCCACTTAAAACAGGAGAGGGAATCGATGTTTGGGATACATACCTCTTTCTGTGTCTATAACCCCCTGCTTCTAGATGCGGAAGTTCCTAACAGACGTACAGAAATTGAGTGAATTGGGCCAATGGTGCTCTGCTGCTCTGTCATGCATAACAATACAATTCATCCTGGTTGTCCCTAACAACAGAAGCAAAAGATTTAAGAGACACCTAGGGATACAGAAAGAATTGACATTTCTGTTTGCATGCATTTGGAAATGCTGACAATTAAAAGCAAAATTGAGGAATATAAATGAGAAAATATTTTAAATTGTTTTTCATACTTATTTTTGAGAGAGAGAGAAAGAGTGAGCAAGCGAATGGGGGAAGGAGAGAGAGAGAGAGGGAGGGAGGGAGGGAGTGGGAGAGAGATAATCCCAAGCAGGCTCCTTGCTGAAGGTGCAGAACAGTGAGATCATGACCTGAGCCAAAATCAAGAGTTAGACACTTAATCGACGGAGCGAGACACCCTGGTGCCCCAAGAAAATCTTTTAAAGCTGACTATTATCAATTCTTCCTTATAAACTACGAAAATAAGGCATATTCTTATTGTTTAAATATTCATATGGGAGGGGAATCTATGCGAACTTAGAGAGATACAGCCACAAATTAAAAACTGAAAAATTACATATTAAGAGTGGATTTGGTGCGAAGTCCTTTCAAAGGGCACTCTACAATAAGGAGGTGATGCTGGTTTATCCATAACCATCAAGGGTTTCATACTATAGCAGGGCACATGAGATAAGAAAAAAAAAGATAACACAAGACAGAGTATGATTAAGTGTTTCATTCAAAATTTAAGGATGAGATGGAATGAAGACTAGAGGATTCAAATTTGCTAGGGTCTTTTTATTGAAATGTTAACAGGTTTCTTTTATGTAGCAGAAGTCTGATTTGCAAATGGCAAGCTTTTTTTTTTTTTTTTGAGAGAGAGAGAGAGTGGGATCTTGGGAGAGGGTCAAAAAGAGAGGCAGACAGAGAATCCCAAGCAGGCTTTGCATGGATCAGCTCAGGGCCCAATGCAGGGCTTGATGAGCTCACAAACCGTGATATCACGATCTGCACTGATATCAAGAATCGGATGCTTAACCAATGGAGCCACCCACGTGTCCCTGCCCATAGTCAGTCTTAATTTCTGCGACTTAGAGTGACAGGGAATGTAATCATTGCCGCAAGTGCCCATTGAGTCCCGGATGTGCCATCAGCCCATAGTGATTATGCTCTTTGATTTTTACAGCAACCTTTTCAAGAAGTTATTAGCAGCTGCATTTTATAGATGAGAAAAGAGAGTCACAGAACTCAGGTAGTTAGTCCATAGTAAACTCAGTAACTA
>NW_027533255.1:149643-164221 GCF_008692635.1 Crocuta crocuta
CAAACAAATAAAAAAAAAAAAAAAAAAAGAAACGGGGGGGGGGAAAGGAGAGAATGCTTGGATCTAAAATCTTTTTAATTGCCTTGCCTCTTTACCCTGAGTTTTTATTTAGGAAAAAATAGAACAAGGTTTATATTATTCCTCCTCATGTTAAGTGGCAGTCTATATAAAAGGAACCGTCAATGACAGTGAAGGAACTCTATTCAGAAAAACATTATGAAAACAGGCTAAAGGAAGCAATAAGGAGTAATTGGAGCACATATAGAAGACAAATTCTTAATCTGTTCTGAATTTTTTATAAGGAATATATACTGACACACACAATATAATTTATTATATATACATATATATTTTTTTTTTTCTTGGGGACAAAAATATTAGCCTATTTTGTTCATTAGTGTAGCCACATTCCTAGACCTCGCACAAGGTAGGTACTGTGTTGAAGGAAATAGCAGTTTTCAAGCTCAAGTAAGTGGTACCTGGGCCACGCCTTTCTTACAAATTGTACAATATATCAATACTCTATTTCTGAGGACTGTGTGCAATATTTATATAAAATAAAACTAGGGGCGCCTGGGTGGCTTAGTCGGTTAAGCGTCCGACTTTCGTTTAGGGCATGATCTCACGGTTTGTGGGTTCGAGCCCCGCGTCCGGCTCTGTGCTGACTGCCAGCTCAGAGCCTGGAGCCTGTTTCAGTCTGTGACTCCCTCTCTCTCTGACCCTCCCCTGCTCACGCTGTCTCACTCTCTCTCTCTCCTAGAAATGAATAAAACATTTGAAAAAAAAACAACCAAAACTTGCATACCTATTTGAAACGAAGACATTGGTGTGGTACAATTTGATACACTTAAAATAATGGAACCAATACAGGAAGAAAAGAAATGAGTGAGTAATAAATAGAATATGTGCTTACAAAACTCAAGTGGTATAGACCCCAGACTAAACATAAACTAAGGATCAGACATGTCTGTGTATAGTCAGGAACATGTGAGGGGTGGCTCAATCAGACATGTGTGCGTGAGTATTTAACAAGACTCGTGTAAAGAACGAATGCCAAAAGAAGACGGAGGCACATGTGACAAGGATAACGCACTCAGAAAGCCTCAAGGGCAGACAGGAGATGTTGTGGAGAAATGCAGTCAACGTAATATTCATTTCATCATGGACTTCTCTAAGGGTCCTAATGAGAAGAACCACCAATAAATATGGGGGGGATGTGAACTTCCAACTCTGCAAGCATAAAAAAAAGCACATGTAGCAAAAGGTTCATGACTTTCTAAAAGTAATTTCATGCAAAAATAAGAAAATTAGAAACCCGAGGTGTCAGAAACATCATCTCAAGAACATTAGGGCATTATCTAGAGACCATATTAAGACACCCAACACATCTTGAACACCCATGAGTGTGCTGTGAAATCCAGACAGAGAGAAAGCAAGTTCAATGGCAGAAATTGTGTCAAAAGAGGTCACAAGATGGCTGACCAGATTTGTGATCGAGCACACAGGAGTTAACCCTGGGCATTCCTACAAGTATTTAACGTGGACAGTGACCGAAAAAGAGATGTATGAAACCAGGAAATATGGTCTCCTTTGTAACTGCTGGCTCATTACACATAGGAACTTTAGAAACCTACAGTAAATCATCAGAGAGGATGGAAACATTTTATACACATTTTCTACCATGAACACATTATTACACGACTTAATATACAAAAGTGTTAAGTATTAGTGTGTAGCTCTTTTTGGTTTGTGGTAGGAATTTTAGGAGTACAATCATTCTTCCATTCTTTATCTTTTCAGAGAGTAGTTTCAAAGAAGAGACATGAAATAGGTCCCTCCTTGCTTTTTCAGTGAACTGAGTCTTTGGAAACAAAGACACAGCAAAAATATTTGGCTTAGTACAGTCCTTAAGAAGATAGGTTTTCCAATTGATCTGTCCATCTTATCATGCACACTTTCTAAATTTATTATTGTGCAAATGTACAGAAACTGGCACACCCACTGTCTCTGGTTATATTTTGTGCCCAAGATAGCCTTAATCTCTCTCTCAGCTTGACTCAACTTTAGATAGGCTTCTTCCTCACTGCAGACCTCTGACCTCCCTTTTCTTAGAACATTTACTTCAGACAACATTTCCTTGGAGATCCCTTCACTGTTCTTTTACATATAAATCTTTTAAAAGGCTGCTTGCAAGTTTTATGATCTAGGCAGTCTTTCGCAAGGACCTGGCAGTCCTCCCCTGGAAGTGTAATCATCCAGGAAGACAGATCCCTCATTTCCCAGTTTCGATGGGAGGGTAGGCACCCACCTTTGGGCAGAAAGTCTTGCTCCAAATTCTAAAACTACTCTCTGTTAAGAAAGGAAGAGAAAGGTTACTATTGCTCTGATTAAAGCCAGTTATCAAGTAGAGATGTCCTATTATCTCCACAATTAGCTTTTAGAAATGTGTGAGCCCTATACAACTCAGGCGTAAAAAATGATGAAATTTTGCCATTTGTGACGACGTGGATTAGGCTAAGCAAAAGAAAAAAAAATTAGAGAAAGACAAATATGTGGAATTTAACAAACAAAACAGATGAGCTTTGGGGGGGGCGAAAAGAGAAGAGTGGGAAACAAATCACAAAATACACTTAAGGATAGAGAACAAACTGAGGGTTGATGGAGGGGAGGTGGATGGGGGGATGGGCATTAAGGAGGGCACTTGCTGGGATGAGCACTGGGTGTTGTATGTAAGTGACGTAGCACCAAGTACTACTCCTGAAACCAATATTACACTATATGTTAACTAGCTAGAATTTAAATAAAAATATTTAGAAAAAGGGGGTGATGGGGTTTAAGAAGGGCACTTGTAATGAGCACCAGATGTTACATGGAAGTGATGGATCATTCATGTGTACACTTGAAACTAACATTACACTGTAGGTTAACTAACTAAAATTTAAGTAAAAAATTGGGGAATAAAATTCTCCAGCCAGAGGTTTCAAGTAAAGTTGAGCTCAGAATGGCTTCTCCAGCCATTTATTGATCCCTGAATAAAAGTTTTCTTTTACCTGTTCAACTTTGTTCCATTTATGTTCAGTAGTTTATGTGTGGACATCTGCTAAAACATCAATTCTACATCTTTTCCGTATATTGTAATCAGCATTCTTCATGTGAAATAAAGACAATTGAATTCTGTCTATGGGTTTTCCAAACATTGATTTCATTTGTCCAATTTCCTGTCATCTGTTTAAGGCTTTTGTTGTTGTTATGCTAGAAGGCAAATATCAGAAAGGAGAGTAGATACTGCGAAGTTTACAAAATTGTTATAGTTTCTTAGAAAAATATGTTTGTTTGTGGGGAGATCTAAAGAAAACGGATAAAGGATGTTTTAAAAAATAATCTATGAATTGAATTGTGCATGCTATCTTTCCCTTCCAGCTGCCAAGTTAAATTCAGGAGTGCCTAGTTTTATAAATGCTTAGGGGAAACACATTAAAAATGAATACAAATATCCGAAAATAAAGTAACTGATGGCTTAAACCAAATTTTTAAAGTATATTATTTCCCAAGGGGTCTGGAAATCATTAAGAAATCCAATGACTTTAAGTGAGTATATCCAAAATCTTGTCTGTGAAACACTAGTCCTCCAAAACCTATAGGAAAATATACTTCCCTTGTCAAATAATTGTTAAAAACGATGCATAATGTATCAGCAACATGAAGATTCGAATTGCACATTAGGTTATAAAGTCTGAGCATTTTGCAGTAAACGACGAGAATGTGTTTAACTCCATAATTCCCAAATTTGCTTTTCTAAGGAATGTTTCTTATTGGTTTATGATTCTCTTTCCTGAGTTCATATCACAGATATCATATATATAATATATATGTATTTTTATATACTCCCTGTCTAAAAATGCATCCCATATCAGATAAGCTCATATTCAGTTTTTAGGCTTTTGCTCTTTTTCTTGTTTAAATTGCTTCTTGGTTACCATGACATTCAGGCCAGTTACAAACATATGCTGAATGTTCTTTCTACATTGAAGCCCTGATTTCATGTTGAAAAGCTACCATGTATTTGAATACGTCAAGATCCCTTCAGGAAGAGCATTAAAAGAACCACTAAAAGTTCTTGGATAGTTAATACCATCCTGAGTTTCTCTAAAAGTAGGATTCAGCCCTTTTTGTATTTCTAAAGACTTACCAGCTTCCCATTCCTCCCAGAGCAAAATGCAATTACTATGAAATGGTACACAAAATCTTTCCAATTCCCCCGCCCAGATATCCACACAAACATTTTCGCTCACCCCATCTATTTGTGCTTCTCAAAAATAAACCCCAATTTGTTTTGATGCATGTTCTTACTTTACTGGTGCCAACATCTTCCTCTGCCTAACAATGTCTTCCAGTTTCCCCTCGTGGCACATTTTTCTCTTTCTTGAGTGCTCAGTGCAAACATGATAATAGCGTCTAGGGTGAAATGGCACTAAGCATGCATTCCATATCAACCCCCTCGCGATAGAAAAAACCTCCCCCATTGAGACTGGGATGCTAAAAAACTACATTTTCTAGAATCCTCTGCACCCTGGGTCATGGCTACAAGGAATTTGGAATCCACCAATCAGACGGACTCCAAATGTGCAACTCCATTCATTCAGCTACTGCTGAAGCTTGTTGCTTAGTCATGCAGAGTCCTGATCATAGAAGATGAAGTTTCTCCATGGCTCAGGTCTGGAGGCTGGTTTGGGTGGCCATTCCTAAAAGCACAACTTCTTGATGCTTCTGCAGTCCTAAAGATTGAGCATCTGACTTAAATATACAGCAATCAAGGCTCTTTCTGCTGAAACCAGCCATAGTGTATTCTGTTCCCTAGAACGGAATTCTGACCTTTAAAAATAACATATCCTCTGTGAATTATAATTTCCTGGGCATTTAGCTGTTTTCTTATCAAAACTGGTACACATTAATAGCATTTATTAAATTCTATTTTTATGCCCTTTCTGTTCAGTGAAAACTTATTGTCTTTCATGACCGCTACCTCTTCTGTGCTCACCAAAAGGCAAAACTTTTCTTGCATCCAAACCTTTCTATGAGAGAGAGACCTGTCATATTTTTTTAATGTTTATTTATTTTTGAGAGAGAGAGAGAGAGCACAGGAGGGGCAGAGAGAGAGGGACTCACAGAATCCTAAGCAGTCTCCAGGCTCCAAGCTGTCAGCACAGAGCTTGATGCGGGGCTCAGAGGCATGAATCCACTGAGATCATGACCTGAGGCGCAGTCTGGCCAGAAGCTCAAGGGAGTGAGCCACCCAACTGCCCTAAACTGTTATCTATTTTAATTCAAGTGGTTGTCTTGTGACATGGCTCTTTCATGGGGTTTATCAAATTAAGCATTTAAATTATCTGTATTTCTTGCTGTTAGGGTGTAAGTGACCCTCTCTTGTCAATTTCTACATTCTACATGGAATCATCAACTACTTTTGTTTTTATTATTAGAAACTCTTTTGTAACAATGATCAGATATATATTTACAACATGCAATTTATAGCCATTTAAAAAACTGTTTAATCGTAACTATAATTAACCTGGAATCTAATATATAATTGAAAAAATTGGTTTTTTTAAAATATTTTTATTTATTTCTAGGAGAGAGAGAGAGACAGCGTGAGCAGGGGAGGGTCAGAGAGAGAGGGAGTCACAGACTGAAACAGGCTCCAGGCTCTGAGCCGGCAGTCAGCACAGAGCCCGATGCGGGGCTCGAACCCAAGAACCACGAGATCATGACCTAAGCGAAAGTCGGACGCTTAACCGACTAAGCCACCCAGGCGCCCCTGAAAAAATTGGTTTTAAATAAATGGTCCTCGCTGATTTGAGATGCCAATTTTGTCATGTACCATAAATGACCTCTATCCTGGACATTCTCTTTTGCTCCAATGAGTATTCATAACATCAAGCAGACACTACCAGCTTGTTGCTCTTATAATAATGTGATAATACGTTTAATAGACCAGAGTACACATACTCCCATCTTTTCTTTGAGAAACATTCCGTGTAATTTCATTTTTATTTACTTTTTTCAGATGGGATTTTGGATTCATTTAACTTTCAGCAAAAATCTCACTGAGATGATTTAAAACTTAGAGGTTAATTTGAAGAATGTTTCACTCCTTTGAAAATTAAGTCTTCCTATATAAGAACAAAGGGTTACTCTCAATTGATTTTGATTCACTTCTGTTTTGAAACAAAAACCTCTGTTTTCATTCATAGAAGTTCTGAACATGTCTTCTGATTTTTACTGCTTTGTAATTGATATTGTGAAATATGATTTTAAAAAACACATTTAATTCTAATTAGTAAATATGTGTCATTTACTTTTGTATGTTGATTTTTAAACTTGTCCACTTCATACACAGTTTATGTTTATAATCAGAAATATGTGACTCTGAGGGAGGGAAAATGTAAGAGACTGTTAAGTGCAGAGACCAAACTGGGGGCTGAAGGCAGGTGGGGGGGTTAAATGGGTGACGGGCATTAAGAAGGGCACTTGTGGGGATGAGCACCGGGTATTATATGTAAGAGATGAATCAATGAGTTCTACTCCTGAAGCCAAGACCACAGTGTATGTTAACTTGAAAATACAACAATAAAATTAAATAAATAAAATAAAACAAATGACTCCTATTATCAGGCTTTATGAAATCTATTAAGATCATATCCCTTCTGTTTAACTGCTTACTTAATGATCATTTTCTCTTTTAATCAGTCAGGTTCTTGCCAGTTTATGTTGTAAACATAAATGTTTACATTTATGTAATGTGAGACATTAGGCTAGGAAGTTCGTCACACAGGACGACTTAGAAAGTCCATGCAAGGCCCTCACAGCCATCCTCCCCTACTCACCCAGGCTCAAACAAAGCAGCTATGCCTGGGCCCACTGGGTCCCCAGTGGCCAGCAGCCTCCAGGGGCCAGCGGTCTGCTCCTCTGCTCAGGTCAGGTGAGGGCAGCCTAAGTAAGGCCTCTCTCTGTCTAAACAGCCAGAATTCGGGGCCCCAGCCAATCTTGAAGGCTGCCCTCTTAGGCTTTCTCCATTTATCCCCATCAAGCCTCAGCAGCATCAACCACGGCAGCCAATCTGAGACCAGACTTTCCATTTGTGTTCAAGGGCAGATCAGATGATTGTCAGCCACAAAGCAGTGACCTAGACCTTGGGGTATATTTGTTCCTGATGCAGGCTAACTTCTATGCACTCTCTCACCAACGGAGGGGCGGAAAAAGAATCACCATTGCAAGGACAGATCCCTCCCCACCACTGGCACTTTGCTTTTTCAATTCCCCTGGTTCCGTCCTACTGGAATATTTTTTACTCAACTAAAATCTTCTTTCACCCCCACAGCATTGTGGCTACGTAAAGTGGTCCAACCTTTTTCACGTCTTGTCACATGCAGAAAATAATTTGTCTGTAAAGCCTTATTGAGGTCATTAGAGGGGTCGTTCCTGGCCAGAGGGGATTGACCCCAAGGTCTTCAGGTTTCACCAGGCTGTTTTGAAGACCCGGTAACCCCTAAACCCCATTGTCAGGGAATTCTGCTGGGAAACACTGGCTTAGAGAATGGACCTCTCAGGTTCCATGAGGTGTCATGTTCGGCTGAAGCTGGATGATGTAAATCTACTCCTCCTCACATGCAAGTGTCCAGTTTCCTTCAGAGCCTGGAGTCTCCTTCCGATTCTGTGTCTCCCTCTATCTCTCTCTGACGCTCCCCCGCTCACTCTCTCTCTTTCTCTCTCTCAGAAATAAATTAAAAAAAACATTAAAAAACTTTAATGCAGCATCTCGGGGCACCCTCGATGGCTCAGTTCGTTAAGTGTCTTGACTTCGGCCCAGGTCATGATCTCACAATTCATGGATTTAAGCCCTGCACTGGCTCTCTGCTGTCAGTGCAGAGGCCACTTCAAATCCTCTGTTCCTCCCCACTATACTCTCTCAAAATAAATTTTTTTAATAAACTTTTTAAAATGCAGTATCTAAAGCTTCACTTTGAACCTACAGATTTGGCTCTACATTATTAAAAAAGTTTTTTGAATGTTTCTTTTTGAGAGAGGCACACAGAGTGCAAGTGGGGGAGGGGCAGAGAGAGGGAGACAAAAAATCCGAAGCAGGCTTTAGAATCGGAGCTGTCAGCATGGAGCCCAATGTGGGGTTCGAACTGTGAGATCATGACCTGAGCCAAAATCGGACACTTGACCAACTGAGCCACCCAGGCGCCCCTGGACCTACATTTTAGTATTTACACATGTGATTCACATCTACATTGAAACGTGGGAAACAATGGCCCAATCTGAATCTGTTTCCTCGCTTACAATAGGATTTTATCACCCCTCATTAATCCATGTCTTAAGTGAAACAGACAAGCCACTAAGTACAATGCATGGCACACAGAAACCACTTGACATGTTGATCAAAGGACTGGGTAGATCATCTGCCAGCCCTCATCACCTCCAACTGGCCTTAAAGAAGTGAGGATAGTACTTAACAGGACACAGAGGCCAGCTTGATATTTATAGCAGGAACATCACTTTTTTTGACAAGTTAGGGCCACAGTGGACAGCTTCCAGAACTGAAATAAGATAGTCCCAAGACAACAGTGTGTCATGTTGTCGCACACAGGTTAATACTCCCCACCCTCATCCTCTCCCTCAACACTATCTGCTCCAATCTCCTCATAATCCTTCTCAAGGGCAGCCATGTCCTCACGGGCCTCAGAAAACTCTCCTTCCTCCATGCCCTCACCCCCATACCAGTGAACAAAGCCACGCTTGGCAAACATCAAGTCAAACTTGTGGTCCAGGCGAGACCAGGCCTCAGCAATGGCTATGGTGTTGCTCAGCATGCACGCAGCTCGCTGTACTTTGGCCAGGTCTCCACCAGGCACCACAGTGGGAGGCTGGAAATTAATGCCAACTTTGAAGCCAGTGGGGCACCAGTCCACAAACCTGGTGCTGCGCTTGGTCTTGATGGTGGCAATGGCACCATGGACATCTTTGGGAACCACGTCGCCACGGTACAACAGGCAGCAAGCCATGTATTTACCATGGCAAGGGTCACATTTCACCANGCATGGACATCTTTGGGAACCACGTCGCCATGGTACAACAGGCAGCAAGCCATGTATTTACCATGGCAAGGGTCACATTTCACCATCTTGTTGGCTGGCTCAAAGCATGCATTGGTGAGCTCTGCCACAGAAAGCTGTTCATGGTAGGCTTTCTCAGCAGAGATGACCGGGGCATATGTGGCCAGAGGGAAGTGGATGCGGGGATAGGGCACCAGGTTGGTCTGGAATTCTGTCAGATCGACATTCAGGGCTCCATCAAATCTGAGGGAAGCAGTGATGGAGGACACAACATGGCTCATAAGGCGGTTAAGGTTAGTGTAGGTTGGGCATTCAATATCGAGGTTTCTATGACAGATGTCATAGATGGCCTCGTTGTCTACCATGAAGACACAATCAGAGTGCTCCAGGGTGGTGTGGGTAGTGAGGATGGAGTTGTAGGGCTCAACAACAGCAGTGGAAACCTGGGGGACTGGGTAAATGGAGAACTCCAGCTTGGACTTCTTGCCATAATCTACAGAGAGACGTTCCATCTGCAGGGAGGTGAATCCGGAACCAGTTCCCCCTCCAAAGCTGCGGAAAACCAAGAAGCCCTGAAGACCCGTGCACTGGTCAGCCTGCAAATGAAGAGGATTGATTTTAGCCTTGGTGAAAGCTGCAATGACTCCTTTGAATCCATAATTACATTGATCATTTTTTTTTAATTTTTAAAGTTTTTATTTAAGTAATCTCTACACCCAATGTGGGGATCCAACTCACTATACTGAGATCAAGAGTTTGCATGCTCTTCTAACTGAGCCACCCAGGGGCCCCGGATCAACCTTTTTCTTTTTTTCTTTTTTCTTTTTTGTAAATCTCTCGAATCATATTTGCTGAGACAGCAGTCATAAAGAACTTCTAAATGCTAAGATTCAAAGAAACTTTTCACAATTCCTGGGGGGAATAGTCAACTTAACGCCTTTTAAAAATGAACTATTTTCATTTCCTCAGGCAGAGGAATCATGAGGCGTGGAATGGATGCAAGGCCCAAGTTTTAGTGACTGGAAAAGCAACCTCTGGTGCCCTTGCTGAGACTGCGGAACCAGCACGACTTCTCAGCATCTGGAGAGCCTGCGACCACCAGCCCCATACAATAGAGGTCTTAGAAAGATCTGGCAGATGCTTTCTGAGCTAGAATAAGACCGAACAGCCGAGTTCCATTGCCCTGGTGTTGGAGTCAGGTCGAGTCTGGATCCGGGTCTACCAGTTCCCTACTGTGTGGCTTTCACCAAATTTATCTCTCAATCTCCATTTTCGCGTTTACTGGGAATAGTAATCTCCGTCACGTAGTTGAGAATTAAATGAGGACGTGGAACAGTGCTTGGCACAGTAAGCACTCGTTATCAAAGCCTGTTGATTCTGGAAAAGGTGATTTACGATCACAGGACTATGACATCCGTCAGTGGGGCTTTCCTCCACTTACCTGAGCTATTCTGGCTAGCAAGCTGCCATTCTGTGAAAGGATAATTTTTGACTTTTCAAAAGTTTTCTGCTGACAATCCTTATTTCTCCGAAGTGCTGAGATTTGTGGCATTCTCTACCAATCCCTCACCATACTTCTCTTGTGGGTCCATACTCTGAATGGGATCCATGTACAGGGCGGACTCCAGTCTACCAATTCAATACACTAAGCCTCCTACGGACACAGTAGTAGTACGAAGGACGAATGTAATTGTTTTGGTATTTAATCAACTTTACTCCAGAACCATCCATGGGTTTTACTAGGTTTATTTGTACCTAAAGGCAGGTCCTGATTTCCAAGTCAGTGCTCGTAGCTGAAGCCTGATTTGTAAACATAGAACAATTACCCCAAATGTTGCTAGGAAGACTGTGATAAACATCTGGAAAAGTATGGAGCTGTGAATGATGCATAGCCATTCTTTTTAGACTGCACCAGTTCTGACAAGGCTTAGAATGTGATTTTCTGGATAAACTACTCTACCACAGCCTTTATTCTTGATTTTTGGTTAGTTACTTACAAGCTTCCCGCATGCCTCAGGAGAAGAGTCACCTGGAAGCCAGACTCTGAATGTAAAATGATCCAGGGGCACCTAGGCGGCTCAGTTGGTTTAAGTGCCTGACTTTTGATCTCACAGTTCTTGTGTTCCGGTCCGGAGTCGTGTTCTATGCTGACAGCGTGCAGCCTGCTTGGGATTCTCTGTCTCCATCCCTCTCTCTCTACCCTTCCCCTCCCCTGCACGGGCATGCTCACTACCAAAAATGTTTAAAAAATAAATAATATAATCTTAACAGAACTTTTACTTATCAACTTTTACTGATAGGAATACTGCTGCCTAAGATTTTTCTGCCACAATGCCAGTGCACGTGGGCCTGTGCTCTAGTGGAAGAGCAAGTATACTGCTTTCTGTGAGTATATTTCAATACTTTCCAAGTCTCCAGACTGACATTAGCTTCCATAATAAGGGAGCTCCCTTGATTGCTCTTTCAATGTTGTTGGAAGATATTAGTGCCTTCCATTTCTAGTCAGTGTTATATTGGCCTTTTGTGCTCTCTACTTTCTGTATCAACATAAGGCACCAATCCAGATAGATATATATATATTGTTTAAAAAATACATCAATCTATATACATATTTTCTTTTTAGGAGTTTGATCAATTAGTTACCTTTCAGAGTCTGCCACTTTCTCAGTGTGACTAAGATAAACTAAAAGGGGGCAAATCAGCTTGAAGCAGGGAAGCTGCCTGATCAATTTGAACAAGGATGTTTAATGGTCTAAAATGTCAAACTGCTAAGGCCCCCTGGTTATCACTTTCATTGTAGGTAAACTGCCCTAACTACCTTGAGCGTTTGCCCACCTCTGCTTTGTAAGACATAGAAAAAGACAATAGAGCACTTAACCCTGACCCAAAGAGTTGTTCCATAACACGGGACCGCCTGATTGAAGTCTGGTTACTTGGGGTGCCTGCGTGGCTCAGCCAGTTAAGCATCCGACTTCAACTTGGGTCATGATCTCACAGCTCAAGGGTTTAAGCCCCACATTGGGCTCGGTGATGACAGCTCAGAGCCTGGAGCCTGCTTTGGAATCTGTGTCTCCCTCTCTTCCTGCCCTCTCCCTCTACTGTCTCATTCTTAAAAACAAACAAACATTTAAACAAGTTTTTTTTAAAAAAAACATTTTTAAAGATAAATTCTGGTTACTTAGTGAGCACTCAAAGGTTCATTTTAGTGTGCAAAGGATTCATTTTTTTTAAGTTATGTTTTATTTATTTCTAGGAGAGAGAGAGACAGCGTGAGCAGGGGAGGGTCAGAGAGAGAGGGAGTCACAGACTGAAACAGGCTCCAGGCTCTGAGCCGGCAGTCAGCACAGAGCCCGACGTGGGGCTCGAACCCACGAACCGCGAGATCATGACCTAAGCGAAAGTCGGACGCTTAACCGACTAAGCCACCCAGGCGCCCCAATGATTATTGTGTTTGACATAAACTTGGCAAGTGTATCCATGCCTTTCTATGTATCCTGAAGACGATGAACATGTAAGACAAAGATTAAGCCTGAATTCACACATCAGGAGTTGGTAATGGTTCCATTATGCTGTACTCTGTCTTCTTTAATGGTATTTTATTTGAATCTTCTACTTTTTTATAAAAGCTTTAAAAAGCAGACTTCTTGAAAGTAGAATTGGAGTAGCAAACAGAGACAAGCTACATCACAGTAAAGCAAATGGTAGAGACCCGAAGTAATTCATTGGTTCATTCTTTCTGTGGAAAGGGAATTCTTACTATTTTTGGAAGATTACTTACTGGCTGAGTATGAAGACTGTGTGTTTGGAATCCCAATGAGTTTTCCAAAAATGCATCACAGATGTTGGGTGAAGAAATCCCTCACCAGTGTACAGTGCCTCTGTCTTAAAATGAAGGAAGAGAAAAATCTGCTCATGTGGGGAGAATACAGAAGTTGCTTAATCTGAGAGCAAAAGCTGCCATCTGTTTACTGATCCCCAACTCCCATTGACTTCCATCAGCTTCAGCTTCTCAGCAGGAAGAACTTGTCACAGGACAGGAATTTGAACTTCACTAATAGTATTAAAGGGGATCAAGGCTTCCGTAATGAGCTAAATATCTGGGAGGCAGAAACAGGTATTGGACACTGCAGTCTTAAATGTATCTCTCAGCTTGGTGAATTTTATCTTTCCTGTAGGTGGAAAGTTTTAAAATGTATGTATTTTTATGTAGATGTGTAGTTGATGGAACTGGAAAGTAAATAGGTGACTATCACGATGTTACATAAGTGGCTTTCACTCACCGGATGAAGAATTGGGGTATTTGGATCCCCAAATAAGGAACTCGAGTTATACTAGATCTGATTGCGAGAATATCAACATTCTTCCCAAGGGATGCTCTAGGGCCCGATTCCGCGAGAGTGCAGCGGTACACCCAGAGGCGCGAGTTGAGGTCACATGGCACAGTGCTGGTCAGCCTTAGCGTTTGGGTTCCAGGGCCCACTTCCTCGAGGGACCTGGCTCTGGTGGAGCATCCAAAATCATGGTGCTGCCGTTTCCGGCCATGGCCAATATGCTGGAGATGTTCGACCTTTCATGCCGGAAAACCTGCTAGAATTCTTGGCCCGGGTCCAAGGTGGTCTCAGAGAGAGGATTTGGCTCCCCATGGGGCCAGAGGCTCGGCTAGGGTTAAGGCGGCATCGTGGGGAGAAGTCATTGCTGAAGCGGCACCAGTCCTGCGGTCTCCCGGAAGGGCTGAAGTGAGGGAGTATGCACGGGGCCGGGTCAGATGCAGAGTTCCTGTGAAGCTGAGGGGCAGGTTAGGGTTAGGGGGTGGCTGAGTGCTAGGGCTTGGGCGAGGGCTAGGACTAGGGGTCAGGTTCGAGTTTGGGTTCGGGATTAGGGTTAGGGTTCAGGGTTCGGGTCAGGGGTCAGGGTTCGGGATCGGGTTTAGAATTTAGGGTTAGGGGTTTGCGTCAGGGGTTCGGGATTTAGGGTTCGGGTTCGGGTTTAAGATTTAGGGTTCGGGTTTAGAATTTAGGGTTAGGGGTTTGCGTCAGGGATTCGGGATTTAGGGTTCGGGTTCGGGTTCGGGGTTCAGGGTTCGGGTTCGGGTTTAGAATTTAGGGTTAGGGGTTTGCGTCATGGGTTCGGGATTTAGGGTTCGGGTTCGGGTTTAAGATTTAGGGTTCGGGTTTAGAATTTAGGGTTAGGGGTTTGCGTCAGGGATTCGGGATTTAGGGTTCGGGTTCGGGTTCGGGGTTCAGGGTTCGGGTTCGGGTTTAGAATTTAGGGTTAGGGGTTTGCGTCATGGGTTCGGGATTTAGGGTTCGGGTTCGGGTTTAAGATTTAGGGTTCGGGTTTAGAATTTAGGGTTAGGGGTTTGCGTCAGGGATTCGGGATTTAGGGTTCGGGTTCGGGTTCGGGGTTCAGGGTTCNAGAGGGTTAGGGTTAGGGTTCGGGTTAGGGTTAGGGTTCGGGTTAGG
>NW_027533256.1:0-17192 GCF_008692635.1 Crocuta crocuta
TAGAGTTTTATATATATGTAGGATAATTTTTAAAATTATTTTACTTTTAATTAATTATTTATTTTAATTTACTTATTTATAATTGAAAAACTAAATTGAAGTATAGTTAACATAGCATGAATCGTGTTAGGTTCAGGTATACAACATAGTGACTTGACAACTCTATACATTACAAAATGCTCAACAAAGTATGTGTAGTTATACCATCTGTCAGTTGCAGAATTCTAAAAACTGTTTATTTATTAATTCTGAGAGAGAACACACAGAGGAAGAGCAGAGAGACACGGAGACAGAGAATCCCAAGCAGGCTCCATGTTGTCAGTGCAGAGTCCCATGCAGAGGTCAAACTCACAATCAATGAGATCATGACCTGAGATCATGACCTGAGCCAAAACCAAGAGTCAGACGCTTAACCAACTGAGCCACCCAGGCACACCAATCGCAGAATATTTAAATGGCCCAAATTCATTCTCTTTCTCCCTTATGGCCTGCCTTTGGTCTGTAGGAAACACTTGATATCCTATTTTGCTGGGTGCAAAATTATTTAAAATATTTTTTAATGTTTATTATTTATTCTTGAGAGAGAGAGAGACAGAGCACAAGTGGGGGTGGGGCAGAGAGAGAGAAGGAGACCCAGAATCTGAAGCAGGCTCCAGGCTCTGAGCTGTCAGCACAGAGCCCGACGCAGGGCTCAAACTCGTGAACCGTGAGACATGACCTGAGCCAAAGTCAGATGCTCAACTGACTGAGCCATCCAAGAGCCCCAGATTATTTTAAAATCCGGACCTCTATTTCCTTCAGCCCTGCTGCTCAGGTAAGCAGCCACAACCCTCTGCTCTGAGATCCTCAAACATAGTCTGACAGTTGTCAAACTCCAGCAGATGTATATTAGCTCCCCTAGTGGCTTCCCATAACATGTGAAGTGACTATAAAGGTGCATCCTCTCCTTTGCCCTTGGGAAGGATATAGAGCCCAGCTTTCTCTAAAGAAATCCTCCTCTAGGGGTGCCTGGGTTGTTCAGTAGGTTAAGCCTCTGACACTTGATTTTGGCTCAGGTCATGATCTTGCAATTCTGATATCAAGCCCCGTGTTGACAGCACAGAGCCTGCTGCTTGAGATTCTCTTTCTCCCTCTCTCCCTGGCCCTCCCCTGCTCCTCACCCCCTCAAAACAAATACACACACACATACATACATACATACATACATACAATTGTCCTCTAATAATCCATTCTTGACAATTTTACGCCCTCAGATTAGTTGAGGGGTTTCAAGAGTGATGATACAAGCCCTGTTCTTTGCTTCGAAAATCTGCATATTGGTGTGTCTGTCCACATCTCCAGACCATGGTAAGTTGTTACTGTAGCAATACAAGGATCCTGGTGCCTCAGACAAAATTTCAAATTTTGTATATTGTTACTCAGTCACAAAACACCCTCAGAAAATGGGATTTTTTTTGAATAGCTGGATTAATAGCATACGCTGCTTCTAATTACAGGACAGACATGACGTACCAAGAAGGCTTCCTAAATTCTAAGTTCGCCTCACCGTGGGTGGTGCTGGCATACAATACATAAATATTGAGTGTCCCTTCTGTGTTCCACCTGCTTGCAAATACCAGCCCTCCCAGTCTTCTTGAGCCAAGTGACTTGGGGGATGCTACTCTACCTATTCTTATTCATCTGTAGAAAAAAGGATACCTTTATCTACCTTTCCAGATTTGTCTGAGGACTGAATGAAGTTATTTAAAATTCCAAAACCTTTAAGTCAGTATTTGCCATGTAGCAACTGATTTTAAAAGCATAGCCATTGAATAATTAATAGTTCAATAACTGATGATAAACTTGGTGACATTCAGATTCATGCTGAAGTCCATTTAGAAGTGTTTATTGAGCATTTACTCAACACTCAAGATAATCCAAGGTGCTGTGGAGGGTTTTAAAATAGTAACCCTTAAAGTGGTTACCGGGGACCTGCCCTAGAGCTTCTGTACATAAGTGCTTGGCTAGTTAGTGCCAGCCCAGGTAGGTGAGACGTCACCCTGATTCCAGAAGATGGTGTGTTTTCATGGAAGTTAGTCAGCTTTGAAATGTCAGTTTCCTTTCTGGTTAAAAAACAAAACAAAACAAAAAAAAAACAAAAACAAAAAGCAACTGCCTGCCCAATATAAAATATATTTAGTAGAACTATTGATGAATAAATCATAAAAGATATACACTTGAAAGGTTGATATCGACATCCTGTAAGACATAACTTTATACGCAGCACAACTATTGATCATGCTGTAGTGATGGGCTGGAGTGTTCTACGAGGGGTAAAGCCAGTGCTAAAAGGACTCAGGCACTTTAAGAAGGTGAAACTTTGTTTAAACACACATTTTGGAATTTCCAGTCCAGCCCACAAGCTGGTTAGTTTGTCTCTTGCGACACCTATAACAAAAGCCACTCCCTGTGTCCAAGAAGAAACATTTGTGGACCATATACTTTGGTTAATTGCAACCCTCCTGTTTACCCAGATAATAGAGTCAAGAGGAAGTTCCCAGGGGCCTGAAAAATGCTTTTGAAGGGAACCTTGTGTTTGACTTATTCAACCCCCAAAAAGTAAGAAAAATTTTTGGTGATAACTTGAGCCTTTACTAATTCCTTTCTGGCTAATAGACATCAATGAGATTATTATTAAAAGATGTGCCAGTTAGGAGTAATGTTTATTTCAATAATAAATTGGGAGTAGTAATCAGTGAATGACTAATTATTACCCTGGACAAAGGGTAAGATGAGTTTATTTGGCTTGGAAAGTTGAAATGTACAAAGGGTACTTTTCATTTCTTTTTTCTAACTGCTACTATCAAAAGAACACTGAATGAACCAGTGGCTATATCTGGCTGTTTCTAGCATAATTACATAAAGAAAAAGAAAAAACATTATTGCATATATGCATATATATAAGCATATACCACTAGACACAAAATAGAAATTTGATTAGCAGATTTGTTTGTTTCTTTAATTTTTCTTTCAAAATATTTCAAACTTATAAAAATGTTGCAAAAAAACAGTAAAGAATTCCTGTACAAACTTTACCCAGATTCTGAAAATGTCAATAATACAATTATCATAATTAAGATATTAATGTTGATACAATATTATTATCCATCTATAGAGCTTATTAAAATGTCACCAAGTGGCCCACTAATGTTCATTTTCCGGTCCAGGATGCAACCCAGTACCACACATTACATTTAATTATTATGTCTGCTTAATGACCGTAACTTGAAACAGTTCCTCAATCTTTGTCTTTCATGACTTCACACGTGGAAAGAGTGCTGGTCAGCTGTTTTATAGATTGTCCTTCAATTTGGGTTTGACTGATATTTCTTTAATTCAATTGAAATTATGCATTTGGGACAAGAACAGAGAAAAAGTAATGTTGTGTCTTTCCCAGTGCCTAATTCAGAAGTTTTACCTCTTCTCTACCAATTCTTAACAGTCATTTTGTCCCACAACTGGTAATACTAACTGATCACTTTATAGAAGGGATGTTATTCCAATTTATCTCACTTTTTCTTTCTTTTTTCGAATCTTCTGCCAAGTTCCTTCAAGACCGCATTAAAATCCTGTTTGTCAGCCTGCTTTGTCCCGATCCCCAGTTTTAATACTCACTGATGATACTGACCTGAAATGATTGTTACTGTGGTGATTTTCTACTTTCATCGTTCCTTCCATGTTTATTGTTTGGAATACAACTGTAAGAAAAAAATTCTCTTCTCCCCCATTTTTTACTTTATTCAATAGTATGGACTAGTGAATTCTTATTTTATTCTCTATGTTGTCTACAAGTTTCTCATTTATCCTGAGTTTCCTGTGCTTCACATGTGTATTTTGTTTTGTTCTTTTATTTCTTACATGGAAGATAGCACAATATAGAAATTCTCTGAATTTAAATCTCTGATACAAATAGATTATCTGTATGTTAAATATTCTTGTGTATGGTGTGAGGTATGGATCTCATTTGACCTTTACAGACGAGCTAATCCAGTTGTCCCAGAGCCATTTATTAAAAGTACATCTTGGCCCCACTGATTTAAGGTACCAACTTTATCAGAGGCGTCAGCTACTCCATCCCAGTGTCACACTCCCTAACTTGCAAACATTAGTCCACTACCTTCAGATTCTTGACTCCTAATATCTCATTCTTAAGAAAACTCCCTATGTCTCCAGTTTTTAATAGATCCTTAGTTCTTACCTGACCTCATTAGAATTTCAGCCTCCAATTAATTAATCCTATCGCTCTTTCATAATCCCTTAGTTCTCTTTCCATTCTCTCCTCCTGCAGGTAAGAGTCTGTCACCCACTCCTACAATTCAGTGCTTGCGACCTCAGAAGCTTACGGGTTCAGGTAGGAAACACAAATGATTGAAACTGGCAAAGCACAACAGAGCGAGAAGTTGCGGGGAGGTGGTGAACCAAATGGATTGTGCTCTATCTACAAGCATTCAAATGCATAGTTTTAATACAATGCCCAAACCCAAAAAAATTTGTGTTCAGGCTAAATTTGTCTGTTTCTCACTTTATTTCCTTTTTTGTTTTTAATGTTTTATTTATTTCTAGGAGAGAGAGAGAGAGAGACAGCGTGAGCAGGGGAGGGTCAGAGAGAGAGGGAGTCACAGACTCTGAAACAGGCTCCAGGCTCTGAGCTGGCAGTCAGCACAGAGCCCGACGCGGGGCTCGAACCCACGAACCGCGAGATCATGACCTAAGCGAAAGTCGGACGCTTAACCGACTAACCACGCAGGCGCCCCTGTTTCTCACCTTATTTCCATTTATCGCTATCCTCTAAAACCTCAACTTTTGTTGAACCCACTACCTGCTTTCCCCATGTCTGCAGCCACATTACCTCATATCGCAGAAGGGAAAAGTCTACTGGAGGGCTGGTCAGCTTCACACTCAAGTCACTGTCACGCGTCCCACTGAGTAGCCATTCTTCCACATTTCCTAGAAAGCTTTCTATTGCTCTCTCAGAGGTGACTATGTCATGGTTTCTCCTCTGCATGCGCCTTCTTATTAGAATGCTTATATATAATATATATATATATAAGAAATCCACTCTCTAACTTTATACTTGTTATACTATTTATTTCTTCTTTAGCAATCATTACATCTACAATCATTTGGGGTTTTGTATGCAGTTTTATTTTTTTTTCCCCTCAACCAGAACATAAAGTATCTGGGGACAAAAACCATATATCTTGATATCCACCAAGAGTTTCAAGGATCTACAACAATGGCTGCCATATATTAGGTACTCAATAAACACATGTTAAATCAAGGAACTAATCGGGGCAATGGTTCAATGTACGTGAACTTCAGAGAAATCCAGGATAAAGAGTTGTTGCAGGTAAAGTCTACAGCAGGGGTTGGCAACCTTTTTATAAAGAGCGATAATAAATACATTCATTTTTGCAAGCCATATACTCTCTGTCACACCTATCTATTTCTGCTACTGTAGCGTGAAAGCAGCCTTGGGTAATACACAATGAATAGACGTGGCTGGATATGAACCACAGTCATAGTTTGCCGACCTCTGGTCTAGATGAACAGATCTTTGCACAGATCAGAATCCCGGGTTCACGCTGCTGCTTGTGAATGCTCGAGAAATTATATATGCATGTATATATACACATCTATATTATCTCCTGAAAGGCAGAATATCAGGTTGAGAGTATGGACTCTAGAGCCAGATTGCTTGGCCTGGTTGGCCACATATATGATTTGTGACCATGAACCAAGTCACTGCCCTCTCTGCACTTCAGTTTCCTCACCTTTAAAACAGAGACAATGGGGCACCTGGGTGGTTCAGTCAGTTAAGTGTCCAACTCTTGATTTTTGGCTCAGATCATATCTCAGGATTCGTGGGTTCAAGCCCCACATTGGACTCTGTGCTGATAATGCAGATTCTGCTTGGGATTCTCTCTCTCCTTCTTTCTCTGCCCTTCCCTCACTTTCTCTAAATAAATAAATACAGAGATAACAGCAGTATCTGTGTCATAGGGGTACATAGTGGGGTAATCTTTGTGAAACACTCAGAGCAGAGCTCAGCACATAGAAACTGCTAGACGTCTGTGTTGAGTGAGTGTGGAATAAGTCTTTGGTTAGCATGTTGCATACATTGTCTCATTCTTTTCTCACAGAAGCCCAGAGAGGTAATATATGACTTTAAAGATATGGAAATCTTTTTAAAGATTTCTTTTAGAAGATGTCTTTTTTTTTTTTTTTTTTTTTTTGCCAATTTCCCATTATTCTGGGCCTTATATTGAATGGGTATTTTTTTTATTTATTTTTTATTTATTTATTTATTTATTTATTTTTACAAATAGTTTATTGNGTGTTGCTACACATGGCCAGATTTCATTGTTTCTCATTGCCATGTAGTATTCCATGGTATAGATAAACCACATTAGAAGATGTCTTTTAAAGACATTTAAATCCCCACAGAAAGTGGGATTCAGAGACACTAGGTAAGATTTCTATGTCACACAGCTAGTAAGTGTTCATCGTAGGGCCAAAGTAATACATTTAGAGATTAAAACCTCTGTGAAGAAAGCATGTCTCCTACTCAATTTCAACTCAGAATAAAAGTAACTGATATGGTTGGCTTCTACATTGGTTTGAAAACATAGCTGCAAATACTCTGACATGCTTCTCCTCAAGAGCAATCTCTTCCTCTTGAAGCAAGGTGGATTTGAGACTGCTTCAGCCAACAGAGCTTGATGAAAGTGACACCATGTGACTTCCAAGGTTAGACTGTAAAGGGCTCCTCATATTTTGCCTTGTGGAACGCAATCTCTTAGACCTCTGAGCCGCCATTTAAAAAGGTCAAATTACCCTGAGGTTGCCAAGCTGTGAGGAAGCCCAAGCCACATGGAGAAGCTGCGCATAGGTTCTTAAGTTAATAGTCCCATTTGAGCCCAGTCTTGGAGTCATCCCAGCCCACGAACCATACATGTGAGTGAAAGTCTTCAAATGAATCCAGTCTCTAGCTATGGAGTAACTCATAGGCTTTTAACTCTCCCTTTCTGATGTCTCCGTAGATATCATCATCCATACCCACTGTGATCTTCCCAGAATCTGTGAAAAATAAAATAGTTAGCCTTTGGGGCACCTGGGTGGCTCAGTCGGTTAAGCATCCCACTTTGGCTCAGGTCATGATCTCACAGTTTGTGGGCTTGAGCCCTGCATCAGGTTCTGTGCTGACAGCTCAGAGCCTGGAGCCTGCTTCAGATTCTGTGTCTGCCTCTCCCCTGCTCACACTCTGTCTCTCTCTGTCTCACTCTCAAAAATAAATAAAGATTAAAAAGTATTTTTAAAAAATAGCGTTTTATGTGACTAAGTTTTTGGGTGTTTTGTTAGCATAGAGATAAACAGGACATCTTTCCAGATTTTCCTAAACTACAATTATAATTCAGCTTATTAATACTGGTCTTTCTTCATTCCTCAGTGGTCCTGCTTTGCTACTTGCCTGAAACTTTTTTGAGTCATCAAGCACAGAAAGGACTTAAGATGTGAACCCAGAAGGTCTTCCTTTAAAGCAGGGCTGTTGACTTTCACATGCTACTAGGGGATTATAAGCAAATCATCTCATTTTTGGGAGGGGGGGAGTTGGTTTTCTGTAAAATGATGAGCAAAGCCTTCTCTGCAAGATTTCCATGAGACTCAAATGATACCATGGGTATAAAGCTGCTTTAAAAGAATTTAGAATTCAGGACGAGGGGGCAAGATGGCGGAGAAGTAAGGAGCTCCGTACTTGCACTCGCGCCCATACATCACACAGAAAAGATNAGACCTGGGGCAGAGGGTAGTTTTAATCCTCCTGGAGTTCCACCCCCAAACAAATCAATAGTATTGATGCCACAGCCATGAAAAGAGCAAGCACACTTCTCATCATACACCAGGGACACCTAAAGGGTCTGTGTGTGCGTGCACGTGTGTGTAATTTAACAGTGGGCCAGCCTGGTGATTTTGAAACAACTCGAGTGTCTGACATGAAAGTGAGTGACAGTACTTGGAACGAGGGCCATGAAATGCAAGTATATTGCAAATCACTCAGTCGTGCTGTCGGGGGAATCATAGTCACCATATATATTTTCTTAAATGTAGCTTCCCAGCAAACCTTTCATAAAATTCATGACTGTGACTGACCTCTGCTACATGCTTGTCTCCACAGTCTCCCCTTCCCCCTCAAATATAACCCAGGCTTATAATGCATTTGTGGCAAAGCACTGTTGATTGGCTGCTGAACAGCCATTCTCAGTGCCCTTCTCCCTTTCTTCCTCTTTCCATGGAGTCCTGAAGACTATTATTTGCCAGCCAATTTTCCATGCAGCTGGGAATAGACTGTGCCCATAGGAATAAGCAAAAGTCTTCTTGGAAAAGTCTTTCAAAAAATATTTCCCTTTCCTGATATGAGGACACACAATGCTGGCACAGCTTTTCCCACTTAATCTTTCTATTGCCTTGAGTGCATAATGGATGGAGCTATAGCAGCCATCTTGTGATAATGAGGACAACTCCAAAAGTGGTATCTGCTCTAACATCCTTGAACCAACCACCTCTCTCTGTAAGAAAAATAGTTCCAAGTTTGTATAAGCCTCTGAGGTTGTATTTTCTTTTACTTCTCCAATGCAGACAATTCTGATATGACTTTGCCATGTGTAGTTGGGACCAGGTAACAAATACTATTATATATGCATGTATATATTCACATACATACTATCTATCAGTATGCTGGGTTAGCAGCTAACTTTTACTTTCCTACCCTTCACAAAGATGGCAGAAACAAGTTTCTTGAGTGTAAAGTCACTTAGAGGCCACACACTTCTCTCTCCCTCTACTGGTCCATGACTTCATAGACACTCTCTCCACTTCTCCCTATGCTTTGCCACTCTGCTGGTCCAGGTCATGATTTCTTCCTAGACCATGGCCATGGCCTCCATCATTTTCTTCAGTTCTCCATTGTGGTGCTTCCCAGTCTCTACCCTGAAGCATCAAGGTCTTTGTAAAAAAACAACATCTGTACATGTATTCCTGTGAAAGCAGCATCCCAGTGCTCACTCATGAAAGCTTGAACGTCTTCATTCTGCTGAGAAGGCCTCTGTGTTCTTCTCTAACTTTTGCTTCATCCAGGTCTTTAGTCCTGCCTCCTTTCTACAACGTTCTCAGCTCCTCAGCTTCAGCCATGCTGAATTTAAAAATCCTTCTTGCGCTATTCAGATCCTTCTGCCTGGGTGGCTCCCTCTTACCCCGGTCTTCTCTGATGTAGGTACATACACATGCTCCACTCTAGATTGGTGTTCCTGTCATGCATCCCCACAGCAATCTACCCAGTAGCTGGAGAAGCAAACACAGAATACAAGCAAATATTCTTCTGACTAGATGGTAAGCCATCTGAGAGTGAGGCCCAGGTATACCTCGTTCACTGTTACCAGCGCCTGGAGAAGTGCCCAGCATGTAGGCTTGGAAGAAGGGAGGTAGGAAGAGAAGGAAGGGAAGAAGGAGGGATGAAGGGAGTGAAGGAAGGAAAGGAAGGCTAGGAAGGAAGGGAGGGAAGAAGGGAGGAGGAGTGAGGGGGACCGGAAGAAAGAAGTGAGGGAAGGAAGGCAGGAAGGAAGGAAGAAACAACAACACAAGATCATTTGTCTTTATATTCTGGCCCTATTCTAGTCAACCGTTGCTCTGATAGACTATTTCAAGCTCAGAAGGTAGACAGGGAGACTTATCAGTTACCACTTGGGGCACTTGTTGATTGGCTGACCTAATCCCCATTTCCAACATCCCTTTCTTTTCTACTTTTCGGATAGACCTGGTCATGGGTGAAAGTGCTGGCTAATGGGGCACATGCAGAAATGTGTGGTGGGATTTACAGGAAAGCTTTTGCGCTGTTGACTGAGGCAGTACCCTTTCCTCCTTATTCCTCTCCCCTTGTTTCTGCTGTAATCTTGACTTGATGGCTAGAGCTACAGCAGCCACCTTGTAAGGACCAGAAGTCACCCGAAGAGGGGTCCCTAGGTGCTCAGTGAGTTAAGCGTCTGACTCCCAGTTTTGGCTCAGGTTGTGATCTCATGACTTGTGGCTTCAAGACCTTCATTGGGCTCTGTTCTGACAGTGTGGAGTCTGCTTGAGATTTTCTCTCTCTCTCTCTCCCTCTCTCTCTGCCCTTCCCACTTCTATAAATAAATAAATAAATAAATAAATAAATAAATAAATAAATAAATAAGCTTTTTACAAAAATAAGTCACCAGAAGAATCATAAAGACCTGTAACAATTCAAATCATTCGCCTTTTATTCTTCACTTATCAGAAAGCTTTTGGATAACTAGATTTTACTTTTTTCATTTAGGATTTAATCCTAAATATTTTTCATATATCATTAAAACTTTTTGGTAACTATCCACTAGATTTTCCACATAACTTTACATTGAACACATATACCACAGTACATTTGGCCACTTTTCTACTACTGTGAATATGTTTCTTTTTCACTTTCCGCATTACTCAAATTTGAGGAATTAAACATTCCAGGAAGCCATCCAGTATAATGGGCTGCACTTGTGGGTTGATGTTTGGATGGAAACGGAGTTGAATAACCTTTGGGTTTCAGAAGACACAGTGAAATGTTGTGGAGCCTAAAAGGCTTATGGGGTTATCTTTATGCACTGGCTGTATTTTCTAAAGCATGGTAGGTATCCTATAGGACCCAGCACCCAAGTGAACCCAGTGGGCATGCCGTCCGTGTGAAAGGAATGAGGCCTGGGGAGACTAGGGGCTGGACTGAATTGGAAAAGTGTTTCCTAAGGAGCCCTGGGGCCTCATAGCTGGTATGGAGAAACAGAATCAGTCTTGAGAAGTGTGCAGGTGACTGCCAGAAATTAAATGCATATAAAAAATATATGGACATAGTAAGAATGGAAGCAGGAAGGAGTGCTTGGGTGGCTCAGTAGAGTAAGTATCCAACTTTTGATACCAGCTCGGGTCATGATGTCGTGACTCAGGAGTTTGAGCCCTGTGTCCAGCTCTGCACTGGTCACTGCTTAGGATTCTCTCTCTCCCTCTTTCTCTCTGTCCCTCCCCTAGCAGAGAGTCTCTCTTTCTCTCCCTCTCTCAAAATAAGTAAATAAACTTAAAAAAAAAAAGGAATGGAAAGAGGAAAATGAGAAATGAAGAAAGTATAAGTGATTGGTTGAGAAATCAATAAAGTATAAAGTACGTGGTGTGGTTGCAGCCCAGGGCTGAAGCCACAGACAGTGAGGAGACATTGGGCACCATGTGACAAGATGCCTGGCTACCATGATGCAGGCTGATGTACAAGCTAAGGGGTCTCCTTCCGTTAGATAATCCTAACCACTTTTCCTGATCAGTTTTACATATTTTTATAGGATAAAACTATTTCTTTTTTAAAAAAATTTTAAACATGTATCATTTTTGAAAGACAAAGCATGAACAGGGGAGGGGGGCAGAAAGAGAGGGAGACACAGAACCTGAGGTAGGCTCCAGGCTTTGAGCTCTCAGTACAGAGCCCGACATGAGGCTCAAACCCACGAACCGCGAGATCATGACCTGAGTTGAGATCAAGGGTCAGACACTTAATGGACTGAGCCCCCAGGCCCCCCAGAAACTATTTCTTTATGAAAAATAAATTGGGACACCTGGGGGACTCAGTCCATTAAGTGTCTGACTCTTGACGTCAACTCAGGTCATGATCCTGCAGTTTGTGAGATTGAGCCTTTGTTATGGAAAATAAATTGGGACACCTGGGAGACTCAGTCCATTAAGTGTCTGACTCTCGATGTCAACTCAGGTCATGATCTTGCAGTTTGTGAGATTGAGCCCCAAGCCTGGCTCTGCACTAGCAGTGTGGACCCTGCTTGGGATTATCTCTCTCCCTCTCTCTCTGCCCCTCCCCTACTTGCATGCATGCTCTCTCTCTTACTCCCTCTCTCTCGAAAAGAAAAGAAAAGAAAAGAAAAGAAAAGAAAAGAAAAGAAAAGAAAAGAAAAGAAAAGAAAAGAAAAGAAAAGAAAAGAAAAGAAATAAATAAAGACTGCTTACTCTGAAGTGAGGCTGGGAAGGGCTGGCTCTGTATTCTCCATCCTTCTCTTCTATTGTCCGCAGTGGGGAGACATGAGAACGTTCAAGGGGTGTCAAAGGGGCATAGATCATCCCACTTCATTCCTCCAAACAAATCAGGGCAGGGGAAACTTTCAGTCCTCTTTGAGAATCTGATGAAAGCTAATGACTGTTTGGGGGGAGGGGGAANNGGGGGGGGGGGAAGCCCACATGCGCACATTCATAAAACGTGGCTCACATTTTTAGAGAATAGTATCCCACTTTAGAAGCAGAAACATTGGGGGTGCCTGGGTGGCTTAGTCAGTTAAGTGTCTGACTCTAGATTTGGCCCAGGTCATGATCTGACAGTGCAGAGCCTGCTTGGGATTCTCTCTCTCCCTCTCTCTCTGTCCCTCCTCTACTCACTATCAAAATAAATAAATAAACTTAAAATAAATAAATACATAAAAGCAAAAACACTGAAATTCAGAGGCTGTAACAGTCTCTTTCTCATCTCTCTGCTATTTCTCAGTTTATTTTTAAAAATTATGTTCTTGGATCCCACCCTGTGACTGGACAGCCAGATGTGCCAAGGGGCTCAGGACACTCTCTTCCTGCCAATGAGACTAAAGTTCAAGACTAGAGATGAAAAGAGGAGCCTGGGTGGCTCAGTCAGCTAATCATCTGACTCTTGATTTTGGCTCAGGTCATGATCTCTGGGTTCATGGGCTTGAGCCCCGTGTCAGGCTCTCCACTGACAGGGCAGAGTCCTGCTGAGGATCCTCTGTCTCTCCCTCTTCCTCTGCCCTTCCACTTGCATTCTCTATCTCTCTATTTCTCTATCTGTCTATCTATCTATCTATCTATCTATCTATCTATCTATCTATCTATCATCTCTAGCTCTCTCTTTCTATCTCTCTATCTATCTCTAGCTCTCAAAATAAATAAGTAAACATTAAAAAAAAAGATTAGAGATGAAGAAATAGAGCAAATGTGACTACTGAGGGCCCCCAGCAAAAATTCATATGGTAAATGTTCTGTTTCCTCACCCAGGTGTCATGAACTATATCCTCCCCAACTTCCTTCTGTGGAATCCCCATGTTTTAGGGGAGTCCCCACACTACAGAATGTGCCCCACACTCTTTGGGATGGTCATCAGGTGCTTCTCAGTCTCTCTCCTTTCTGAGCTCCATCCTACCTTTCCCTTTAAGGATTCTATTGATCTTCCCTCAGTCCTGCTCTGCCTGTTGAAGGTGAGCTTGTGCCTACATTGACCTTCATCTGGACCCAGTCCCCAGTTCATGATTTGGTCACAACCTGGGCTCCTTTGTAATATAGTTATATTATATTAATACAATCATATTAAGTATATTTGTGTTATATTTTATTTCTCCATGGAAAAAACAAAGGTAGGGATGTGTGAAATAATAGGCCAACCAAGAAGGATTACCATGTAAATTTAAAAGTTAAGAACTAAACTTGACAAAACAAATAACAAGTACTAACTGAGTTCAGGGGAAGACAAAATTAACAAGAGATGTGTAAGACTGGGTAGGGGGTCACAGTGACACTTGGATTTAGGCAGGGTCTTTAAGACACTACATTTATGGAACTTACTGTGTATTAAGCTCTGTCCTAAATATGTCAGGCACAAGCTCTTGTAATCCTCACAATAACCCAAGGGAAGCATTATTTTTAAGCTCACTTTGCAGATGAGGAACCCAGCTCAGAGACAGTAAAGAACTTAATATCACAGAACCAGGATTTGAAACGAGGTCCATCTGATGTCAAAGCTTTTACTGCACTCCAGAGCATGCAATTGACAGGGTCTAGCACATAGTGACTGTTCTATCAATATTCATTGAATGAATGAATGAATGAATGAAAGAAGCAACGATGTGAGAACAAGAAGGATCATATGTCTTGGAACTGGATTATACATCCACAGTAGAGCAGGAAGCTTCAATGGAGGAGATGATTGTGCAGCTACTGAATCACTGATATTTATCGAGTGCTTACTACGTGCGAAGTGCTTTAACATTTCATGACAATCCTCTTGGGGTCAGTAGAAATATATTGAGCACTCAGATACTCTGCTGGCCCTGTCCTGGGCCCTCAGGACGGCAAATTACCTGCAGACATCCATAGCCCAAATGCAGAATTAAGGCTTGTAATGTTCTTCATGCCATAAATAGGGTTATCTAGGGTCTTAATTTACCTACTCTCCACTCACCCTCTACAACCATGAGCAATCCATCAGGAGCTAGATTTCTTTGTTTCTGGGGATTTTGGAATGATCAATGGGCTTGAATATCGTAGGAGGCCACCCCCTCCTTCAGTTCTCACAACCTCCTCATAATATGCTCCCATATAGCGTGAGCAATTTACAGTATAATGAATTTGTTTTATTCTGGTTCAGCCTGGGCACCACAGCCCCTGACTGCCTTCCTGTTGTTTTATTTACTCCTTAGCCATTCTCAGTTTTGTAGCTATTCCCTTTAGCTCTCCTTTTCTGTAAGGTCATTCTAAGGACAGGATGTTGCAATGGCCAAGATGAGTTGTGAACAATGCAAGTCAGGTGTGTGCTGGTGATTCTCTCTCTTTTTTTGGGCTCTCTGAAATCTGGCCCATAAAGAAAAATTTCACACGCTCAAGATTTAGAGCCCAAATTCCGATTTTGAGGTCGGTGTCATTCAGATGAATGCCCCTGAGCCAGGCACAACAGAACAGTTACTGAGAGAGATAAGGTGATTCAGTGTTGTCCCTTAGTGAGCTGTAACTCACGAGGGGTGGAGGGGAGACATTTTTGTAACCACTAAAATGTGTAAGGCCAGCCTCAGCCCTATATATTGCTGTTTTCCACAATGGTTGTTTCCTGGAAAATCCATCTCTTTCACCACAGGGTGCTAGGGGCATTGAAAATTAGTCAGTTTGCTCTACTGGCCTTGTTAACTCTTGTGTCAGGACATTAATACAAGATAATAGTAATCACATTGGTGTTAAATATCTGCAGTGTTAGGGCAATGGCTTTGAATCTCAACCCACTACATCTGATTAATAGCGATACTGAGTGTAGCACCAGGAAGATACACTCCCCAGGCTTCTTGTCCTGACAGTATAAACACTCCAGAGATAAACGCTTCATTTATATGTGAATGCAATTAATATTAGCTTCTAATTATTTCTGGCATGTGCTTTTTGATGCTAGAGCCTTTAAGTCACAGTGGTCAAAGGGTAATGCATCATAACAGGTTACAACATCCCCAAGGATTCCTTGATTGACATGAAAATGTTTTTTTCCTCCAACTGATTGACACTATGGCAGGTGTGACGTGATGGCCAAGCTTTTAGCTGTCCATTAAAAGATATTAAATCGGGAGGATTTGGCTTCAATAATTAGCTTCCACATTTGGGGAAAGAGACCAGCAGCACTGTGGATAGAGTTCTTTTGGGAGCTAGAGTGAAATAATTTTCCAGTTGAGTCCGTGCAAACAACTTGAAAAGTTGATTTCCAAAATTTCTGGAGCATCTCCCCCACCCCCCAAAGGGACATAAATGTAAACCAAAGGTTTATATATAGTGAATCAGCAAGGTAAGCTCCAGCTAGAGAAGGGAAATTTGCCAATTAGAAGAGTTTGTCTTTGCAGAAACGTGCTAACAGGTGGGGGAACTGTGTCTATTTTTTAAAAATCGGACCAAATGTTTCAACCATTCATTGGGAAAAGGAGCACATGTGTCTGGAGAGCGATAACACACTATATCCAAATGGGCATGCTTGGGAAGGGTTGCAGAATGGGCATCTCGCTCTGCTCAAAAGTTCTGTGTGCTAGGAGGACTAGATTTCCTTGGCCTTCTGTGACTCATGGCCCTGCTCCTTGCTCTATGACATTGTTTTGATCTGGACAGAGGGTTTTCAAATGCACATTTGTTGCTTGGAATGTTGGAAGTTGGAGGCAAGAAATCCATGGATTTATAGCCTAAGATCTCCTCAGGACTCTTGAGGAACAAATTTTTTTTTTTTTTTTTTTTTTTTTTTTTTTTTGCTGTGTCTGGATTTTTCCTGTGTCTGGGGCACATGAGCCAACAGGAGGAAGGAAGTACTACCACGTAAAGATGATTCTAATATCCTAGAAAGGCAAACCATCATGTCGTTGCTTAACAGTGGAACCCAGGCATACCTGCTCAATGTGTTTGGTTGGGTCAATAGATCTTAGTTGTCTGGCCTTGAAGTTCCTCACCCAACTAAGCCAGACAAGAATTTAGTGTCTGCTATGCATTCTTATGCTAAAATCAAAAGAAAATAAGGGGTTTTTTTGGAGTTGCTTTGTACTGTGAGAATAGGATAGAAAACATATAACAAATAACGAATCCTCACTTGGAAACTGCCCTCACCAAATGGTGTAGAAGTATAAAAACAGTTCATTTCTCTGGGAAGGGAGAAATGATCCACAATGTCAACAAAGGCTTCACAGAGGAGTTGATGTTTAAGCTGAGCTTGAAAAATAAAGATGGGGGTGGAAAACACAGTGGCTCAGGTGGGAAAGGGGTGTTCCCAGCAGGGGTGTGCCTAAGGAAGAATGTCACATGATCTCCACCCATTAAGAGCTTCCAGGAAGGCAGAGAGGAGAGCAGAGCATCAGCAAAGCCTCCAAGGACACTTTCATTTACTCGGGAACTGTTTGTTGAGGATCTGCTATATTTCACATACTGGACTCTGCAATAAAGACCAAGATGACATGAATAAGATGTTGAGGTTAGCTTTTTCTCTTTTTTTCTTTATTCTTTTTTTAATGTTTATTTCTTTTTGAAAGACAGACAGAGTGTGAGCAGGGGAGGGGCAGAGAGAGAGGAAGACACAAAATCTGAAGCAGGTTCCAGGCTCTAAGTTGTCAGTACAGAGCCCGATGCAGCACTCGAACCCACAAACTGTGAGATCATGACCTGACCTGAAGTTGGACGCTTAACAGACTGAGCCACCCAGGCACTGGTGTTTATTTTTTTTTTAATCTGCTATGACACTATTATAGAAACTTACTAAAATATAAGTTATCATATATATCATATATATTATCTAATTATATTAAATATAATATATATAG
>NW_027533256.1:23905-71475 GCF_008692635.1 Crocuta crocuta
GGACTAAGAAGTAATTGTCTTTTAAAACAATAATGTATATACTATATATACATTATATCATATACATAATGTATATATGCTATGTTATACACATAACTTATGTATACATATAGTTATGTTTATATAATATATATTTTTACAATTATTTATATTTATACAATTTTTACATATATCCAAACCTAATTTTTTTAGCAGTACTAAAGCTCTTGTGCCACATCACAGTTGGTCATCTTATCAAGTTTACTTTTATAAGATCATTGCTGAGCACTGACTTGGAAAATGTGTGAATGACAGAAGAGAAAGGGAAGAAGAGAGGAGTAAAGATGGATGTGAAAGTTGGCATTAGATACCTCAGGCCTTTCAATGCCATTACCTGTTAAGAATGATGCACCATTGTAAATACTTAAGCTTGGGGAGTGTGATGTAATAATCACATCTGAGTATTAGAAATAGAATACTGTCAGGGGATAGCCTGGGGCAAGAAAGTGGGGGGCCAGAACATAAGATGTGAGGTATGAGATGCTGAGGACCACAGCTATGCCAGTGGCTGTGAGAACAGGTGGGAGGGTCAGAATGGAGAAACACTCATTCACTGAGAGCTGATTAGTTATGTGAGGTGTTGCACAGAAGGAAGACATCGAGATCAGTGCCCAGGTTTCCCCCTTAAGCATGGGTGTGAACATTGTGCTATTTCTGACTTAGGACATCCAGGAAGAAAGAGAAATGTGAGGAGGTTTACACCATGTGCAGTTCTGGGCAAGATGCGTGGGAAATGTCTGTGGCTGTTCAGGAGGATTATCAAAGTGAGGAAGTTTTGAGAGCTGAAGACATAACAATTAAGAAACCACTAGATTTTAAAGCAAAGGTAGGGAAGGAGTAGAAGAAGAAAAGCCAGAAGGAAAACACAGAAATAGGAGGAACTAAGGGAAGAGAACTCATATTTATCTAGTATGTTTCAAATCACACACAGCTAAGGACTTAACCTGTGTGATGACATTTAGTCCTCGGAGAAGCCGGGACTTCTAATCTTATCCCACTTTACACATGTTGTTAAGATGTTTTGAAATATTAACTGACACTTTTCCTGTAGTCTCTTTGTCCCCATCCGTCTTTTTCATGTGGCACCTGTTAATTCATAGAATGAATATCACAAAAGAAAGCAGGAGAAAAGGCCTTTTTTATTTTAAAGAGCCTATAACTTTAATTTTCAAAAATAAATAGCTTTGGAGAATTTGAAAACCAAAAGAGTTGTGTGTCTGACTCACAGTTAAAGCCTCGGGAAGCAGAAGGCAGAAGCATCCAACAGGGTGGGTCACACGCAGCCTCAGTGAGTACCTCATGTCTCAGCACATTCAAGAGCAGTGGAAAGCTTGAAGATGGGAGTGGTGTGGAGGTAGGGAAGGGTATTAAAGAGCCCCACCAAGTGTCTTACAGCCCAATAAAGCTGGGAAGTAGCCAACTGTCTCCTGTACACTCACGAAGGGCATGAAACTAGCTTGGACAAATGGGAGCATGATAAGGCTTTGGGTTCGGAATGAGGCATGAGGCAGGGCAACCTGCATGGACAGACAGAAAAGACCAGATGGGAACGGGCATCTCGCAGATGTCAGTGTGGGTACATCCTGACTAATCCAGGATCAGAAATCTGCAACTCATAGAACTGTATGAGTTCCCAGAACAAAGAAAGAATCTAGGGAAAATGAAAGGGAAATGCTGGAAATGACTGAGATTGAGTATTTACAGCTAGCCAAATGGGGGATCTAAGCCGGGGAGAAAAATAAAGGAAGTTCTATTTATTTCACTCCTGAATTTGTGGTCCGTGATTCATATCTACAATCATCAGTCAAACTGTTTTAGAAAAAATGTTAAGGTGACTTCCAAAGTAGTGTAGTTAGGCCATGATGCTTGTATATAAGGTTAGGTCTGCCTGGCCCCAAGATCCTTGCTCTTGGTACTATTTCATTTGTAATGTGCCTTCCCACTTTCAAGAGTCAAGAGAAAAATGGTCAGCTGTGTCAGACTTTGGGGTCTGACCAGGAGAAGGTCCCTAACCTTTTGTGCTTTTATTTTCCTGTAGTGGTGAGAACAGATGATGGAGTAAGTCAGCCAACTTAACTCTTCATCTATAAACCTCATTGTCCCATCTACTAAGAAACTAGCAGTGAACCCACAACATCCTCTAGCACAGTAAGGTAGGAGTTAGAGTTGAGTAAGAACAGAACTTCAGAAGGGACAAAGTAAGTGAAAAGAATTTTTATTTTAGAGTAATTTTGTTACTGTAGATAACTCTTCAAGTAGAAGAGGTCTGTTGAAGTGGGGAAAGGAAAAGATTGAGGTCTTTAAGGCAATAATGTAATAACAATTTACTATATGCCAAGAGCTGCATATCACTGCTATCGAAAGTACAACCCCTTGGCCCATATCAGGAGTATCACCTGGAAGTTTGTGAGCACTGCTAGTTCTCAGGTTCGCTGCACTCCCCCCCTCCCCCCGTGCTCACATCAACTAAACTAGAATCCCTTGAAATGGGTCCCATAAATATGTTTTAGAAGGTTCTCCACTGGCCATCATGCGTGCTGAACTTCATGAAGAGCTGCTATAGAAATATGAAGAGAATGACTGGATATGAGGAAATGGATTATGGAGAAATACAGGGTTGGTAAGCCTAGAAACTATATATGTAAAGTATTCCATCACCATGGTTTTCAGATTCTCAGTGTGTGCCCTTGGTAGCTAGCTTAGAGATAGATTCAACAAAAAGGGTTGGGTGTGTTGATCCAGAATACATGAAATTTGCAACATACAAGAGCAAAAGGTCAAGAAGAAGATAAAACCGAGGAGTCTAAGAGAGTGTAGTTGGTTTGATTAAACCACATTAACCATGCGGGTAGGGTGGAAATAATCCCAGGATGGAAACAATTGATGGGGAGCCTTATCTAAGGATGCCATGACATCTATATGTCACTTTCCTGCAGGTTGTGACAGGAGAGGTGGAACAAGGTGGTCAGATAAAGACACGGTGCTACAAGAAGGTGGCTGACATGGAATGGACCTGAAAGACAATGGAAGCTTTGCCTTCTTAGTCACAATTGATCCTATGCTTTTTCTGATATCACAATGAGGCCCAGTCGTCAGCAACATGGGGACAAATTATTGGGAAAACCAGAAAAATAATTCCCTTTCTTTAACCTCCTGACTAGTTTTATGTGTCACCTTCCCTCGCCTTCCTGGGATTCTGGCGTTTCCGAAAGGTGAATAAATCTGCAATCCAGTTCCACCTACCCCACCTGTGAATTAAAGGGGAGCATCGGAATGTGCGTGCACACAAGGCTTGCTGCTCCATGAGCGATTTTTTTCTTTTGCCTATCTAGAGAAATCACTTGACTTCTGTGTATTGCGTTAGACCACTGTCATTAACAACAGTGGTGTCATTTTGATGTGCTCTGTGAGGCAGTGGGAGCTTTGAAGTTGAAAGATAGAACAGACGTGGATAAATAGTACTCTGAGCAGACTGCGATTGCACCATTATTGCCAGCAATTATTTCACCGAGTGACACATCTGATAAAAAGTCAGCCACCTTCCTCCAAGAAGCCTCTCAGTAGCTACAACCAGGGACTTCTCCCTGATTTCTTTCTTTCTTTCTTCTTCTTTTTGTTAATGGACAGCAGCTTGCTAATTTGCTGACTGGCGCCTTGTGCATCCTCCACTGCTGGTTCTGGCTCCATTTCTGTGAGTGGGGGGTCGAGGTTTTAGGTGCGGGGCTTCGTGGGAGTCAGCGTGGGTTAAAGGCAGTTTCCTGGGATTGGTGAGGTAGTGGGCTTTTGATTGGTCCTTTCTGGGTTTCCTTTTTGCTCAACTCCTTCTCAGCCTGTCATTCCTTTTGACAGTGTTCCTTTCCTGGTTTTGGAAATGCAGATGTGACTTCTTAGAAACTGAACAGCTGTGTTTAAAGAAGACCTAGCATTTGATGGGTAGTGATTTTGATCACTTATAGCACCATGTGCACAGTATTGTCTTAGCACCAGTATTTACTCTCTCCGTCTTCATAATAATGACTGTAGGTACTATTACTATAAGCACCCCTTTTTCAAGCAGAGAAACTGAGGAACAGGGATGAAGCGGAGGCCACCCAGCTAATAGTCAGCAGAAGAAGACTCAAACCCAGGCAGTTTGGTTGCAGAGAACCCCAGCTGCCTTTTTGGCTGTGCTGTGCTCTGTGGAGGATGTGCCTGGCATCAGAAGTGGGTAGAGGAGTGGTGTACAATAGTTATGAATTAGAGAGAACGGAGGTGGACTTTCTAAGGTTGCACTGAGACTTGTCCCTCAGTGTTTGTTCTGGAAGGATAGTAGTTTCAAGTGGTCACATAAGACCCACTGTGTTAGGGACCCCTAGAGCCAGCACTGGGACAACCAGCTTCTGGTTAGAAAATTGTGCATGCGTAGGACTCGATGCTCCAATGCCAGTGATGAAGTGACCCACATATAAGTGAGTGCATACTACTGGGAGGTGCTCAGCCCGGGGGGATGTGGGCTGAGTCCTGGTTGGCTGTATCAGGGCTAGGGAGATGGTTGCTGGCAGACATTTTTTGGAGTTGGCTGCATGATGATTGGTCCTGTAGCCCTGACTCTAGTCTGCTTCGGTCCAAGGGAAAAGTTTTCTAAAATCTCAAATCTCTGTTTCCAAATTTGATGTCCAAGGAACTTATCTGGGTAGACCATATCTGTATGCATTTCTTCTTCTTCTCCCTCCACCTCCACAAAATTTATTATTTAGGTAGACATCCTGTTTTAAACAAGAATTTCAGAACCTGTAAATTTTGCCCATGCCTGATTCCCTGGTATGACTTATTGACCGTGTGATTTAATCAGTGTGTTGATGACAATAACTGAGACTTATCTAGAATTGAGGAAGTGTGCTTTTAACCAGCTTTGCACAACAAATATGGTAGAACTGTTACTTCTTCACCTCTTTCTTTCTGTTTCCCATTCCTACTCCAAGTGGGCAATCAGGCTTTGGTAAAATTGATGAAAGGTATATTACCATCCTAAGCCATTTTAATTACAGTAAAAACCTTGGTTTGTGAGCATAATTCATTCAGACATATGCTTGTAATCCAAAGCACTTGTATATCAAAGGGAATTTCCCCATAAGAAATAATGGAAACTCAGATGATTTGTTCCACAACTAAAAATTATTCATATAAAATGATTATATTACTGTAATATGATACCAAATAATAAAGAAAATTCATAATATAAAGAAAAATAAACTAGTTAACCTGCACTTACCTTTGAAAACCTTCCTGGCTGGTGTAAGGGAGACAAAAGAGAGGAGGGTTATTTTGTAGCATGACTTTTACTATCACGGATGGGTGTTGATTACAGCACAGTACTAAAAAGCTCTTGTCATATACTATATTTAATGTAACTGGCAACAGGCAGCAGACGAAAGGATTTATATCTGCAGGCAGTCTGGCCTAGAATGAAGCAAAGCATTCCTAAGCTTACTCTAGTATGAAAGAGCAAAGGACTGTCCTCAGGTGTTTGGAAGTGACAAAAAATACACTTGTGGGCACTTTGCAACGTCCTAAAAAATCATTGATTTCTGTCAAACACTGTAGCCTGAAACCAAGCATCTGAGCATTGGAAACGATCAGCTACAACCCTACAGAGAGAGGGGCGAGAGAAAGAGAAAGAGAGGGAGAGAGAGAGAGAGAGAGTAGAACTGTTGGCTCCATTGTGATTCTGTGACTGACATTCAGCATCACGTGCTACCTGTATTGCAAGACGTCATTCATTTACCAAGTTACAATTTATTAGAAATGCTTGCTCATCTTGCGGAACATTCACAGAACAAATTACTCATAATCCAAGGTTCTACTGTATATTGAAAATGCAATCAGGTGGGATTTTTTTTTTTTTTTGGTCTTGTAGGGGTTCCCAATGTCAGTTAATTGTTATGGTGTGTGCCATGATTCCCACTAATTTCCACTATCGATAGAAAAGGAACAATCTAGAGTAAAATTTTCAAAGGTGTTATTGAGAACTAAGGTAAAAAAAGTCACTGAGTTACAAGAACATGGAAAATGTTAACTCCAAGCTGCACACTGAAACCAAAACAGGCGATCCAGCCATGTGGTACACCAGGAAGAGAGCAGACTAAATAGAAAGTTTAGAAAAATGTACTATACCCGCAGGGCAGGGAGAGTCAGTTTGCCATCGGCCTTGGGATCTTGAGACAGAGGTGGGAATCATGGGAAATAGCTGTTGGATAAATAAAAACAGTGCCTGCCATCAAGGGTTAGGGAACATCTGAATTCGTCCTTTCTTCTGTGGAACAATCTTGTCATTTTTTAAATACTTTTGGGCCCAATGTTCCAAGGAAGTATAATACCCACCCCCAAAATCAGGAGTAGATGACTGACCCAAGCCAGGAGATGGAAAATGTATTCTCAGATCTCTCCTGAAACAATTGTGAATTTAAGTTTGCATAGTTGCTCAGTTAAAAGCCTGGAGTAGCTATTGGCTACCTTTTCCATCACAATGAGACAGCTTGATTCAATCTGAGAATGAAGTCAACACTGAGGAAAGAAGAGTCTAGGGAAACAGATACAATTCTTATGATATCATGTTAGCACGTGAATCATGCTGTACCTGAAGCCATCACCCTGGACTTTCAGACTCATAAGCCAATCATTTACTCCTTTTGCTTAAAGGAGTTTTAGTTATATTTCTGTCCTTTGCAATTAATGTAAAACTGCCTTTACTGCCTTGATGTCATAAGAATTTTCATAACTAAAAGTGGTTTTTTGTTCCTAAACCAGGATCACCCAGACTTACTATGAAAAAAACATTTAATGTTCCATGGATCAGCAAACTTTTTTTGCAAGTGCAAGATAAATATTTTAAGCTTTGTGGACCAAGAAATCGCACTGAAAGTATTATGTAGTTACTCATTTAACCATTTAAAATGTAACAATTTAAAAAAAGTAAAAACAGTTCTTAGCTCCCTGGCTCAAAGAAAGAAAGAGAGAAGAGAGGTAGGGAAGGAAGAAAGAAAAAGGGGAAGGAAGGAAGGAAGGAAGGAAGGAAGGAAGGAAGGAAGGAAGGAAGGAAGGAAAGAAAGGAGGGAGAGAGAGAGAGAGGGAAATAGGGGAAGGGAAGAAAGAGAGAAGGAAGGAAAAGAACGAGAAAAAGAAAAAATTCAGCCTTCTTGATTTAGCCCGCAGGCCCAACAACACAAAAAATGACACATCTTACTCGAAACATTCTTTCAATTTCTGTGTCTTTGAAGAAAGAGGTCATTTCTTTTCCATCCTGCAAGACTCAGCACAAATATCCCGTTGCCATGGAGGTTCCTGTAACTGCCTAGGCTGGCTCTATGCTCTCTCTACTCCTCCTCCACCATGCTCATAACCTTTATCTTATTCCTTCATACATTTTGACATTTAAAAACTGTGAAACTTCAGACATTACAAAATAATATAAAAATATTGAAATAAGCACTTGTGTAAAATGTGTAAGACCAAGCATATTGGTTAATGCATTACCAATACCCTTGATGCCCATTTTTTTTAATGTTAGTTTATTTTTGAGAGATACAGAGACAGAGTGTGAGCAGAGAGCAGGGGAGGGGCAGAGAGAAAGTTTGAAGCAGGCTACAGACTCCAAGCTGACTGCAGAGAGCCTGACCTGGGGCTCAAACCCACAAACGTTGAGATCATACCTTGAACCAATGTCAGACACTTAACCAACTGAGTCACCAGGTGCCCCTTGGTGCCCATTTTATACCGTTTCCCAAACACATTACCCCCTCCTCTACAGATGCCTACTACCCAGAGTTTGACATCTGTCATTCTTTTGCATTTCATTATAATTTTACACCATCTGCAATTATTCTTATATATATGTGGGTATAACATTGTTAAATATGTTTAAAACTTTATATAAAATATGTGTTCTTCTGAAATTGGCTTTTTTCCTCTTTCTTTTTTTCACCTCAGGATTGTGTCTGTGAGAGTCATCAAAGTTGATTTATGTAGCTATAGCTCATTAACTTTTACTGCTCTATTGAAATACATTTGATGAATATACCACAATCTGTCTATTTTCCTGTTGATGGACAGCTAGGTTGCTTCCAATTTTTTTCATGTGCAAAGATGTGCTGCTCCAAAAATATTTTGCCTGCATCTTCGTATACATCTGTGAGGGTACCTGCAGAGTATATATACAGGACAGGAATTGGTTGGTTGTAAGTTATGCACATCTTCAAATATTCTAGAGATTACTATATCCCTGCCGGAAAGTATTCAATTTCTCTCTCTTACTAGCAGTCTGTAATAGTAGTAGTTGCTTTAATCCTTACCAAAATTTGGTGTCATCAAAAACTTTTACTTTTGTTTAATGGAGAAATGCAAACATGTAAGAAATTAACATGATAGACCTACCATTGAGTATAATACTTACCTTATATATCTGTCATTCAGTTCCAGGAGTTATCATCTCAAAGCCAATGTCACTTTGGTTGGTACTTTTACCCAGTACTTCTCTATCATATATCATTTTAAAGCGAACATCAGGCAAAGATATCACTATCATTTAATTACATTAAAACTATAAGAAGTATTTTATTTTATTTATTTATTTTTTTATTGTTTNAGTATTTTAAAGAATTTCCACAATAGCATTACTACACCCTAAAAAATATTTTCTAATAGTACATTTCCTATAGTGGCATAGTCATCACAAAATATTTTAATAGTTTGTTTTAACCTGTATCAAATAAAATCTGAGTATCACAATTGATCGATACATTTCTTATATCTTGTTTATACTAGAAATTTCATTTCCATTTTCTTATTTCCCCTTATGTGTTTATTTATTTTATTAAGAAATTAAGAGGTTTCTCTTGTAGAACTTCCCACAGACTAAATTTTGTTTATTGCCTCTCCATGCTGCCTTTTGACATGGTCCTGTAAATTGCTAGTTCATTCTATAGGTTGGAGGGTTGATGTTGTATTTTTTCCATCACAATGTCTGGCTGTCTCACTTGGTTTTTATTTTAGTAGTTGATGCTCAATCTTCAGATTCATTGATTCATTTGTTTGTGAAATACCACATTCTGATTCTTTCATTCCTTCTTAATTGACTAACTGGAATACTGATAAAAGTATCCCTTCCTCTACTATTAACTTATTTGATGATGGGGTTCATATAGGAAGGATCTGATAAAGATGACTCATTTCACTATTCACCAGTTCTTGAAAAAGTGACTTGGTTTACAACCATCCTTTGATGACAATTAATAAATTTATTTTTTGCATTATCTTTTATTTTTAATGATAAAAATGTATAAAAGCTCATGAATTCAAGTATATATTTGATGGATTTTAATGTATATTGAATGTGGCTGATGGAGCTTTCTTGAATTGGATCCTGTGTGCCTTTGACAATTTTGATATCTTCCTTGACATCTACTGTGGCAGGATATTCCATGTATTATTTTATATTTATCTTTGTTCAGACCTGGAATCATCTACTCCCCTGAAAGAGCTCTGGTTTCTTTTAGTGGAAAATGGTATTTGGAATCTAAAATCAAGGCATTGAGGATTATTCATAAGATATTTTAATTCTTATTAATCTGATGGGTATATAATGGTATAAATCTATAAAACATCACTGGTTTGAATTTGCATTACCTTAGGTAATTGATTACTTAGGTTGAGTGTTTCTATGAGTGTTTTAACCATTTGGGGTTCTTCTCCTATAAATTGTCAATTCATATCTCTTGTTGATTTTATTCCATTGGACTGTGGTCTGTCTTACTGATTTTGGCAAATTCTTTATATATTCTGTATACCTGTTCTCTGTTGGCTATATATATTTCAAAAAATTCTCCCTGTATGTAACCTATCTTTTTACTGTTTAACTTTTTACTGCTATACTTTTTTTAGTTAAAAGAAGTTCTTAATTTTAGTGCAGTTAAATATATTTTTTATTTCTCTTATAGTTTATACATATTTGAGTCTTGAAAAAGAACTTACTGGAAAAGACAGAGAAGACTTGCAGATCCTCTCCTGAGTAAAATAACTATAAATAATAAAAAAATATGAAAATAACATCCATTTAAAGTCTCCGGACATATGTTCTAGAACATACAGTAAATGAAGAACATTTATCCTAGAACATCTACAAAGTCTTGGTAAAAAATGGTGTGAATCAGTGGTACCAGAGACATGACCCCCACCCTCTTCCCCTTTCCCAGCTCAGTATGAAGGAACCACCTACTCAGATTGGGTTTGGCCAAGATGAAGCTCCATCTCCTATCAGTTCTCAGCGAAGGCTACTGTATCTCTGTAAGAGAAGCAAACCACCAGTGTTTGCCATCCCCCTTCTACCTCTGTGTACCAGAGACCAATTTCCAGGTGAGTGTGGCCAAGATGTAAGGGCTCCTTTCCTTCAACCAGGTCTTACTTGTAGGGCATAGGCTTTAGATCAAGAATACTGATAGCTCTTGGGCACCTGGGTGGCTCAGTCAGTTAAGCGTCTGGCTCTTGATTTCAACTCAGGTCATGCTCTCACAATTGTGGGATTGAGCCCATGCCCAGCGTGAAGCCTGCTTCAGATTCTCTCTCTCCCTCTGCCTCTGCCCCTGCGTCCCCTAAAAAGAATACTGATTGTTCTGATCACCTTTACTGAGTATGATTAGAAGGCAAAAGTTCCATGCTTGGGAAAGCAAGAAAATGGCAGGGGCTACTGCCTTCACCTAGCACCATGCTCACAAGACAAAAGTGTCACTCAAGAGAAGCATACCGCTGTCTCCACCCCTAGCTTCACAGCAGTGGCCTTGAAATTTTGTTCAGTCGAAAAAAATGTAAGAACTGGGGCACCTGGGTGGCTCAGTCGGTTAAGCGTCTGACTTCGGCTCAGGTCATGATCTCACGGTTCGTGGGTTCGAGCCCCATGTCAAGCTCTGCGCTGACAGCTAGCTCAGAGCCTGGAGCCTGTTTCAGATTCTGTGTCTCCCTCTCTCTCTGCCCCTTCCGTTCTCATGCTTTGTTTCTCTCTGTCTCTCAATAATAAAAACATTAAATTTTTTTAAAAATTAAAAAAACTGGATCCCTGGCTGGCTCAATTGTTTAGCATCTTACTCTTGATTTCGGCTCAGGTCATGATCTTATAGTTCATGAGTTTGAGCCCTGCATCAGGCTCTGTGCTAATAATACATAGCGTGCTTGGGATTTTCCTCTCTCCCTCTCTCTCTCTCTGCCCCTCCCTAGCTCTCTCTGTCTCTCTCTCAAAATAAATAAATAAACAAAATAATTTCAAAGAACTGAATCAAATCATGCTTACAGATATAAGGGAAGGTATGATGAAAATATCTTTTTTTATTGTTCGTTTATTTTTGAGAGAGTGAGAGACTGAGCATGAACAGGGGAGGGGCAGAGAGAGAAGGAGACAAAGAATCTGAAGCAGGGTCCAGGCTCTTATCTCTCAGCACAGAGCCTGATGCAGGGTTTGAACTCATGAATCAAAAAATCATGACCTGAACTGTAGTTGGACACTTAAGCCACTCAGGTGACCGCTCAAAAATACTTTTAAATAAATAACTGTTGAAAACTTCCCAGGTAGGTACAGCATTCCAGTGTTACCCAGGCTGCCTCTAGAATTCCCACTGACAATGTTTTAACTAATGTTCACCTCACTGTATATCTATTTATGCATCAATTTTAACTTATTCTTACCACTTTGATTGTGCTGCCTTTTTAATTTTTTATAAATCTTTTCTGACTTTTTTCGGATTGATATATTTTTGTTGCATTTTCTTTTCTACTGATTTGGAAATTATACACTGTTTCTTCTATTAAATGGCTACTCTTAAATTTTAGCATTGCACACTAAACTTAACATCTAAGTACTAGGAATACTCTTGCCTTTCTTCTGAACAGTTCAAACAATTTTGAATATTTTAAATCTAATCACCTATCTGTATCTATTCCTCTTATATTGTTAATCTATTTCTTAGCTTATATTTCTTTCTTTCTTTCTTTACAATAATTGTTTCCTTAAATTTGCTCACTTAGATTTATTTGCTACTTTGTTGACCCTTCTTTCTGTATTTTATAATTTCCTTTTGGGATCATTATTCTTATTCCAGGCTGAAAGGGGATATTTTTTGGGAAACACTAATAAATGAATAATATTAATCTAAAAAAAGTAAAAAAGGACACAAATGACCAATAACAAAATAAAAAAGGACATCTTTTTAGATTGCCCCAATATTAAAAAAGATATGAATAACTTTAACCTAAAAATCTTGAAATTTTCCTTAAAACAGAGGACCCCACTCATTGTGATATCACAGAACACCAACGACAAGGAAAGTATCTTCTATGTGTCGAGAAATAAGAGACATATTACCTGAGAGGGAAGACAATTAGATGGTTGAGGCTGTTTAAACTAGACTAGACTTATATTCCTTACTAAATTATCATTTAAGGTCAAGTGAAAAATAAAGATCTTTTCATATAAGAAAAAACTAAGAGAGTTCATCACCAATAGACTCTTCCTCATGGCAGTTAAAAAGGTGAGGCTTAGGAGCGCCTGTGTGGCTCAGTTGGTTAAGTGTCTGACTTAGGCTCAGTTCAGCTCAGGTCATGATCTCACAACTTGAGGGTTTGAGCTCAGAGTCAGGCTCTGTGCGGACAGCTGGGAGCCTGGACCCTGCTTCAAGTTTTGTGTCTCCCTCTCTCCCTGCCCCTTCCCCACTCATTCTCTCTCTCTCAAAAATAAATGAACATTAAAAAATATTTTTAAAAAGTCAAGGCTTAAAACAAGACACAAACTATCAATAATAAAGATTAAAAAAGAGGTCTTATCATTAACAATACTGTATTATATCCTTAAAAATCTGTCAAGAAGGTAGATCTCATTTTAAATGTTCTTATTGCAATAAAATATAAGTAAGTAAGTAAGGAGGATTAAAAAGAAATAGTAACAGAAGAAAATATACCAGGCATGAAAAGTAATTCTCAGATTGGGGAAGGTATTTTAACTGACACAATATTCAAAAGGCATACATTAAAACATTGCTGTAAATAACTAAATCACTTAAAAGTATTCATACCAAAAATAAAATGTCGTGTATAACATCATACACCCATTTGTCAAAAGACAAAGATAGTATATTTATTTCTGATAATCACTAACTGCTATATCATTCTAAAGATTCCACTGATGAACTAAACAAGCTATACAATTTGAAAAATTTTTAATGAGACACAGAATGAGAGCTGTCAGCACAGAGCCAGACGTGGGGCTTGAATCTATGAATTTTGAGATCATAACCTGAACTGAAGTCTGATACTGAACCAACTGAGCCACCCAGACACCCCTACAATGTTTCTTAAGACAAACTGTCTGTTGTAGACATTGGTACACCACAAAGACCGTGATGAGCTTAAAGGTTGAGGTTTATTACTAGGTGGTCCCACTACCCAGTCTTACATAGATAAATCATGAGTGTTTACCATGAAAGTCTAAGTCAAACTCATTAATTACCAGCCCTTTTCTGAGTATCTTTCTGAGTGTGGTCACGGGATCCCATCCTGGCTGACGGCACCTGAAGGGCCATGTACAAAGTGCCTTGAGAAAAGGTTTCCTCTCTAATGGGAAGAGTGCCATCACAGAAAATGCCCTCTGCTTCACAGGATATTGCCGCATCTGCACGTGACTGCTACAATAATGGCAGCCACCATGTGACCATGAGCACAGTGGTGGCCAGCACACGGGCAGAGCAGGCACAAAAGGGAAAACACACAGAGTCTCAGTAAAATGGCATGTTCCTACATAAACCAACCCTGTGACTAAGTCTCCTCTAGGCTTTTCATTTTATCAGACGACAACCACCTAATGTCCTAGCCACATTTAGCTGGGTATTGTATTACTTGCAGTCAAAACAAAAGCATCCTGGTTAATAGGGCATTCCACCTTGAAGAGGGTGTGGAAAATCACCCATCGGTGATGGGTGGTAGAATATGTTTTAAGACACCCTCTTTAGGGAATCATTTGGCGATATCAAATACAGTTAAAACATTTTCAAAGAAGACAGAGCAATTCCAGTTCTGGAAATTTATCCTACACTATTATATCTGTGCACAAAGATATATACACAGGACATTCACTGAAGCCTTGGGGGAAGTAAAAGAAGCTGAAAACTACTTAAATGCTCATGGGTATGAGAAAGGCTAAATAAATTACTCATTATATGGACTACTGTGGACTACTGTGTAGCCCTTAGAAAGATTGATGGATGGGGAACACCTGGGTGGCTCAGTCGGTTGAGTGTCTGACTTTGGCTCAGGTCATGATCTCATGGTTTGTGAGTTCAAGCCCCACATTGGGCTCTGTGCTGACCGCTCAGAGCCTGGAACCTGCATCAGATTCTGTGCCTCCCTCCCTCGCTCTCTCTCTGCCCCTCCCCCATTTGTGCTCTCTCTCTCTCTCTCTCAAAAATAAATAAACATTAAAATTTTTGTTAAAAAAGAAAGGTTGATGGATGGATAAAAAACAGTCTATATGTTATACTGATTTTTAAAATCTGTACAAAATATATATAAAGTGAACACATATATATAAATCCATACATATATATGTATATATATAAATCTGAACACAAAGCATGCTGTGTTCAGATTATGCTGGTATATGCAGAACTGTTTCTGGAAGGATAAAGAAACTATTAAGTATGACTGTCTGTAAGAAGGAGAGCTGGGTGACTAAGATAGACCAGGCAGAAGAATCACTTGCACTGTTTACTTATCTCCTAATTTAAAGTAGGTGCAACTAGTATACGTACTCTATTATAATTAATGTGTTAATTTTTGTTTGCATTAATTGATGGATAAAATATCCTTGAAAGGCATATCTTTTCTTTGCAAGACGCCTTGATTAAAAAAGACTGTACAAAACAGAAGCAGCGCATGGTCCAGGCTGGTGATACCCAGTAGAGGCTTGAGGAAAAGAGCAGCGCGGGGGCTGAACTTAACCAGTTGGGTCCTGCAGTTCCCCTGCCGGTACACAGAGGGCGCTGTGTTGGTGCTGGCCGTGCATTGACAGGAAGGACAGTTTGAGTGGCTTATAGGACACATGCTTGCCAGCTGGACAGGTCGGGAGCTCAACACTTGCAACAAACTCAGCGGTAGAGAAATGTCCCTGTGTCTCGGGCTTGCCTGCTGTACACAGGACACTTTCAAATAGGGACCTATTTGATTTGCCCTATTTCTCTCCAAGTTTGAATGACTTTAACTATTAAATGACTATTCATTTGAAAAAAGTGGGATCCTAATATACATTATAATAATATATATTATTATATATACATTATATTTTCTCATTGTATGAAATACAGGCCAGGAATCAGCAAAGTTTTTCTTTTAAAGATAAGATAGTAAATATTTTAGGCTTTACATACCATCCAGCCTCTGTTGTAATTGCTTATCTGTGCCATTTCTGCAGGAAATAGGCTATAAATGATACATAATGAAAGGATGGAACTGTGATTTAATAAAACTTTATTTAAAATACAGGCAGCAGGGCCACATTCAGCCTCAGAGACATAATTTGCCAACTCCACTATATATATAAATCTACCTCATCATTTTTACTGGGCACCTAATACTCCACTGAATGGAGGAATAAAGTGACTTCACTCATCCCTCAGTGGAAGATATCTACAGCTATTTCTATTAGGAGCTATCTTGATCAAGTACTGTTTATCAACTAGCTGGGTTAGCTGATGCTCTCTCTCCATCCCTCTGTTCACTGCTTTCCCTGGTACACTGACATTTCATGCCTGCTCCTTACTCCACATGTCTCCTTGTGCTTTCACCAGCTGAGCTTACCAGCAGCCCCAAGCTTGTTTAAACATTTGTACGTGTTACTATAGAATGCAATCTAATTAAATAGTATGCTAACTGAAGAAACAGAAGTACTTGAGAAAGAGATTGCTGATTCTATCCAAAGGTCTTTTTGGAAAGAATGGATTGAGGTAAATAGCTTTAAAAACAAATCTGTCAAGGGGTATCTGGGTGACTCAGTGTGTTACGTGTCCCATTTCAGCTCGGGTCATGATCTCATAGTTTGTGGGTTTGAGCCCTGTGTCGGGCTCTGCACAGGCTCCGAGCCTGGAGCCTGCTTCCGATTCTGTGTCTTCCTCTCTCTCTGCCTCTGTTCCACTTGTGTGCTCTCTGTCTCAAAAATAAATAAATAAACATTTAAAAACACCAAACAAACAAACAAACAAATATTTTTAAAAATCTGTCAATTGAGGTATGGGTGAAATAACCAGAACAGATAGAAAAACCAAGGAGCATGAGTTGGGCAGTGGGCATGACAGTCCCACGTGAACCCTTTGGAAAGCACGGGCCCGGCTGTCAGGGTGCATCGGGGCACAGGTGCTCTGCCCTGCTTCTTCCTGTAATTTTCAGAGGCTGGACTGGGCAGGGAAACTGTCTTCTGCCCGGTGACGCCGCACACTTCCACCTTGCCCAGCCGTCTTTTCCAGGTCTTGCGGGACCTATTATCTCTGATTTTTAGCTTACGTTTTCAGACTCTCTGGCTGTGAAAGGTTAGTAAGCATGAGATTCTGTTTCTTCTCTCAAAGGCCCGGTCCATTAACATTTAAAATAGTGCCTATGCTGGTATTTACATTTTGATATCGTTCATGCTTTATTTCTTTTGCACACTGTCTATTCTGTTCCCCCCAGTTTTTCTCCCAGGCAGAATCTATCTTATCTGACATTGCAAAGCAGTTAACATTGATTCTGGTGAATGGTCTACTTTGATTTTTGCTACAGGGAGATTTTAGCACAAATTCACATATATTGTTTTCTCAACAAATAGAAAAATATGTTCCACATTCATTGTGCCGCGTATGCCGAGCCTGCTCTTTTGTAACTCACTGTCTCGTGTCTTTTATTTGCTTTCTCTGTCACTGTCGATCTTTTCCTAATACTTCATCTTTTATGCAGACTCCTTCCTTGGAGCCGAATTTGGCAGTGGAGTTTGCCTAACTAATGGGGACCATATGCTCTGCAATTACATTCCCCAACAACGTTCAGATTTGTTAGCAAATATTGGAGAAGGCACGTTGAGAAACTGAAGTGCAAAGACCACTGGGAATTGGCACATCCTGACATGTAAACCTGCTCTCGCTGACCCCTGTGAGTGAGTTCTGGTTTGGGCTGGTATTGACTCAGGTAGAACAGAGGCTTGTTTGTGGAAGTATCAGTTGATCGGTAGATTGTTTTTCAAAGAGGCTGAGTGCCTCTTATGTGTTCCCAGTGGCATACTGTGCCGACCGCCTCTAGTTCAGTTTTGAATACATGACTCTTACCTATTTATCTGGTGGTTCCACCCCCTCCCAGGCTGGAGACGGGGATCATGATGTTGTTACTCACCGTTGTATCCCCAGCTCCCAGCAGAGGAACGTGAACGTAATAGCTATTCAGTAAACATTTGGCTGATGAACAATGAAGTAATCTCCAGAATACATGAAGTGCCGCTACACTATACATATTGCATGTATATAACTTGGATGGCTTTTCTCCACTCCCCAGTTCCTTCCCTTTCTCCAGGCCAGACCAGCCTTAACCTTGGGAGCCCAGCCTCCATCAAAGAGTTTAAACTCACAGGATTCTGAAGGAGATCGAAATCATGGTCCTGAAACCACAGTGCTAATTTTTAAGAGGTCTTTTGTATCTTGAGACAAAGTTTCATCTGTTGCCCTGTTGAGGGTGAGCGTAGGCAAGAGGAGTCAAAACTTTAGAAGCTTGTCCTGGGCTTTGATAATCTAAATGCAGGGGGAAAGAATATTGCTTCGATGTGCAGATGTCAAGAAAGGGTAGCCAGCTTGGGAGCAGGTGGCTGAGGGGAAAAGTTTTCTAGCCTTCAAAGGTCTGTTTAACGACTGCTTGTGCCTTTAGAGGCTTGCATGTGGGTGACCTGTGTAGGAGCATGTGGTCCCTCTGGCCATGGCGTGGCCCTGAAATGTTCTCAGGTGCCACATGTAATGCCAGTAGCTCTCCCTCTCACCACTGTCCATTTTAGCCTCACACAGGCACCTGCTGACCATCGCCTGGGAACTGTAGGGATCTGTGCGTGCACTTGTTGCTGAAAAGGCAATGGAAAGGCAAGCCTGTGGCTCTTATCCGTCTACAACTTTGCCTTCATCCGAGAAAGCCAAGCTATCTGGCAGGAACTTAGGGACTTCGCCAACCTCCCTAACCTCCCTCCCACCCCAGACACGGATGCTACAGAAACACAAGGAACACCCGTTGTTTTAGAACACAAATACATAAATTTTTAATCTGCGAAAAATACAAAATGAAACCATGTACAAGTTATGTACAAACCCTTTTTACAAGACAAGAGAGTTATCACTGGTTGTTACAGATGACAGAGTTGGGCAGATCATTTCAGAGCACCGGCATTTATTCTCTCCTCCAATTCCTGTTCTGTCATAGTAATTAATCATAATCATAATCATAATGCCAGCAATCAAAAGTATGAAAGACAGATGAATAAGCCACGCTCTTTTTCCTTAATGAACATGTAGGCTGACCTCTGTGTACGTGTACTGTTTTGTTTTCTTTGTCCCCTGAAGAAACATTGAGTGCAGGTTTTAGTGCTAAGTGGGGAAAGCTTTCTCTTCAGCATCTGGGTGGTGGGATGTGGGCCAGAAGTTTTAGGCAGGATGCGATTGTGCCACCTGGGAATGGAACGTTTTGAATTAGGATTTCCAGGCTGAGTTTGGTTTATGTCTGAAATGTTGCAGTTCTGGTCAAACGTGTCTCGGGCTGTACGAAGCGGAAGGAAGGGAAAGGGGGCACGCCGCTCTGGGGCAGCGAGGCTTTGGCTTAGCGTGGAAGTGGGGCTCTGTCAACCTGGTTGGCAGGGATCCCTTGTTGCTGGCTGCGTCTCACATTGACCCTCAGTCCCATGTGAGGAAAGCTCTGGTTTGCTCTGGCAGGCAAGTGTCAGTGCCATGTGTGCATTTCCATCTAAGATTCTGAACAGCCATCCTGGTAATGCTTCCTAAGGCAGGGACACTGCAGAGCTTTGGTGTTACTTTTGTCCCTGTTCTGTTGAATCACAAGATGGAGGAGAAGAAACACAGATGTCCTCAAGGTGATAAACAGACCAAATGAAACCTTGTTAAACTTAAAATCTGCCTTAAAATTAAGGTCAGTTTTCACTGGGCCAAAGAACCTCTCTCCTGCTGCTGCCTGTCCAGAAAAGCCACCAAGGCAAAGAGATGGTCACATTTGTTTTAAGAATGCAAAAACCAAAGCTTCCAGTGTGTGGGGTGTTCAGGAGGGGATGGAGAATAATGGGGTGACATGAACAGGGAGAGGAAAGAAGAGGCCCACTTCAAGATCCCTCTCTTTTGAGTCCTTCTCCAGGAAGTCCTGCCCACCCTGCATTTCCTGTGGCATCCAAAATAACACAGCCAACTGACTGCCCACCTTGAGCCAGGCCTCTAACAAGCTCTGCAGATAAAGACACATAAACAAATTCCTCGTCCTTCTAAAGTAAGTCTTTTTACTTCTGAGTCATCATCTCCAATACCCTCCAGCTCCAATGAAGATGACCCACACTTTCTTTGAGTTTCCCTCTCCTTGTTATCATGTTCCTATTTCTGGAGTTTTCTAGATCTCAGATCACAACAGTCTCTACTTGTTTCATTCTTTTTAACTCCTATAAACATGGCTGTATGACCTTCCATATCTATGCTTCCTCCCTTGGAAGACTCAGCCATGCTCCCCTTCGCTTCACAAGTACCTCAGTGGGTCTGACTTCCAAATGCACAGGGCCTGCTTGAACTCTCTCCCTGGCTTCTACTCCTTTTGGCCTGCAAGGCTCTCCTTAAGGGAAGCTCTCAGCTTCTTCCATCCTGAATGAATCCAGCACAACATTACTCAGCTGCCTACATTTGCTGGCTGCCTTTCCTGTCTTCTTGTCTCCTTTCCTGGTCCTCCACATCATTCTTCCCTCAAGGTCCAAAGTCAGTGTTCCTTTCACAAAGAACCTTTTCCAGAACCAGTCATTGCCCCAACACCCAGTCCACCCACCAGCCCTTACATCACCAACTAAACTTCTAGTATGATCTGTAACACTCATCTGAGAAAAGTAGATGCTTCACATGTTGAGTTCTTGACTTTGAACATGCACCTTTGAGAACTCAGTGCTGCTGAGAAAACATTTCTCCTGCCCATGTTCTCATGATAACTTCCAGGAGAAACTGACATTTCAAAACTTTCAACTTACAAAGTGCACAGGTAGAGGTGTTCATCACTCTACTTACAATTTTTAGTGGCTTTCCATGACTTTCTAAATCAAGTCTCAATCCTTGACCCTTAAGACTGTCTACTTCCTAAGGTGTCATCTTAGATTTCTTCAGCCCCCTACACAATCATGTCACCATAGACAAAATAGCCTGTGTATCGAATTCACATTCCTTCCAATGAGCCATGGCCTATTAAGTCACCTCTTCCTGGAAAACCTTCATTCTCTTGATTTCTCCAAGCATCTATTTCCTCTTGAAATACGTTCAAAACCCATCAAGCATTATATCACTCGGTATTCTTCCCAACCCATATAATTTGATCCAACTTTTCCTTCCTTTCCACCCAAAGCACTAACTCTTGCCACCACATACCTGCCCCTGGCTGATGGTGCTTCAAATCTTATTTATATCATTGTTTTTGTTCATTCTTCCTAGCTCCTAGATGCATGTGCTGACTTGGCCTGTCTTAAGATACTTAAGTCCCAGGCCCTTTCTCAAAAAATGAGGCAAAAAAGGAAGGCCTGGTACAGATAGTTTAACTCAACATTCCTTCCCCAGTCTAATCACATGAGGTTGTCGTATAATGCAGTCTCCAACTGGTATTCAGCTAAAGGGTTGCTGTGCCTGGGGCACACAGGCTACTTTCTCTCTGAACGTGTTCCAAGCAATCTTGCCAGAGCAATGGCTAATTACTCTCTGTAGTTACTTGGGAAATAAAACTAAGAATAAAAGGATTCTCTAAACTGTCTTATTTTGTGGCAATTTTGGAAATATCAACAACTGGTGTTGCATGGGCAACAACCAACCAGAGCAGACTTCACTTAGAAAACCAATATGGTCACACTCATACAAACTGGCTGGGAATTTGTTTCTATTTACTACTTTTCCATTGATAAATCCAAAGGGCCATATCACCACCTTACACAGCCATGGGATTTGAGGGTCAAATCATGTCTGCTGAATAGAAAAATAAATGTAATTTGAGAAATGGGGTGTGCAGGGGAGGAGCAGAAAGGGAATTTACCAGGTGAGGTTCAAGTGAGACCTCAGTTCCTTTTACTTTTAAAAGTGGATGAGTCAGCCCTAAATAGTAAGGTCCCTTTCAAAGACCACAGTGATCGGTGATTTTACCATCATTCCAAAAGCTGCAAAGAGGAACAGAATAGAAAATAGACTCTGGGGACAGAAAAAATGGACAGATTCCAAAATGGAATGCCATGCCCAAGTTGAACGGATTTTCTTGGTCTCCTATGAGTAAGGTGGCTCACATTCAAATCAATTTTTTGATATACTTTTTTTTCTCTGTCTTCCTACCTCTCTTTCCCCTTTTGCTCTTTCCATCCTTTCTTCCTTTACTGAGGTTCTCATTGAAAATTAAGAATGATAGATCAAAATTACTCTTATGAATGTACGTAACAAATAGATGGTATACTAATGGAAGAAAAGAAATCAAACAGGTCAGGAAATGAAGTGAGAAGTAAGACAGTTTGCTTCATAAAGCCCAGATCTACCTGTGGAAATAAAAATGAGGAAAAATCCCAGAAATCCAGAGGTCATGAGCTTGTCACTACATATTGAAAAGTGGAGAGATGGGTTAGAAATGAAAGGATTGACTGAAACTTGGGCCTGGAGCCAAGAGAAATGGCATGCAGGGATGAGATGGAGAAGAAGACCTTGGGGACACACAGAAAATTCTGGAACACACCTTGACCCAAGAGAACTTGAAGTTTGAAATTGCATTTTGAACCTAAGGAGACTCCAATGCATAAAGCCGAGGAATGAGGAATGAACCTAATTTCCACATGTCCATAGCAGAGACTGCACCCTGTCCATAGGAGTGTCACTTGTGTGCTCCAGCAAGAGGACCATCATTCCAGCACAGGACAAGATTCCTCCACAGCCTATTCCCATGCTGCTGCTTCCAACCTAGCTCACAGCCTTCCAGACCTGATTGGGACCTTACAGCCATTTAGGTGAATCTCTGTCATTTACAAATGAGGTCCCTGGGACTCTGAGGGTTTCAAGAACATTCTCAAAGTGCATAGTTCGTTATTTGTAGATGTAGTTCTTGAGCACTCATATTAAACTACTCTAAAGGAAGTTGCACTTTTTCTCTTCTCAACATGAATGTATTCCCAATTTTAGAAGGACCTGGGAGGCTCAGTTGGTTAAGCATCTGACTTTTGGCTTCAACTCAGGTTTTGAACTAATGGTTCAAGGGACTAAGCCTCGCATCCGGGCTCTGTGCTGACCGCTCGGAACCTGCTTGGGATTCTCTCCCTTTTTCTATGCCCCTCCCCAACTTGTGTTCTATCAAAATAAATAAAGACATTAAAAAGAGAAAACATTCCCAATTTTCTAATGTTTTCTCAATTTCCCCCTTTCCAATCCTAACCAAACAATTCTTATTTCCTGTTTTTTTTTTAAGTCTTCAATAAAGTTTTGTACAAAATACACCATAAGATGCCCCAACCTTTGGAAAGAAAAAGCTCTGGGTGCCCTCTAACATGCCATAGTCACAATCACTTATATTTGAAGTACTTTATATTGATTCAAGGTGATACTTTGAAATATAAAATTGCTTAGATGAAAGTAAAAGTTTTCTTAATAAGAAAGATGATGATGGTGATAATGTTTTATAAATAGGTGCTTTTTAAAATAGCCTCTTGGTGACTCTTTTATTCCCAAAGCACCCAAGAGTCTTTAGTTTGGGTAAAGGACTTTTCTGGTACTCTAAACTAGGATGGGAGATCATAGTCTTGCAAGACAGGCTGTACCAATAATGACCATCATTAGTTGCTGGTTAATTTAATAAGAAAAATAGGAGTGGATCTGTCAAAGTAGGGTAGAATGATGACTTCTTCCCAGCCACAGAGGTCAATACATAAAAACTAATCAGGAAGCTCTAGTATTGGCTTCAGCCCTTCAGTGGTCTTATAATCTTGTTGCACTGATGTTCTTGTGTCACTTTTAACCTACCAGGCACCATTTTTTGCCAAAGGAGCCACCAACCAGTCATTTTTCACACTTTCTCAAAAAAATAAAAATAAAAAAGAAAGCCTGCTTCTATTTTTGGAGAACAGCTCACTATTATAAAAGCAAAATCGCATGAGCTTACTGCTCTACCTTAGAAGAAAACTAGATTCTTGCCAATTAGTTTTGGGGGCAGCCCTTTGCTGTAGGGAAACATCTTAGCAATTTTGATAAAATGAGAAAAAAATTTCTTTCAACTACACTTGAATTAAAAAAGAGAAGAGAAGAGAAAAAAAGAAGAGAAGAGAGGAGAGGAAAGGAAAGGAGGGGAAGGGAGGGGACGGGAGATAAGGGGAGGGGGAAGGAAGGGAAGGAAGAAGAGAAGAGAAAAGAAGGGGGAGGGGAGAGGAGGGGGAGAGGGAAGAGAAGAAGAAGAAAAAAGAAAAGAGACAAGAAAATAAAAGAAAAGGAGTTTAGATTCAAATCTTTGGCCATGATGGTCATGGAGTTTACATGTCTGTTTCCAGACTGACTTGGTTGGAGAGATGGGTTTGAGAGGCATGGGACACTGTGTTTCCCTAAAGAAAGATCATTTTGGTGGCCGCCATCACCTGCCCCAGAGGATACGAAATAGTTATGACAAATTCAGAAATTGTTCTCAGGAAGAAGAGTGAAGAAGAGTCCACCTAGGTTCATGAAGGAAAGAAGAGCGTGGATTGCTGTGAATGTACTAAGGTGATCCCAATGCAAAATCATTATGTAGAAGAAGGCCTAGCTTTCAGGAAAGTTGTAAAATCCTAGCAAGGGATTTGCCCCACAAACCCATTTTACTTCTGTTGGAAACCAGGAAGTATTCATAAGCCTGAAGATAGACTGCTGACGTCATTTTAGTCTGCTGTGTAGACTAGTGAGTGGTTATAAGTAGTTTTTAAACAATCCAATTGGACATACATTATATTCACAATACTTTTATAGAACTAGTTCTACAAAATGTGACGACAGGGTAACCACAGTCTGACAAGTCACTTCAGGACGGCGCCTACAAGGCGGAAGCACAACTACATTGGCTCTGCAGGGAATAGACAGAGGTGGAAGCCATTTTGCCTACACTGGTAATTGGAGTACTTAGTGGACATATGTTTTCATGGTGATTTCGTTGCTTGGCTCTGATCTGATTTGCACTAATATACTAAATACCACAGGGTCATGGCCTAAAGAATTAATGGAATAGATAACTTGGGACTTTGGGGGATATTTTAGTAAGTTTGGTTTTTTCGAGTGTCCACAGTTGACATTTTTAAGAAAAGAAAAAAAATCACTATAACATCCATGCTTCTCCATAGACCCTGATGATTGTATAAAAGATTGATCATTTTGAAGTTGAAAGATTTGCTAAATCGTTTGGAACGTAACCGTTGCCGGGACGATTGTACACTGAGCATGCAAGCCACAGCAGAGCTCTGAGACTTCGTAATTGTGTCTGATGGCTAGAAAAATCTTTGAGCACAGTTGGAAGTGGCTGATACATTTGATTTCATTGCTGGTCATTTTCAAAGGCCTTTTCTAACAGTCTGTATTGAGCGCATTCATTGCTTTCCTTTTGTCGTTATTATGTTTTACACTGTTGCAGCTAGTTTGTGTGTTTTGTCCCAGCAGCTAAAAGAAAGCCTGAAAAAATAAAATCTGGGCAAAAGTAGTCTCTTTGATCATGAAAATTTTCTGGCTTTTTAACAAAAACTCAGTGAAAAGAATGACTGCATTATCATATCTTATTTTTAAGTGGAACCATCCACGGTGTTCACAAACTTGCAGGCTAGAAGCTCTGAGACTTGGGGAGTACGGAGAAAGCCAGAACCTCCCAGAGTTGAAATTACTGTACTTGCACGGGTGGCTCGGAGATAGGGAATGGGAAGCATTCCCTGAGGAGTCTCTATCATCAGAACAACAAACAGAGCAATATCTTGTGTGCGTCTGGTCCTCAACTTCCACGTCCCAGGCATGCTCACGCCCCTCCTGGCATCGTTAGTTGGCTGGATAAACCTGATCTGGCAATTGTAGCAAAGCTGAAAGAAGGTCTTCCCTTGAAATATATGAACAAAGGGAGGAGAAATACAGAATGAAAACTAAAACTACAAAAATATGACTTTCAACTGTGAAAATAAATAAGTTTCCATTTATTAAGAGCTGGTGTCAGTGCAGCTAAAATACACACTCATCCAGGAAATTCACCTGCCCCCTTTTGTCTTCTTATATGAATTTACTAAAATACATGTTTACATCATTGGACCATTTTAAAATTGTTTTAGCAATCCATTTCCCTTCATTACGATCAGTTGTGGTGGTGACCATCATTCTCCTCAAAGAAAAAGAGAGAAAGAAGAGAAATACGTATTAAGGAGTCTGGCCACTTACTCATTTTGATTTTGCATTGTTTTGATACAGGGAAGATATTTGACAATGAAGAAAAAAAAAGAAAAAGAAAAAATATATTTTCTTTCTAATAAATAAAAATAATTTAAAATGCTAGAGGCTATACATGACTATTTTAGTATGTTCATTTATAAATGAAATCATTTTCTTTTCCAAAATACATGGAAGCAATATTCAAGGCAGACAAAGAGAAAGATCTGTCTACTTTATTTTTCTTGCAATTCTCGCTTATCCTAACGTTTCCACCAGTGATTCAGCATGTAAGAGGAAGAAAAGTCACATCACCATTTATGAAGTTTGTCAGGCTTTAAAAAAAGAGTTCTGGTCTCCTGGAAGTCAACATTCATCTTCAACTTCTCTGATTGGTGGGATCAAGCTGCTTGTGGATTTATATTGGTTGATCTGGTTAGCCATGTGGGTACTCATGGGCTTGATTTGAATGTTTCTGGGATAGGCATTATCCGGTTCATCTGTAAACCATTTCTTTTCTGCTAAAGGGCAAAACGGATAGAGAACAAGAAGGAGAAATGAGAAGCTTAATTAGTCCTAGGGTAAAGCCTTTGGAAAGTTCCTTGAAAAAAAAAGCAAAAATGTAATCTATAGAAGCTGACCGTGAGTAATTGCTAAGAGGGAGTGCAGTGTAGGGAGAAATCCAGAACCTGGGACACCTCTGCTGCCGGTGGCAAGTAATGACCAGTGTGCCTTTGGGGCTTGCAAGGGCCATGGGTAGGACCTCTGAGAACAAAGAGGGGTTCTAACAATGTTCTCTGGGATTCCTTTAGTGGACTGGGAGTCTTCGGTGGGAAGGAGATGCTGAATATATCAAATATTGTGCATGAACACTGTGCCTGAGGAAAGATTTGTGTGTTCACTGATTTGAGTGAAAAATGAGGGACATTGTCCCTGACACAGAGCCAGTGATCTGGAATCTTATGCAGGATCTCCTCTTCCCAACCTGTACTTGGCTTTTTTGTAACAGACATACTTAAAGTTATATCTCAATATGCCACTCTTCTGAATTTTTTTTTTTTTTGCAGCCAGTTTTGAGGGTCTTAAAGGAAGCCCACAGATTTTCCTTGGCAATGAGACTAAAAATCAGTATGTCTTAAGATGGTTTTGAGATGGCTTTTTATTTCAGGAAAGAAAGCTCTGTGTTGGTATAAAGTCATGGAAAGAATTCCTAGTGGCAATATCTTAACTTATTATAATAACCCAAGCTGTTGACAAGGGAGCTCGATGAAGTCTTGGCATTTCATTTCCACCCTAAACACAGAGATGCCTGAGGTAGAATGCTGAGTCAGAGCGTTCGGGGGCTGGGGAGAGAATGAAAATGGCCTAGCATCCTCAGCACTTCAGTGGTATTCTACAGAACTCAGGCCTTGCCCCCACTTTTTTTCTAGGATCGAAACTTTCTGGATAATCAGCTATGTGTACAGATATGAAGAGACTGGGCAAACAAGACGTTTTAGTTTGGAAATCATATTAGTGACTTAAGAAAAGAAAAGAAGAGAGGAAAAAGCTTTCAGGCACATCCACTGCTCCAGAGACAATGGCCTCTCTTCTGCCTATCAGAACAATTCACAACTGCCTTGTCCATGGTTCTGGACTGATCTGTTAACAAAAGTCGCTCACCTGGCTTGATAGAGGAGCGTGCGTGCATGTGTGTGCGTGTGTGTGTCTGTCTGATGGGCTAATGATCTATAAATTCAGCATCTGTGATCAGCTCACGATCAGTCTGCTTGTTCTTCCTTGTTGATCCATACTTTCTCTTGCTGTGTCAAGTCTGAGCTCTCAATGTAAACACTGTCATTGGAGTGGGTTGGTGAGAGCTTGCTCACTACCCTTTGTTCAGCAGCTCAGTGTACCCCCAAGAAACTCCTGTCTCTCTTGGATCATTCTCTATTCTCCTTTCTCCTGCTCTGGCTCTCTCACCTATTATAATTAAGTTCACTTTGATTTGAACAGATTGGACGATAGGAATTCATAATGCTACATCCTCACAGTGAAGCTAACTGATTAAGTGCTTTAAATTATTCCCCCTGACAGAATGATAAAGTTACAATCTGTTCTGAGATGATCTACAGCTTGCCAGACTCCTACAGCTTCTTTCTACATTCATTTATCTTTTTGTCAAGCAGAGTTTTTTTTTTTCTCCCTAAGCTTCAATTCCATAGATCTTTTAAAGTCATCAGCACATCTGAATTATTAATGAGGCTTTAGAGGCAAGGTTCCTGATGGACTGGTTAAAAAAGGTTGTATAGAAATCCAGGACTGTGTACACATCAAAATAATTTCAGCTCCATTTAAAAAACCATTTAGTTCAAGTGTGACATAGATGAACCATTATGCATTTGTGGAAACCAATTTTTTGTGATCTACGATTAAACTAACCTTTCAGAGAGGAGTAAAGTGTGATGGTTATCATGTTTTAAAAGCATTGCAAGGCCGCTAAAACAATTTCAAACTATGACTTTTTCCAGTGGTTTATGTATAAAGATGATTTTCAGAAGAGCTGAACCCGGCGTCTGTGCTGTTTGCCTGAGCTGCCCTTGGTTTTGGCTGTGCCACTGTGTGGACTGATTTTGCAAAGGGATTTAGTGCTGGGTTGGACATGCCAGGTTGGAAAGGAGACTGAACTCTGTTGATGTAAAAAGTAGGTCTTTTGGGCAAAAGACCTAAGACAGCTGCAATTTGCTGAACTCTTTACAACTGCTTCAGAGAATAATTGTTCAGAATTTAGTCTTTACAGTTCAATTCAAAGTTGGCATTTTGACCTTTCACGGCAGAAAGAATATCAATTTCCTTCTGCTGTCGGTAAGATAGAGAGCATTATTTCTCCACTTAAGCTTTGTTCTCTTTCTTTCTAAATTTCTCTCCATAAAGGAAAATCTAAGAAGAGTAGCCCCTGTGTTTTGGCCGTTGAGCTTCCACACAAGAAGGACTTGTGTTAAAGTGCATCCTGGTGATGAGTTTCGTTATGCCTGAGAAACAGGCTTTTTAATTTGGGTGCCTTGTAAGATATAAACATGTATGTTGTCTGAGACTTGGTTGGATAGATGTTGAGGAAATGGAAATATATCAGTGCTCTGAGCATTCTAGTAAAATATCCAGGGGCAAAGATATTTCATGAAAAGATTCTCCCAAAGGGCATCAGAGGAACACACACCTTACTGATCGTCAGTCATTTGCTTCAATGGAGAGCACGTTGAGTATGACGATGACACTTTAGTTCATTGAATCTTGCCTTCCAAAGAAGAAACTGTGCCAATGGGAAGCTACAACATTGGCCATAAGGAAGAATACTCAGGAAAGGGATTTAAATGGGTGCTGAAATGGTCCAGGATAAATCCAAATCCCTGAGTCTGTCTCCTCTCCCTGCCTCATCCCATATGCCAGAAAGATTTCTGGGAGCTTCATTTTTGTTCCTAAAACGAAAGGGACAATGGATCTGGTTGTGAGGGGCTCCTCTCTGACAGAAAAAAAAAGAAAACAGCTCCACTTGTTAATAAGTCTCTTGAGGATGCAAAGCATGATGTCATCGCTGCAAATCCAGCATGTGACCTGCCCAGATCAGGGAAGGAAGGCATTTCAGTCACCGGCAAGTGGGCTAGTAGAACAAGATGAAACCTAGACAATGACTGAGGAGAGATGCTTCTAAAAGACCTGACACTGCCACCAGGAGAAGGCAACTATCAGCCGTGCCATGAACTATCCACCATGGACTAGTGATGAGGTGTGGGCTAGGGAGATGGTATGGGGCAGTGGGAAAGGTTACATGGACCTGGGGTCTCACACGGTTGTTTGCATGGCTCCAAGCAAGTCACTATATAATTGATCTCAGCTAGTTTCTCTTCTGTAAAATGGGTCAGTGATCATATCTTCCTAACATTGTTGTCTGGATGAAAGGGGCTAGTGCTGGCGATACACTTAGTGCAGGTCTAGATACCTGGTAAGTAAATGTGAGCACATACGTTAGTAATGGTAGCTGGCATTACAGCCTAGTGGCAGAGTTCATAGCCCAGCTTTAAATTCCACTCCACCACTTTCTGGCTGGATGACTTTGAACAAATCTTTCTTCCAGATTCTGCATCCTTCAAAACAGATGCTAACTGCATGTACACCTGAGCTTGTGTGAGGACTGACTTAACTTATGTAAAGTTCTTAGAAAAGTATCTGACATCAAGTAAGCACTAAGGTGTCAGCTTGTCATATAAGGTTATGTTACATGTTAGCATTAAAGTGAGTATTCTCAGCACTAAAGGGCTCCGTGAGGATGGGTGGTACTTTTCAGTGGCTGCAAATGAACTGGGGATGGAGAACTAAGGAGCATAAATTGGGGTGTCGGCTTGCAGAATGGGGATTCTGGCAGCAGGGATGACAGAGGATCCACTTGGGTTTCCTTCATTTGGAAGGTAAGAGAGGAAGGAGTGACCCAATGTTCTTTCTGGGGGGATTCAAGGATTCAACCCTCCCATGAGACTTGTATCCTTGAAATAATAGTTTTATATTCAACAGGTGTCCTATCCACCCACAAACCATCTGCCTCTTCCATTGCTACTTTCATCACTGAGATAGATGATAGGGTCCAGGATATGAGTTTAGACTTCCTCAAGCCACAAAGAGCCTGGAGGAGTGGGTTCTGGGTGAGGAAGAACCCCAGAGCTGGGCGGATCTGACTGCCAGGGGACCTGCAAGTGGAGAAGTAGGTTTCACTGTGAAAACTGAGCCTCTTTGCTGGCTCTGTGGGTTGTTAGTACTATGGGATTTAGCCTTTTCACGTAACTACTCCCCAGAGAAGAGTACATTAAAGGAGAGACGATAATACAGCAAACGTAACAGCAAACGTACTTGGAATAATTGGCCCTCTTCTCGCTGTACCACAAGCTGAGGTTTAGAGAGAGGGCTTGAAAGCAAAAGGTTCCGTTCGGATAGAGAGAACAGCTGAGAACAGTAAGCCCTAACCAGGAGCTGAAGCCTTCAAAGGTAATGCCGTATGGTTTCACAGCTCCCCTTTCCGGGAGGCAGGCCAGCATTTGCCTTCTGCCCGGCAGAGCCTGAGGCCCCCAGTGGACCCCGTCCATGCAAACTGCCTTCTTTCCTCTCCATGGGCAAAGTATGGCTATTTCATAGGAATGAAAATCATTCATACCAGAACCAGAGCAGCTTCCATTTATGAAAACTGTCACTTACTAGCAATTGTCCGCCATGACTCTTTCTGTCTCTTTTCACTGAAACTGTTTTCACTGAAATGCTGCTATTTGCTGGGCAGAGCACATTGCCCCCTTTGGCCCTTTTCTGGGGCCTTGATTCAGCCGACACCCCGAGGACAGACTCTTCACTGTTCCCCCCGCCTCCCTAGGTAATAGGCGCGTAATCTCCTGGTGGGAGACAGGCAACCAATTTCCTGACAGGTGCCCACAGCTTATATACTTCATCATGTTATGACAAAGCAGGGATGGGCTGAAGAAGCCGATGGAAACACTGATTTTTACCCTGTCTTGACTTCCGTGGACCCCGAAGTTTCTACACTACCCTCTTTATCCTTCAGGAGCCTGTTGCTATAGGAACCTGGCAGGTTGATTTAATTGTCTCTATTGGGATGCAGACACCTTTAGGCTTTTCCCATGCTGAAGAAGAGCCAGTCAAAGGTTTTTCCAGTCATCTGAGATCTTGACAGTGCTGGCAGGAGGCAAGTCAGTTCCTCTGTCTCATGGAACTTATAAGGCTATTCCCCTTCTCAGAAGAAAGGGCCAACGGCACAGCAGCACCGGGAAGCACCTAGAGGCATTCCTTGTATTTTTTTAAAGATAAGCCAAAGGAGTAAAGATAATGCATAACATGATGAAGGTATACAAATATTTGAGGTCAATGTATTTCAAAATATTACTGAGTGCTATTGTAATGTTCTGGGTCACAATCTTTAATATTCATAACAGAATTTGATATTTCTTCAGCTGTGGTAGAACTCTATGTATATGGGTCCAGCTTTCTCTTTATCCATTTGAACTGGCTTCAGGAAGGGCCATGGGTAGCAGTCCTTAGGGGTGTTGATGATTTTATGATCAACTGGGTGGACACCAGGGCTGAGAAGGCTTCACTGCACCTCCTGGTCTACCCACTCACTTAAGGTTCAGCCCTTCAAAGCCTAAAGCAAATTGGACTGAATGGCTCACAAATTGCTTCTTTTCTAGAATGGTACAGATAATTGAGTTTCTAGCTATTGCTCTTTTTAATTGCATATACTTTCTCTTCAAATAATTCTTTCACTTTCTACCCTTATCTACTTCTCTTTCTTTCTCTCTCTCCTCTCTTCCTTCCTTCCCTCCTTCCTTCCTTCCTTCCTTCCTTTCTTTTCTTTCTTTCCTTTTTTCCTTTCCTTTCCTTTCCTATTCTTGTATTTTTTATGGGGAGCAGGAAGGGGAGAGACATAATATGAGAAGCCTGTGTGCTTCCTTCCTAAGAGAACCTGAAGGGGGAATGGGAAGTCTGGGGTCACATGAAAAACAATGGAGGAGATTCTGTGTTCTGTTGAAGAAAGTATAATACAGTAGTTTTAGCTAACAGACGAGAGGTCACAATGATACGTTTTCATCATTGAATATATCATTGGCCAAACACTATAGTTAACTCTCAAGTGTGTGCCCTAAGTCCAAGGAAAATTCCAAAGTTTCATCTCATGTCACGGTCTGCTCCCATTCTATTCCTGTCACAACATCATCTCATCAGAGCTGCTAACAGATTGTGCATAACACACATTTTGGATCTGCTTCTCTCTATCTACCCAATCTCTGGCTGCGATTTAACAAATGCCTGAAAGGCAGGTGACAGGAAAGACCTGGAAAATACAGAGACTGAGTCGTGAAACCCCAGATAACTGGGTGTGGGCTACGAGTTGATACACATAACTGAACAGTTTTAACTTGGGGTCATCCTGATCAAACCTAAAGGAGACCGATGCTTTTGTCATTAATAAACTTCCTGGTCTAAATTAAAAGGAGGGATAAAACATTAACCAAGAAGCAGGTTTGCCAAATGGAATAGCTGCAAATGTTTTCCAGCAAAGTTTATCACCTGGCATCGTACTTTGATTTAGTAGGCCTTGCCAAGATAAACACAGAGATGTGGACAGACTGATGGGGGTGGGGGGTGGGGGCTGGGTTGGGGTAGTGGTAATGGGGGGAAGTGAAGGAAGCTGGGTTTCTTGATATGAAAATGCTTTTGGACTTGGAGCAAGGTACCAAGGTGGGCAGGGAGGCCACGTGCAGATTTAAAGGCAAGCCAGATGGAGAGAAGTTCCCCCCAAATTACCCAACCCCAAAACCAAGAACACCAAAACAAACTCTAAGGGATCTAGCAGTAGCAGCAGCACAGCCTCATCGCGCTGAGCAATTTAGAAAGTGGAGGAAAGAGAAGGTGGGAGGGAAAGGGAGGGGAAAGGGGAGGGGAAAAAAAAGAGCAAAACAAACTAAAGAAAACCACAAACAGAACGATATAAATAAAAAGAAACAAACCAATAACAGAATAAAATTTGTAACTCCTTTTTTTTTTAATTTCACAAAAGTTTTCACAAGGACAACGTTATAGAAGAAAACCCCCAGCAGCGGCTAGGTCATGCAGAACCATTAATTGTCATACCTTGGCCCATTCTATTCATCCTTGTTGCACTTTAGAGAGAGAAGTAAGCTATGTGAGTTTTACAATGCTTTTAAACTGTCATATTTCCTGTTGAGCACTTTAACTGGCACATTCTTATAGTTATAAATGTTCTATGGGCACAACTTTATAACGTCCTTTGCAAAGAATGCATGAAAAACTCTTCATGATCCCAAACTGGGGTATACGTGTGTGTATATATATATATACACACACATACATGTATATGTGTGTACATATATATAGATATAGATATAGTTCTATATAAGAAGATAGATAGTTATACGTAATATAGAAATCAATATATATGGGGACAAAAATAATTTGAAAAAAAATCTTCCACTCAGAGGGCTTTTTAATACACATGTATACAATTTCCCCCACCCATTCCTGGTCTGAATACTGCACTGCCCTGTCTTTGGTGTGGGGGCACATGTGCAGACTGGACCTCACCATTTTGTCAGTAAAAGTGCTTGTCAATTCACACAGCAAGCAAATCTCCAAAACTATCATGCTTGGGCGGGGGAGAGGGGATCCGAAATCTAAACTCAAAGCATTCACCATAAAAACACCTTTTTAGAGTTGGTACCGCTGTCACATGTTTCTCCTCCCGTCCGCCCCTATTCTGTTCGATGGAATTGTTTCAAGTAGACATTTCTAAGAGGTATACGCCAGCCCAGGGCTAGTCTACACGTACAAGAATTTGGTTATGGTGGAGTTTGCCGATTCATAAGAACTACCGCACTGCCTACAGCATGCATAAACCTCTGACGACTGTATGCTGAAAAAGGGATTTTTCTACCTTTCAGCTCATGCTTTACTAACTGTTTAAAAAGGAAGGAAAGAAAGAAAACAAAACAAAAGAATTATACCAAAATGTGTTTGGCTCACTGTTGCACACTTCTTCTTCCGCATCTCGTAACGAAAGGAGCAGTTTGCTATTGTTGTCATTCACCTCTGCTAAGTGAATTGGCTGTGTTCAAGAACATGAGGAGGAGGAATTTTCCCACCAGCTTTCTGCTGTGGGACAGCCAAGGCCACGCAGCTGTGCCCACAGTTTGAAGTGGTAGCTAGCTTTTGTCTCTGTCGAGCCAACTGTGGCTCGATCCCCCCACATTCTGATTTATTTAGCATGTCGGCTCCTAGGAAAACATGATCTGCTGCTGGGTTTATCTTCCTCACGCTCTAGCTTGGCCCCAGCCTCTGCTCCTGCCTGGCACTGGGGCCCTAGCTAATCAAACAAAGGGGAGTGAAAAGGTCCCCTGAGAATGCATGGAAAAATACTCGCTCTTTCCTGAGCATTATTTATTCTGTACATAAGGTAAGTAATTCACCTTTTAAAAGATGTAAAAGTCCCAGGAAGGCAGTTTTTAATGACTTACATCTGATATTTATGATACATATGGCTTTTCATCCCAAATGTCAAAAGTGAAAGAAAAAAAATAGCTAGTCATATGGCATAAGGAGACAGAATAACAATTTAATATGCAATCAAACCTCTGTTCACTTAGATGACTAGAATTTGATACATCCACCAATGGGATACTATTCTTTCCTCCTTAGTAAGGGTAGAAATGTGCACAAGAACTCCCAGAGGAAGCTAGCTCTGGGACAAAAGGCCATGGTGAGTTAAAAATCTAAGATGTTCTCTTATAAAAGCAGGTGCTTAATAATCATCTACACAAATGGCGAAAGCCTTTAAAATGCTTCGCAATACTTCAGCCCAGAGAGTGGAAACAATCGATATGTTTTTGTTGCTTTTTGGTTGCTTGTTTCAAAGAAATGTGTATGTATATATTATTGAGTATGTATTAAAAAAAAAAAGAAAGGAAGGAAGGAAAACGACAACAGAATCAAAACCCAAAGCACCCTGATAATCCTGACCAATCAGAACAGAGTTTTCTTCTACATTAACTAAACTTGCTTTGCATAACTGACATCGATCACAATGGCGCTCCTCTACTCTGCGAACTCCTTCCTGCAGTGAGCTATTTATGTCTGGAGCATGCCTTTGGGTTATTTTCCCCCTAGAATCATAAATAACTTTTGGTCCTTCTGCTTATTTGCTGTTGTGCTCAAGGGTTTTATGGTGGTGAAATAAAAATGGCAACCACATGCACACTATCATACATATGCAGATATGTGTAAAAAAAAGGGGAGGGGCTACAGGGGGAAAGGGGGAAAGTTACTGTTGGAAACACCCACTGGGGAAATGAGTGGCAGATACAGTTTCACACACGGTGGCAGTGGATACACATATCAGAGGCGCTCTTCCTGCACGTACTTCTGTTTGTCTCGAGACTCCCGGGACTTGGGCCGGTTGGGTCGGTTTGCGGTGGATGGGATAGAGTGCACGGAGGAGCTCTTCTTGCTGGAGGACTGGGACGAGTGGGAGGAATGGGACAGGCTGGCCCGGGACTGGCCCGCGTTGTGGTCAAACTGCATCAAGCAGAAGATCAGGTCTGTCGGCACGAGCTCAAACTCGTAAGGGGGGTTGGTAATGACGTACCTGGACAGGGAAGCAAAGGAGTCACATAATGAGGAGAACTGGGTGCATGTTTCACCTCACGGAACCGAAAGCATTCGCAGGTCTTGCAGAGGATCTGGAAAGCTTCTACCTGGTCCAAGACCTTAAACGTTCTCTTCCAAGCTCAACTAGGTCTTCCTCTTTAGCTCAGCGCAGGGGGCCAGGCGCGGGCCCTGGCACCGGAGTCTGAATTAGTGCCTGTGTTAGGAAACCAAACTGTGCTTCCAATGGTCTGTGTGCCCCTTTGCCTTCCAGATCGAGTTCACTTCTGATCCCGAGTAGCCCAGATGCACGCAGGAGGCTCACTGCCCTGCCTCTTTCGCTAGAGAATGTTCTGACGCACATTACAGGGTCTTTCTTTCCCGCGACCTAACATCTTCTTAGCCCTTTCTCACTCTTTACCTTTTAAAAATCAATTTTGGTGGGGATTTTTCTAAATGAGAGAAGATAAGATCCCTCCCTGCTTCTGTGCTAGTCCTGCTTTAACTGCTCTCAATCCCATCGAGCTTTCTCTGGTTTACACCAGACACCACTAAAACAAAACAAAACAAAACAACAACCAAAAAACCCCCACCATTTCCTCTATAGTAGAAGGAGATCCCAAAGTGGGTCCTCAAGCCAGACATATCAGCATCACCTGGGCATCACTTAAAATGCATTTTCTTGAGGGTGCCTGGGTGGCTCAGTGGGCTAAGCATCCAACTCTTGATTTCGGCCCAGATCATGATCTCCCAGTTTTTGAGTTCTGGCCCTGTGTTGGGCTCTGTGCTGACAGTGCAGAGCCTCCTTGGAATTCTCTCTCTCCCTCTCTCTTTCTGCCCCTCCCATGCTTGTGTGTGCTCTCTCTCTCTCTCTCTCTCTCTCAAAACAACTAAACATATACAAAGAAATAAAATGCAACTTCTTTTATTTATTTTTTTGAGAGGGGGAAGGGGAGGGGCAGAGGGAGCTAGAATATTTTTTAATTTAGTGTTTTATTTTTAATTATTTTTAAAAAATTATATAATTTATTGTCAAGTTAGCTAACACACAGTGTGTACAATGTGCGTACATTCCCATGATACATCACTTACCTACAACACCCAGTGCTCGTCCCAACAAGTGCCCTCCTCAATGCCCATCACCCATTTTTCCCACCCTCCCACCCCCATCAACCTTCACTTTGTTCTCAATAGTTAAGAGTCTTATGGTTTGCTTCCCTCTCTGTTTGTACAGACATATGAAAAGATGCTCAACATCATTCAATATCAGGGAAATACAAATCAAAACCACACTGAGCTACCATTTCACACCTGTCAGAGATGGAGAGAATCACAAGCAGGCTCCACCCTCGGCATGGAGCCCATCACGGGGCTGATCTGGGATCATGACCTGGGTTGAAATCAAGAGTTGGATGCTCAACCAACTGAGCTACCCCAGTGCCCCTAAAATATAAATTCTTAAGCAACTTTACTCCAGACCTACAAAGTCAGACATTCTGGGGAATGGGGTCCAGCAATTTGTGTTTTAACAAGCTTTGTAGATGATTCTTATGCTCACTAAACTTTGAGAACTCATGGTCTACAGTAATTAGTCTCAACTCTGGCTATAAACTGTAATCACTGGGCACTAAGAAATTATCTATACTTTTAACCCAGACCAGAGAAATCAGGGAAATCAGAATATTTTATAAAAGCACCCCTGGTGATTCTAATGTGCAAACAACACTGAGAAATGCTAATATCTGTAGCACTGTTTCTTGAGATGTATTAAGCAAATGCATAGATTTTAGTAGTTCTATGATATGCTTTTAATTTGGGGCTGCTATAAATTTATTTTAATGCAATTAAAAACTTACTAGCACACACAGACTATTACATTTTTCTGCTTAAGGTGATAATACACAAATTTCTTGAAATAAATATATAAAGTTTAAAAAGTGAGTCAATTAAAAGATATTAAGTAGAAACAGAGGCATCTAAGATATGGCAAAGGAAATATCAATCTTAAATACTAGCAATATGAAATATCTCTATATTAGGTACCAGCAGAATAATCCCAGTAGCTAGAGTTTGGAGGAGATGCTCCTAGGAACTATTTTATAAAACTTGAATTCTTCCCATAATGTCTTTACATCTGCTGTGAGTAATTAAAGAAAAAAGCCTCCCATAGCCCCCAAACTCAGTGTTGTGGGCAGAGTCATTCACATATTGAGAGCAGGGACTTGGACATTCGCCTTCATAGTGGGGGACAAGAAAGGGCATTTCTGTCTCTGCAGTCAGGGTGGGAGAGCAGAGTGGAAATACACTCACCTCTTCGTGCATTGACTGGGGGTGCTGAGGTGAGCATCTCTCAGCCGGTAAATTCCAAAACAAAGCATATTATACGTTTTCAGAGCTTTGCAGAACAGATCACCATAACAACCACCATCCTGGGAGATGAGAAAAGAACAGAGAGAAACATTTTCATTTGCTTGGAAGTAGAGGTCCAGGGGGAACAGAGCCTTTTCATGAAAGCTTGTGTTGGTGTCTCCTGAGTTGATGGGTCTGTCCCAAGGGACAGAAGTCAATGTGATTAACAGCCTACATCCAATACTGGTAATTTGGGGGGATCAGATAATGATGGGGTTCTCCTCCAGTTCTCTCCAGTTTTCCATCTGTAGCAATGAGATCCCTAGAGAGAATGTGCCTCTCCCTCATTTTAAGTGATTCTGTAAGGCTCGAGGGTCTCAGATGCCTGTTTGGCAGAGAAGAAACTCGCTGGGCAAAATGATGATTATGTTTAGCCCCAGCTCAGCTGTAATCACTGTGATCTGACCGTGTTGTCAAAACTGCTCGAGTGATAATTAAAATCACTGCAAGGGGAAAAGACCCCACCAGGTACTACGGTGACAGACTCTTTCGGGGAAAGGACTGTGTGAAAAGCACAATTTACAGACCTCAGAGATGGTACAGGTGGAAGAGAATGTGTTTCCCCAGGAGGTGGAGAGCTGCAGGCTGAATAAGTGGGATTCACAGTCCTAATCAGTTCACAGCCACCTCCCAGAGGATCTGGGCGCTACATGGAACATGAAAGCAAAGCCACTCTCTTGGAAATGCTGGCTTCACACAGCCAGGTGGCTTCAGGTGGGCGTGAGTGCAGGAAGTACACTGAAGAATGACGTCACTGAGAATAAAGTGGCTGCCTTTGTCCTTCCTGTTGTTGGAATTTCCACTTTGGCATCATTTACAAAACACAAATGGGGCCATATCTTACCATCATTTAACATCTTCATCCTTTTAAAGTGTATCTGTAAGTCGATGATAGATGAAACGGGCCACTAGTTACAGAAGCTGCCTTTTCAAAAAGCCCAGTCTGACATAGGCCCTTGCCCATGACCATACTAAAATATGGTGCAAGTCAGCATCAGGGTTTCAAAAGAAATAGAGAAAGTGACCCTTTTTTTGGGTGACACTATTGTTTGCTCAACAAATGTATTGGTTCCCAAGACTTGGGGCTCCACCCCTTGAACCTATCCATGGATGCAAAGTAGGGCTGCGAATAAGGGTCAAGACTACATACTTCTGTCAAGGTGTGAGAACCCAGCTGGTGTGTGGAGCCCAAAGGGGGAAACTGGTCATCCCCTCTGCAGCAGGGAGGGTATGGGGGAAACTGACTGGTCCAGCCTCAGAGATGCAAAGACCTAGTTCTGGAATTAGAGACATTAAAGGATCCACATGAGACGCTATTTGTTTGGCCAGCAACTCTAGGTGCAAATAGTTACTGGTGGTGTTTTAAAAACCTCCAATGCCTCGCTCATACCCAGATACAAAAAATTCAGAATCCTGGAAATTGGGCATGACCATCAGTGGTTTTGAAAACCTCCTCACGGGCTATTAATTTGCCTTGGGAGTAAAGTAGGCCTGAAGTATGCTAAGACACTGAGGAAAGGGGTCCCAGCCCTGGCCACGTGCTGGAATCACCTGATGCCTCCTGGCTTGTGGTAGAAGATACCTAGAGGGGAGTGAATAAAGCCCCCAGGCTCTGAAGCCAGGGTTCCTGGAGCAAATTCCTGATAGCCGTCAGTTTCCTTAGAATGTCTGACAGTAGAACCTGTGTCAAAGGATTGCCGTGGGAATAAAGATGAATGACTGCATGTAAATCACAGCAGACCATAAACATCACCTCTAGTTAGTTACCACAGAAGACAGAACAGAGAGGTGTCTGGCTCCTCAGTCTGGCACCCAGTTCGCTCTGGCCAAACTATTCCTGGTCAGTGAGCTCAGGTGACCTCTGTGCCATGAACTCACCCCCAAGTCTGCAAAGGGCCCATCGAGCAGCGCTAACTGGGCCACACGGCAACGGTCCCTGTTGGCCAGCGTCTGAGGGGTGCTATAGCCCCCTCGAAGTGCATTCTCCTCGGCAATCAGAGCCTCGAGCTCTGGTGTGGCTCCTCCAGTCACCAGGGTCCGGATCAGCGTAAGGATATTATCATTGAAGTAGGCCTGGGGAGAGAGTTTGGGGGGGGGGGGTAGAAAAAAGTCCTTTAAGCAAACACCCTAGAGTCACGACAACAGACATCAAAATTACAACTTTCCTTAGTGTCTCCTGTTTAAAGTTCTGGCCTGTCTCTTCAAATAATTTTATGTGGGAAGTGAAAAGACAGCAGCCTCCAATTATTCCATTCTTTTCTCTCCTACTTGGTTCTGCCATGAGAGCTTGACTTTCAAAAACCAATTCAGGGAACTTTTATTAAAGGGCTGAAGTCTAAATGGTTGGTGTTTACCATAATTGGTGTCAGTAGGGATGCGAATACTGCTTCCCTTCCTCATGTGCCACATTACTAAGGGACTTCGTACACGCAGCTTGCACAGGCTGCTAACCCGAGGAGGACTCCTCTGAGGTCCTGTCACCCTATGCCAGGGAGCCGCCTTCCCCAGCATGGCAAAACGTCTTTCTGTGTTGGAAGGAGATGCCAAGGGCATCATTAAGGCCACACGCTCAACAATTTACTACATGCTTTGATAGTAATCTAACCCAGAAGTCTCTATCAATTAAATACACCAGATAAAATTGCAAAGAGCAGGATGCATTGTCAAAAAGACATGTGTCACTCAGCCTAATTTGAGAAAATTCTCAAGTAAGGGTCTGTATTCCATTTTCCAGGGTAAGAAGAAATCAAGCAGGCTAAAATTAAATCAAAGCAAAGTTTGCCTGTGGCTTTTGAGGGCATGTGGACCTTTGGAAGTGGATTAGGAAAGGCAGTTAAATTTCATGTCAGTGGCTTCTCAGTTTACCTGGCAAAACACAGTGGGGAACAAGCCAGGGAAGGACGAGTCCTCATCCTGCTTGGCCATCACTTGTTCTATGGCTTGGGGGAGGTGGACTAACCATTCTAGGCTTTGATTTTCTCATCCATAAAATAAGCACAGACGTTAGGGTCAAGCTCATATGCAAAGAATTCCATAAGGACTTCTGAGTTCAGATAATAGTTGTTCATGGGGCAAGATTCACTTTCCTTACTGAAATACTCGCAAAACACCCAAGTGATAGGAAATTCCAACAGCAAAGGAAACTAGGAATGTTATTCAGAAGGAACTAGACCCTGAAGAGAAGGAATGTATCCTCTACTAAAGCTCAGGTGTGCCCAGAGGACACAGAAGCAGGACAGGTACAGGAGGGAATGTTGTTGGTGTGGCCAAGGGATAAGAGCCAGGTGGTGGGTTTAATGCTGGCTTTACCACTTAGTAGCTGTGTGACCTTGGAAAGTTGTTTGTATTTTTGTTCTCCAGTTCCGTGATCTATGAAATGTAATAATACAGTGGTTATGAGGATAATATAACTAATACATGTGAGGTACATAGAAAAGCACTTGGTACAGAGGAAGCCCTGAAAAACTCTCCCAGCCTGATATCAGAGACTTGCAGCTTTTGCTGGTGAGAGGAACAGTCAGTTCATCCTCAACTTTCCCATTTTAAAAATCATTTATGCTTGAGGTGAGAGGTGGGCAAACCAAGGCCATTATACCATCCCTGAATCTGCAATTCTTAATCTCCTCCCATTCTAAGACCCTATTTGGACTCAGTAGTGGCACAGCAAAGGTCACCAGAGTGCTGAATCCTGGCATGGGATAGCAGCAATGAGAAGAGCCACCAGAGGTGTGTTCTAGTGGAGGTTGCCTTGGGGAAATCCACAACCATTTCCTAAGTTTTCAGAGGTAAATCCACATCCTTACACTCATATAACCCATCATGAGAAGCAGGAGACCCCTCTTTAAAATGGCACATTAAGTGAGTGAGTGCTAGACATAAAACTTTTACAAGGGCCTCTGAACTATAATTACCTTTTTAGATCAAGACCAAGAGGAGGAACCTAACAACTGGTGGGGTGGGTGGCAGAAGAGTCAAGACCTCATATACTGAAAAACAGAGCTCTCCTTGCTCAAAGGTAAAGAGAAATAAAAAGAGCCAGCATATATATTTTTTAAAAGGGAACCATAATATTTAAGATATAAAGAAAAAGCATCATTTTGACTGATTAAATCATTACTGGGAGAAGTAATAGAAGAAGATCAAAGCATCTGTTTTGGAATCAAAATAAATTTTTTAAAAAAATATGGCTTCTATAAGAAGTAAAAGGTCAGATTATAAGAAAGCTGACTTCACACTACTTACCCAATTACTTTTTTATGTAAGATATTTAAATTAAAATGGATATAATTAGAGATAATTAAAAGAATCCAATACCTTTTCATGATAAACACACACAGCAAACTAGGAATAGAAGGGAATTTCTTCAACTTGATAAAGGGCATGTATTAAAAACCCAAAGTTAACAGCAGACTTATTAGTGAAAAACTGGATGTTTTCCCCATAAAATCAAGAACAAGACAAGGAAGTCAACTCTCACCACTTCTATTCAACACAGCACTGGGGGCTCTAGCCAAGGCTAGAAGAAAATAAGGTATCCATCTCCAAAATACCTCTGTTTACAGAGAACATGATGTTATGTATAGAAAATTCTAAGGTATCTATTAAAATTCAATCATATGTAATAAGTGTGTTCAGCAGGTTTCCAAGTACAAGATCAATATACAAACAATAATTTGTATATCTATATGCTTGCAATGAACAATACAAGAAGAAAATTAAGAAATTCCATTTATATTAGCATCATAAAGAATAAACACTTAGGAATAAATTTAACCAAGGAGATGCAAGACAAATACAATGAATACTACAAAATATTGTTGAAGGAAATTAAAGAAAATCTAAATAAGTATAAAAGTATCCCATGTTTATGGGTTGGAAATATTAATATTAATATTATTATGACAGTAGTCTTCCTCCAATCTACAGATTCATTACATCTTTGTCAAAATCCTCAAAACCATTTTTATAGACATGGAAAAGCTGATTCAAAGATTATATGAAATTGCAAGCACTCGAAATGATCAAACAATCTCAAAAAAAAAAAAGTTAGAGGACTCATACTTCCTGATTTCAAAATATACTAGAATCTTACTATAATCAAGACTGATTGGGGTGCAAGGGTGGCTCAGTCGATTAAGTGTCCGACTTCAGCTCTGGTCATGATCTCATGGTCTGTGGGTTCTGTGCTGACAGCTCAGAGCCTGGAGCCTGCTTCAGATTCTGTGTCTCCCTCTCTTTCTGCCCCTCCCCTGCTTGCTCTCTGTCTCTGTCTCTCAAAACAAAATAAAGACATTAAAAAGATTTTTAAAAAATGAGCCTGGGTGGCTCAGTCAGTTAGGCAGACGACTTCAGCTCAGGTCATGATCTCATGGTTCATGAGCTTGAGCCCTGCGTCTGGCTCTATACTGACAGCTCAGAGCCTGGAGCCTGCTTCAGATTCTGTGTCTCCCTCTCTTTCTGCCCCTCCCCTGCTTGCTCTCTGTCTCTGTCTCTCAAAAATAAACATTAAAAAAAATTTTTTTTAAAGAAAGTCAGTGCAGTATTGACATAAGGACAGACATGGGATTAAAGAATGTCCAGAAAGAAATTCATATGCTTTTGGTCAATCATTTCAACAAAGATGCCAGGACTATTCCATAGAGAAAGAACATAGTCTCTTAAATAAATGGTGCTACAACACCTGAGCTTACACATTAAGAAGAATAAAGTTGGACCCCTACCTCACGCCATATGCAAAGATTAATTCAAAATGTATCAAAGACTTAAATGTAAGAGCTAAAACTATGAAACACTTAGAAGAAAACATAGACTTAACTGTCATGACTTTTGATTTGAAAATGTGTGCTTAGATATGATACTCAAGGTATAGACAACAAAAAATAATAAATAAATCGAATTTCATCAAAATTAAAAATTTTTTGTGCATCATCCAGAAAGTGAAAGAAACCTATGAAACCTATAGAATGAGAGAAAATATTATTTGCAAATCATATATCTGATAAGATCTAGTATCCAGAATATATATATATATAGTCTTACAACCCAACAATATAAAGACAACCCAATTTTTAAAAAAGGATAAAAGAAATAAACATTTCTCAAAAACGGATATACAAATGACCAAAAAAATAAGTGAAAAAACATCACTAGTCATCAGGGAAATGCAAATCTAAACCACAATGAGATATCTCTTTACACCCACTAGGATGGCTATGATCAAAAAGGCTGAGGATGTGGAGAAATTGGAACCCCAAACCACTACTGGTGGGAATATAAAATGATACTGCCACTTTGAGAAACAGTTTTGCAGTTTCTCATATGGTTAAACAGTTATGTAACTCAGCAATTCTACTTCTGTGTATATACCCAAGAAAACTTTAAAAAATATGTCCATATGGGGGTCCCTGGGTGGCTTAGTCGGTTAAGCGTCCGACTTCGGCTCAGGTCATGATCTCACGGTTAGTGGGTTCGAGCCCTGTGACAGGCTGTGTGCTGACAGCTCAGAGCCTGGAGCCTGCTTCAGATTCTGTATCTCCCTCTCTCTCTGACCATCCCCTGCTCACGCTGTCTCACTGTCTCTCTCTCTCTCTCTCTCTCAGAAATAAATAAAAAACATTTAAAAAATAAAATACTTCTGGGGCGCCTGGGTGGCTTAGTCGGTTAAGCGTCCGACTTTCGCTTAGGTCATGATCTCGCGGTTCGTGGGTTCGAGCCCCGCGTCGGGCTCTGTGCTGACTGCCAGCTCAGAGCCTGGAGACTGTTTCATAGTCTGTGTCTCCCTCTCTCTCTGACCCTCCCCTGCTCACGCTGTCTCTCTATCTCTCCTAGAAATAAATAAAAATATTAAAAAAAAATATGTCCATATGAAAACTATATACAGATGTTTATAGCAGCATTATTCATAACAGCCCCAAGATGGAAATAATCCAAATGTTTATCATCTAATAGATGCATAAATAAAATCTGTGCTATCCATGCATGAATATCATTCAGCTATATGAATATTATTCATACCATTAAAAAGTATGAAGTAATAATACATGCTCCAAAATGGATGAACCTTGAAAACATTATGTTACGTAAAAAAAAGTCACAAAAGACTACATATTGGATGATTCCATTTATATGAAATATGCAGAAGAGACAAATCTATAAATATAGGTGATAGAGTAAGGGTTGCTTGGCGTGGAGGGAGGGATACTGAGATTCACTGGGGGTTGCAAAGGGTATGGAGATTTTTTTCATTTTTTTTTTGAGGCAATGAAAATATTCTAAAATTGACTGTGGTGATTATTGTATATAATTGTGATTATACTAAGAATAATGGAATTATACACTTTAAATGGGAGAACTGCATGATTATTAATTATATCCCAATAAAGGTGCTAAAACAAAAGAAATAGTTAAAAGGTAAACTAAACTTGTAATGGCCAGGTTTTTATCCATTAAGAAGCAGTTATTAATGATATTATATGATACACTGAAAAATTTAAGTGGGTAGATCTCATGTGAAGTGTTCTTACCAAACAAAAACAAAAACATACAGTATGTTGTAGAACTAAAAATCACATACACTAAAATCAGTGATGTGGAAGTAAAACTATGAAGTTGGCCAAAACTACATAGAGAAATATGTAGAAATTTCTTTCTTTCCTTCCTTCCTTCCTTCCTTCCTTCCTTCCTTCCTTCCTTCCTTCCTTCCTTCCATCTTTATGAGAATGCTGGTAGATATTAAGAAAAGGCAACAGAGGTCAAATTGATAAATAGCAAGTGTTCACAAGTTAATGTTGTAAACAAAATTCAAACAGGTAAAAATGAGTAAGCAAACAAGGAAACAAATGAAAGCATTCTGTCTTGAGCTGAAAAGTGAACTGAGGATGTGGATTGAAATGGCTCACCAAGTAAATGTAGTTAACACTTAAATCTGTACCAGGTGAATATTTAAATTTAAAATATGAAATGAAGAGGGGTGTCTGGGTGGCTCAATTGGTTAAGCATCTGACTTTTGATTTTGGTTCACGTCATGATCCCAGGGTCATGGGATCAAACCCCATATCAGGCCCTGCACTGAGTGTGGAACCTGCTTGGGATTCTCTCTCTCCTTCTCTCTCTGCCCCTTTCCAGCTCTTGCTCACTTTCTCTCTCAAACTAAGTAACCATTTAAAAATATAAGTATTAAATGATGAAAACAGGTGACCTAACACAATGCTGTACAAAAAAAAAGTACAAGATCAGGTTAGCCAGAGACTTCTCTAGAAAACGTAAGAACAATGCCAACTGAGTTTTCAAAAGACACATTTATTCCAAGAATTCTACATCCAGCTGAATCATCAATCATTCGTGAAGGCAATAAAAATATTTTTGAAAAAGAAGAAATATTTTTGAATCTCTGAGTACCTAGCATTTATTGATTTGCTTCATTAAAAATACTCAGAAACAAAATCTGCATCCTTTAAGATAATTTTAAACTTTTAGAAATTAAAAAATTCGTAAAATTATTTTTAAAAAACTTGTGAAACGTATTGAAACACGGGATTTAATAAATGGTTGTGTCTTTTATTACTAAACTAAATGCACATGTCAAAAGTAATCCTTGAAAGAAAAAAATGACATAAAATTATCTGTTAATACAGTAACATTCATTTATTTTTAAAAGTCAGAAAAATGAGCATAACACCCTCAAGATCCATCCATGTTGCTACACATGGCCAGATTTCATTCTTTCTCATTGCCATGTAGTATTCCATGGTATAGATAAACCACATCTTCTTAATCCATTCATCTGTTGATGGATGTGGGGGGGAGGGGGGATGGGCATAGAGGAGGACACTTATGGGGATGAGCACTGAGTGTTATGTGGAAACTAATTTGACAATAAACTATTTGTAAAAAAAAAAAAAAGGAATCTGTTGAAACTTTTTATTTTCAAACTCCCTAAACGTTTTGCTTAGAAACCCTCTTTCTGAGTGATAGCCACTGACATGCAGGGTAAGTAGTGTTTGTGGACCATAGTGTGAGAAACACTGAACTTGATGCTCTCTGAGGTTGGTTCCAGATCTAGAGCTCTAGTTTATCCACTAGCTGATGGTATGCTCGAAAGGCACATGGACCTGGCATGGCAGGAATGTGGTGCTGGACAAGTCATCTTCAGTGGAGGAGAATGAGCCTATCAGTCAGGGATCTTCACAGAAACAGAAGCAATAGGATTGTGTGTGTGTGTGTGTGTGTGTGTGTGTGTGTGTGTGTGTG